>NW_028274818.1:50269000-50576000 GCF_037043125.1 Eumetopias jubatus | reverse complement strand
AATCCAGCATCAAACATCTGTGACCCAGATGGGCCTATCAAAGGGAGAGTATTTATCAGACTTGGGCTGGTCAGAAGGAGATATGAATTATAGATACATTACCCAGCCAGTTGAACAGAATTATCAAGATAGAGGAACTTGGCTTATGGGTAGGGAAGGCTACATGGCCAGATGTCTCTTTGTACATGGTAGCCACCCTGGGAGAGCATCTATCAGAGCTGAGGGAAGGAAGGGGGTTGAGAGTCCACCTAATAAAATCACAAATGTTGACCACTCCCTATGGTGCATCCTAGGAAGCCAGGCCAAGGGAATCTCCATGCCTTAAGGGAAACTCAGCTTCCCCAACCTTTGCATGCTTCAGCTTTGTTTTGGTCATGACTTGTTTCTGTTATTTTTCTCTCTAAAATTATGTCTCAGAGATGAAGGGCTCTTTGCTTCCAAACCTACTTTCTATCCCTTGTTCTTTCTCTCCTTTTCACCTCAGCATCGAGCTTAGTATCCATTTGAATTAGGAACAGTGTGCTTGCTTCTCCATTTTGGATTCTATATGTCAGATCTCATAATATCATTATCATGGGGAGAAAAATCACCAAATAAAAACAAATGGCTGAGCATAGGTTAAGGAAGCAATAAATCACCTAGTGTCAGACCCATACTGTGAAGCAGATAATGGGATGCTGTACATTTGTTTTTTGAAGCCTGTGGCAGGCTAATAATGTCTCTGTGTGTTGGTGACTCACTGTCTCTTTTCTGCCTCATTCCCTGAGTTTTGGTACTGGGGAGTTTGAGGGCAGAAGGACTGCTAGTAGTGCTAGGACATGGCCCACTTCCCTCTAGAAGGGTCCTCAGGAGGGTGGGCTGGGAGGTGCCCTGCAGGGGCATGGCTGAGAGTGGTGTCTGCACTTGTACACTACAGGGTTTGTATCCAGGGGCAGGAGGGCAGATGCATGTGCCATCAAAGGGAACAACAGGTGGAGAAATCAGCGCTGCACAGACTTGGATGCTCAGGATTAGCTGTGCTTTGCTCACCCATTCTCTGTGGCTGTTGAGCCAAAGAAATGGTTGGGCTGGGCCCCTGCGGTGGTGGGTCTGTTAAACATCAGCCAGGCTTCATTATAGGTTTCTTTTGAAGTTGGGATTCAAAGTTCCCTGGAGCCAAAAAGAAAAAAAAAAAAAAAAGCACAAGGAAAATAAGCTTAAGGGGCAGAAGAGGGCAGAGAGCAAAGAAATGGGGGAGAAACTTTAAAATGAAACAAAGAAACCTCTCCATCCCTCCCCTTCAAAATGCACAAGCAGTGTAAATTCTCAAGAGATGAGTCTCACCTTTTCCTACCCATTTTGCATGGCAAAGATAATAGGAGGAAAGAAATAAAATACTTCAGGTAAACTTAAAAAGCTTACCTGCACATAGAAATGTCTCGTGTTTGTTTTCCTATAGACCAGTTTCTCCCTAGTCCCAGTAGGTACCCTATTATAGGGTAGATGAAGTCCACAATTTTTCTCTTCACCTGGCTCAGTGAATTTTTCTCCCCAGGTAAGTGGGGGAGAGGTTGTTTTTCTCCTTTTTGTGCTTATTTCCTAGCCAAATAGACTTGTGAGAGAGCCATGTCGTATGTCTGGGTTAAAAATATTTCCTCTTAGAAAATTTTTAGGAGACACCCTTGTCTCCAAGTGCATTCAGTTGTTTAAGGTACTTAGGTATTTTCCTAGGAGTTGGGTGCTGGCCCTGGTACCCTGGTCAGATGCCAGTCTGTCTTAGATGATTTCACTTAGGGATCCCTTCCTAGAATTTAAGCCTAGGAATCTCAAAGAACGCTGCACACTTACAAACGTTTTCTTTTTCTTGTACTCTGGGAACCCTGTTTGGAGGTTACTTTAGTAACTGGAGGGAAGTTGAATCTTGTTGGTGGGTCTTCCCCCTAATCCAGAGAAGTAGGTTTGGGAGAGGGTAGAGCATATGTCATGGTGGGCACCGGGGGTTTTTCTGAGGATGCGTTACATTGGAGTGCCAACCCCTGGAGGACATTGCTGACTCATTAATTCCCTGAACACCAGCACATCTCTCACTTCTCACCGGGACCTCTGCAGCCATGGATCTGATTCCCCTAGCCTGATACTTGGATAATTCCTACGTATCCTTCAAGTCTCAGTTAGGATGTCACTTCCTCCTTGGGACCATTCCTTTGTCCTCAAATAACAAGTAGCTGTCTCATTTGGATCACTTCTCATTCCCCCTCCTGCCACCACTCTGCTCTGTCCCCCTCCTCTCTCACTTGTATTATCACAATAGCCTCCTAACTGGTCTCAACCCCTTTTGCTCATGCCTCCCCATCCCCAGCCTGTTTTTAATGTAGCAGCCAGAGTAATCCTATTAGTATAACTCAGATCAAGTCATTCCTCTGCTGAGAATTCTCCAGCAGCTTCCCAGCTCATTCAAAGCCAGTAGAACTACTGTAACCTACAGTACCCTATCTGATCTGGCACCAGTTACTTCTGGCCTCATCTCCTCCCCTGCTCTCCTCGTTTACTCTATTCCAGCCACACTGGCTTTCTCATTGTCCCTGGACTTGACAGACTGACTCCTACCACATGAGCTATTCGGTGGCTTTTCACTCTGCTAGAATGTACTTCCTCTAGATTTTTCCATGGCTGGTTTTCCCATTTCCTTCCAGTCTTTTTTCAAAGTCACCTTCTAGGCAAAGCCATCCCTGGTGACCTCATCTAAAATTTCACACACTCCTTTGACTCTTCATAGTTTCTTTCCTGTTTTATTTCTCTTTTTAGAAATTATCACTAATATGTATATGTATATGGTATATATATATGATAAATTATATATGTATATATAATTTTGATTAACACCCATCTTCTCCACTTTTCTAAGATCCATTAGAGAAGGGGTTTTTATGTGTCTGGGTTACTATTTTACCCTAGCACATAGAATAGCAAAAGGATTAGACTAAGAAGTGTTCATTAAATAATTGTTGAATAAAAGAATGTTCTCACCTCAGAATGGTGGTTGGCAAACTATGGCCTGTGGGCCAAATTAGCCTATCACCTGTTTTTGTAAATGATATTTTGTTGGAATGCAGCCCCATCTACTTGTTTACTGTTGTTTAGGGCTGCTTTCATGTGGCAGAATTGTGTAGTTACAACAGACTATGTGGCCCACAAATCAAAAATATTTACTATTTGGCCCTTTACAGAAAAAGTTTGCCAACTCCTGCCCAAGTACATACTCATTATACTATATTGTAATTACCCATTGTTGTCTGTCTCTTGCACAAGACTTCAGGCTCTTTGTTCATAGTTCTTGTAACATACTCCGTTGGTATTTTTAAAATGAATTAGCATGTATATAAATGAAAAGTCAATGACATGGGGGAAATGACAGTGTTGGGCAAGAGTTTGGGTACAGTATGGTGTGCTACTTTGTATAAGAAGGGTATTCAGAATACACACTTGAGTAATCCCTCCTACTCGTCTCATTACTGTGGTAGAATTGCCATATTCAGAAGTAAGTAAAAATAACTAAAGATACCCATGAAAGTGTGAAAATGTTAGCTGAGGAGGGAAAAAGCTGTAAGCCATTTTATTCATTATCTCATTACTTGAATAGCAGAGTTCCCAGATGGCTCTGAGAGTATGAAACATGGAGTAAATCTTGATGATCAGAGGAGCAGTCAACTACAATAGCCAAGAAGTAAGATGAGTCCTTATTAGCTGGGAGACAGTGATTGAGGGAAGGAATAGGTTCTTCACAAGGGATACAGCAGTTGCCCCCTATTTACAGCTTTGTTTTCTGTGGTTTCAGTTATCCACAGCCACCTGTGCTAGAAGCAGATAATCTTCCTTCTGACATATTGTCAGAAGGTCAGTAATAACCAAATGTTACATCACAATGCCCATTTCATGCACATCACTGCATCTCATCCCATAGGCATTTTATCACCTCACATCATCACAAGAAGGGCGAGTACAGTACAGTCAGATATTTTGAGAGAACCCACATTTGCGTAACTTTTACTACATATATTGTTATCATTATTCTATTTAATTATTAGTTGTTAATCTCTTACTATGTCTAATTTATAGATTAAACTTTATTAGAGATATGTGTGTATAGGACAAAACATAGTATGTCTAAGGTTTGGTCTATCCATGGCTTCAGGCATCCACTGGGGGTCGTGGAATGCATTCCCCTCTAATAAGGAGGGGACCACTCTTCAGGCCCTCCGATCAGATAAAGCCTGTTTGAGATAATGTCACAGATTAGCCAAGATTCTTGCCAAACATTTTAATTGGGCTTTTGTGGTTGTAAAGAACAGAGGCTTACTCAAGTAAACTAAAAACAAAACAAAACAAAACAAAACAAAAAAATTATCATACAGTGGCATATGGGCTGGAAGTGGAGCTCGGAGGCTGCCAGGGATGGGGCAGGTTCAGGCACTCAGGCAAAGGCTTCTCTAAATCTTAGTGCATTTGTACCATTCATATCTTTTTACCAGTTTGCTAGATTAATAAGAGTTCCTGTACCCTTATAGTGGTAGTTTAAAACTAAACTCAGCTTGCTGTGGCTTTTGCTTTATCTCATTAACTCTTCAGATTTATATCCCATTGCTAATGGCCTCAGTCTTTTGCAGTATCTTGGTTCAAATTCTGGAAATGGTCAGTGTGAATTGGCACAATTTATCTTTGCATGTGAGACCAGAAGTCATAGGTTTCCGGCCAGCCTTGAGTTCAGGCAATTGTGGGCAAAAGAGCAGGACAGCAGAGAAGGCTCCTCAGGGTTCTGAGGCAGCAGTCCTCTCCCAGCTGGTACCAACAATCTGGGTATAGTGAACTGGTTTTTTGTTTTCACGTCTTGGAGATGAAATGCCTATAGTCCTAATTTCTGGTCCTGTCCTTTTCCTTAGACCCTAGACCTTGGTATTCCTAGTAACGTAATTCCCATGGAATTTTAATGCCAATTTTATATCTAGGATTCTATGATCTAGAAATCAAAACTTAAATATTCAGGATAATCCAGGTAAACTACCTAATTCATAGTAACATATGTATATCTTACTATGATACCTATCTATCATCTATCTATCTGTCATCTATTTATCTTACAAATGAACAAGGCACTTTGTATGAATTATCTTATTCAATGCTCACAATAGTTCCAAGAACTAGATATTTTTATTATCTCCTTTTTATATAAAGAAAACTGAAATTGAGGTGGTTAACTCACAATCATCATGTAGTGGCAGAACAGGGATTAAACTCTGACTTCAGAGCCAGTGTTATTAACCACCATTCTATGTTTGTGTGTCAGGGAGAAATCTTTGTTATACACTCACAATAAGCTATGATTAGCAAAATACATAGCTCATAGTGAGTGTACAATAGATATTTGCTTATTTTAATTGTATAATGATAGGCTCAGAGAATGTATACCTGAAAAGATGAGGGAAAGGAAACAGAAACTACTGTGGGCTTATTCTTAGGAAAGACGTTATATAAGAGGTGGCTCCCTTAAGCCATGATTAGTGAAGTGATGGAGAAAGAGTTTGTAAGGTAAAGGCAAACATATGAACCAATGTACAGATAGTCATATGCAAACATATTTTGGCCACTATAAAAATTTTAGAGCATTTTGAGGAGTGCCTCGGTGGCTCAGTCACTTAAGCATCTGACTTTTGATTTTGGCTCAGGTCATGATCTCACAGTCATGAGATCGAGCCCCATGTCAGGCTCCGCACTCAGCCGGGAGTCTGATTGAGACTCTCTCTCTCCCTCTTCCTCTGCCCCAAACCTCTTTCAAATAACAAATAAATAAATCTTAAAAAAAAGAGAACATCTTGAAAGGGGGGAGAAATTTCCTAGGGAAGAGTAAGAAAGACAATTGGAAAAGTTCTATTGGGAAGCCCTTAGATGGGCTAAGGGATTTGAACAGTAAGCAAATGGGAGCCATGCATTGTGTATAGAGATATTGATCAATCTATTGATCAACTGATCAATAGATAGATAAATGTTTTAATATATATATGTTTTAATAGATACCATCTCTCTTGAATTTTAGATCTTCCTTTTGAGATTGGTTGGCTCATCCCTGAAAGACAGTTTTTGGGATTTCCTTTATTAAATGTTTGATAGTCATATGCTTTCTTAATTTTCATTTCTGTGAAAATATCTTTATTTTACCAAACTTCTTAAAAAATAACTTTGCTAAGTATATAATTTTAGATTGACTATTTGCTTTCTCTTATCAGAATATGATACTAGAATGTCCTGGTTTCCATTACTGCTGTTGAAAAGTTAGCTATCCATTGCCATTCATTTGTATTTATTCTGCCTTTTCTCTTAGGATGTTTTTGAGATCTTTGCCTTCAGTGTTCTGCACTGTGATATGTTTCACTGTGATTTATTTGATGTAGATTTTTCTTTATTATTGCATTTGAGATTTATTGTCATTTCTGAATCTAAGCATTCATGTCATCAATTATGGGAAATTATTAGTCTTATTTCTTCAAAGACATCCTTTTAATAATTTCTCTATTATCTCCTTCTGTATTTCTTATTAAATATATATTATTCTTTTTCACTCTGTACTCCATGTCTCTTAACATCTTTAGAATTTTTCAATCTTTGCCTCTGTGGGCTCTGTGTTGCATTTTGAGCAACTATTTTTGGATTTATTGACCCATTGACCCTTTCTTCAGGTTTGGCTAACTTGCTCTTAAAATCACCAATAAATTTTTAATTTTTATTAGTATATTTTCATCTTCCTAAGTTCTATTTAGTTCTTTTTCATATCTGCTTAGTCATTTTTTAAAATTAGTTTCTGTTACTTATTCATACTTTCAATATTCTCTTTTATTCTTAAAAACCTATTAAAGTGATGGATACATGATTTTATACATGTGATAAAATTGCATAGAACTAAATACACACATAAGTTAATATGAGTAAAACTGGGAAAATCTGAGCAAGATTGGTGGAGTGTATCAAAGTGAATATCCTGGTTGTGATATTGTACTATAGTTTTGCAAGATGTCATCATTGGGAGAAACTGGGTGACAGTTATTTAGTATTACACTGTGATGTTTCTTACAAGTGCATGCGACTATTCAACTATCTAAAAATAGAGTATTTAATTAAAAACATATTAAGCAGGCCACCTGGGTGGCTCAGTAGGTTAAGTGTCAGCCTTCGGCTCAGGTCATGATCTCAGGGTCCTGGGATCGAGCCCCACGTCAGTCTCCCTGCTCAGCAGGGAGTCTGCTTCTCTCTCTCCTTCTGCTGCTCCACCTGCGTGTACACACACACACACTCTCTCTCTCTCTGTCAAATAAATAAATAAAATCTTAAAAAAATGAAAAAACATATTAAACATACTTCTTTTATATTTTATATCAGCTAGTCTGATTCTGTTATTTCTGCTGGCTCTTGCTCATGGCACCTTATTTCCTTTGTGTTTATGATTTTTTATTGTGAGCCCCTGTTCCTTAAAACTTTGTCATATTTCATTTTGGCCTGGATTGAAGACATTCTTTTTATTTCTACCAATTGCCTGGGGCATTACTGACATGGAAATACTTTAAATTTATATGATTGGCATGAGGCTTTTTAGACCATAGAGTATTATTAGTTTGGGGAGCAAACCTGTGAGGGTTGCTGTGGTTACTTCCCAGGGGAGATTTTCACCTTCCATATTGGATCAGGATCAGGGAATGTAAGTTTCCTTGCTGTCCCCCTTGATGAAGTGGGCTTTAAAAATTTTTTTGGTGCTCTGTTTTATTGATGGTACAGTCCTTGAGTCTTGGCTTTATGTGGGGTTCTCCCATAAAACCCCCCACCTTGGCTAAACCCTAAATTTTGTTTCCTATCCAAGATTTTCACAAGGCCATCAAACTGAAATTCAAGGGCACTAGAAAGGGGCAGAGCCTCAGAGAAGCCAGTGGCTTCAGAGAATGCTACTTTTCTAGATTGTTATTTTTACTTTATATGTGGGCTCTGAAGATAGCTTAATTTCCTTTCAGTTTTGTAATTCATTTAAAATTTATTTTTGCATTTTATTAAGAGGTTTTAGTTGTTTTCAGTGAAGGGATGATCAGGGCTTCTAAACTCTTTATAAACCAGAAATGGAAGTAATTCTTCAGAAAACTAACCTGGGAGTAGCATGCAGAATCAGTGTTACTTACAATCCAGGGAGATCGGAGGCAGGAATATGACTCTCTAAACTCCTATTGTAGTTTAGCCAGGCAAGGGTAACAGGTTGAAAATGATTAGGGAAATTATTATGGCATAGTGGAAATAACTAGGAAACCAGAAGTGAGCAGAAGTGTGTTTTAGCTCTAGCTCCAGCCTAGTCACATATTTTTTTTAAGAGAGGGAGGGGGGAGGAGCAGAGGGAGAGGGGAGAGAATATTAAGCAGGCTCCATGCCCAGTGCAGAGCCCAACATGAGGCTTGATCTGATGACTCTGAGCCAAAATCACATGTCAGATGCTTGACTGAGCCACCCAGGTGCCCCTAGCCTAGTCACATAATTTAATAATTTGTTTATATTCATATTCATATTTACTGGTATTCAACAAATGTTAATTGAGCACCTAGTCTAGCCCAGGCACTCTCTTGGGCACTGTGGGTATTGTGGTGAAGGAAAAAAATCGCCTCCCTCCTGGAGTTTATAGTTTCATGTGAGAAGACACACAGTCTACAAATAACAAGTGAACACATGATATGTCACATGGTGATGAGTGGTGTGGAAAGGGATTCAGCAGATTAAGGAAAACAGGGAGAGCTTGTTGTAGAAGCAAGGAAGGTCTTACTGAAAAGGTGAACAGGTATCTGAAGGAAGTACAGAGTGAGCCACATGGAATCTGGAAGATTATTTCAGGTAGAGGGAAGGAGCTACTATGTATGACTAGAGTAGAATCAGTTAAACAGAGATTAATAGGTGTGGAAAGTGTGTGGATTTTAGCTTTTACTTTTGATGAGTTGAGAAGCTGCAGGAGGGCTTAAGCAATAGAATAATATCAGTGGAGAAGGTGTAGAGAAATGCCTAATTGTCCTGTCACAAAGAGATATTGTGAAGTTCAAATGAGATAATAGTGTTGAAATGCTTTGTAAACTATAACTACCTCATAAACGTCTGGTAAGACATTGCATTGGGTTCATCGTGAGTTTGAAGTGATGGTGGACATCCTCAAGGAGATATTGGACAGAAGATTGAAAAAGAGATGTGAAAGAAGCATTTATCTCAGTGTGGAATTTACAGGGTCAAGATCATGCCTTATACAGGAATAAGAAGTCCTCATGAACCAGGAAGCAGAGACATTAATCACCCTGACCCAGACGTAATCTGTGCCCTATCTCTTCTTATAGGCTTCTTTCTCACGTAAGTACAAGAAAGGCAAAGTTGAACACAATGAGCATCTTCTGTCTACTATGCTTTCGATAAGATTTATGTTCAGGAAAGCCTATGTCTGCCCTCTGTGTTCAGTACCCAGTAGGTACTCAGAATTTTCTACTGAATGAACGCTGCAAAGTTGGGGGTGGTCATAGGACTAGGACAGAATTAGGGATTGAAAATTATTTCATGTAAAAATTTAAAGTAGTAAATGCTGGGGTCAATACCACATCATGAAAATTTATAGGGATGAATTTAGATTTCAGACTATAAAAAATGCAGAAACCAAGCTGGTGGATGCTTGTGTTTGCAGCAATCAATGTGAAAATAATCATGAGCATACGCTTCATATGAGGCAAAAGCGTGATGTGGCCATTAAAAATATGCCAACAATTTTGGACTCTGTTTAAAAGGGATAAAGTGCTCGATGTCTGGAAGAGATGCTCCCTCTAGACACAGTTCTCATCAGACTCTGTCTGGAGCCTGTGCTCAGTTCTGGGCAGCAGGTTTTATGAGGAACATCAACAACCTGGAGCACATCCAAAGTTTGGGGAGGAGAGTGGTGATGAGCAAGACAGTAAAATAGCCTGTTCGTCATCAAGTATGGATTTCTCCCTACTTGATCAAGAAGCCAGTATAAAGAAATTTTTAAAAAGTCACAGTGTTCTCTTTTGCATCTCACTCACTCTATTCATTCATCTACTCATTCAATAATTCATTTAGTTTCTTTTTTTATTATGTTATGTTAATCACCTTACATTACATCATTAGTTTGTGATGTAGTGTTCCATGATTCATTGTTTGTGCATAACACCCAGTGCTCCACGCAGAACGTGCCCTCTTTAATACCCATCACCAGGCTAACCCATCTTCCCACCCTAATTCATTTAGTTTCTAACAAACATTTATTGGATGCCTACCCTACCAAGTTTTATACACAGTAGTGGGCACTAGGGATATAATCCTTATCTTCGAAGAGTTCACATGGGAGGGACAGACATATATGAATATAATTGCAAATACTGAGTGGGGTCTTACTCCTCTCTAACCCCCAAATTAACTCTGTACACTGTCATCAGAAAAATCATTCTGAGAAACATTTATATATTCAGCTCTTCCCAACTGGAAGGATACATTCAGGAGTGGGGAGATGGGATTTGAAGTAGTTCTTGAACGATGGGTAGTAGAGACCAGAATGGAGGGTATATTAGGCAGGGGATTAGGGTCAACGGAGAATTGGCACCTGTCATATAGTATAAGGATATTTAGGATAATAATTATAATAGTAATTGCCATTTATTCAATGGCCTAACCATTAACTGAAAATAGGGCAGCATTATGGGGCATTCACAGTCTAATATTAGAAGGACAATTATTCAGATTGACTTCATGTGAAGCATAATACTTTCTGTTAAATACATTTTGTAATTATATCTAACTTTTCTGCTCAGTAGTTTGGTCTCAGTAGTTTGGTCTGCTCCTTTTCCAGAGGTTTTAAAATAATGGGATAAATCATCACCTCTAATTTTGCCATTCAGGGCCCTTCCTGCATGATCATAGATCCTTGGTCAGCAGTTAGATAAAATCACATTTTCTTCCTTTTTTAGTGGCCTCATCCATCACAGGTAGTTTTGAAAAGGACACAAAGTGAAGACAGCCTGTGCAGTAGGGGTCTGTCCTATCTTTAGAGCTCTTGGGGGAACCGTCACAGCATCCTTATGCAGTTAATTTAAGTGGATCACCTGATTTCAAAAATGTATGGTGGCCAGTATTAAAACTCAAATCCAAGGAATCCTTTTCTAGGGCTTATTCAAATGTTTTTCTAAATTTTGCTTTCTTGTATATTTGGACTTTATTTCCATGGCAAGAGAAATCCTTATGCATTTTGTAGACATATTTCTAAATAAGAGGTCTCTAGAAGAAATGTTTATTTTTCTGTTTAGGGATTAGTTATATCATGCCTTACTGCAGACAGAACTTAATGTGTAATTTATATTTTCATATGATACAACAATTTAAAATAAACACATGGATTAAAAAAAGAGGAAAAGAAGGGAAAATGAGGACAGATAAGAAAAGATAAAGTCAGTGGTGAATTTAGTATGCAAAATGAGTGCATATATATTAGAATGCTAGAGTTAGACCACAGATTTAGCTCTGGACTTCCCAGAATTAGTACAAGAAATAAGAAAGGATAAGCTACATGGCTCACTCTATTTATAAGATAAAAACAAACAACCACTCGAGAAAAGCTAGTGTAGGTAATCATACTGGACAGATATTTCTCCTGGGGACCACATGTAGACAAAACTATGTAGTGTGATGAGCAACCTTCTCTACAATGCCCTTATGCAAGAATCTAATATTCTCTTGAAGAATCATTACTGGGTCTGCCATTCTAAGCACAAGTAAAGTTAGTTTTATGACCTCAGTTTCCATCTTTTAGAGAATGGTTGGAATAATTTTATCCTGGAATAGTTTTGAAGGTGAATAATCAGAGAATAACCAATCTGGAAGGGGTTCAGAGCCCAGGAAACAGTTTAGTAGCCATGAACTGAAGAAAGGACACACCTCCTTCTCTGAGACTGAAGGGAAGGCAATGAGAGTGGATACAGATATACAAGTTGTTGGCAAGCAGGCAGGGATTTGAGAGAGGCTTTGCTTGGTAGCCTTCATCTTCTTGGTGAAGGAGAGGGAGGGGATTGCTGACAGGGGCTTGAGGGAGGTGGCAATCATTCACAGTAGTCTCTTTCGAGTCAAGTCTTCATGTGCTGAAATGGGAAGGAGACCTATAAGACTCACCCCATCTCCTTGTTTCATGAATTGTGAAAGAAAGTGATTCTGAAAATAGCTGCTGTGAATCTCTAAGGGGAGCAACCAAGGTAAATTCTGAAAGACATATGAGGCTACTCATATTCAGAGTCATGGAACATCATAACTGGATCTTGGAAGTCATTTAATTCAATTATGTTATGTTATGCTGTTTTATATTATGTTATGTTATGTTTTATGTTACGTTATGTTACGTTATGTTATGTTATGTTATGTTACGTTATGTTATGTTATGTTATGTTATGTTGTTATGGATAAGGAAACTTGCCTTAAGTCACAAAACCACTGTATTAATTGAATAACCCAAGGGGAGGTTGTCTGACTCCCAGTTGTTTCTTCAGGCTGCTAGGCAGAAGGCAGAAGACCCTACATTTAAGCCTCTCATTTCCCCATTTCATTCTATGCTTCTGATTCACTCCATAGCCTTAAAACTATACTTTGGAGTTCAGAAGGAGAAGCTTGAGATCACAGATTCTTTAGCAGACTCCCTTGCCTAGGTGGCCATGTGCTTATCAGGTCTACTGTTTTCATTTAACAAAATCATCGATAAAGTAGATGATGCTGGAGAAGGATGATGAAAAGAAGATATGAAGTAAAGTTCTGAATGAGAATAAAGCCCAGAGCTGCCCATCATTATGGGTAATGTGACTCCCGGGAAATTAGAATTGGCTGACTCTGTGGTGTCCATTGCTGGCCACTCTGGGACCCTGCTGTCTTGGTGACAAATCAGCTTCTGTTTTTGCAGCAGGCATGGAGAGCAGCATGTAAGTCCCAATTTTAAAGGAACAAAGAGCCATGTGCTCATGCCTCATTTCAGTTGCTATAGGAGAGGTTGGAAAATAAAGGAAAATCCCAAAGATGGTTGGGCCAAGAAAGCCATATCATTTTTCCAGAGCAGGCAGCATTCTTCTTTGAAGAGTGAGTGAATCATTAACCCAACCCAGGGTGGGGGACAAGGAGGGAGGGCAAGGGAGGTAAAGAAATTGATGGTGAAGGAAAAGAAAGGGATGAGTGGAGGAAGGAAAGAATATAGAGGCACCTTGTCCGTATTGTTTTCCATTATAAACTTGAAATTCTTAATTTACCCTTCTTTAATAACCTAAAAGAACAGAAGCTCTATTAAATGGGCCATGTATTATACCATAGCAAAATCTGCTGTTAGGTCAGACTTGCATGAAGCCTGTTGAATGACCTCTGTTATTACATATGAAAACTTCAAAGACTGGCCAGAAACTGAATAAATCCTTTGAGATTATATTAGTTTCTTGATTTCCTCTCTGTCAAGTTTCATGCAGGGTCCCCCTCAGGCATCTGGAATCTTCGCATTGTGTCTAAATGGGGTTTTAAGACAACGATTAGGTCCATTTCTGAGTAAACTCCATAGAAGTGTGGTAAAGCCTTCAAGTCAAAGTTAACTCCGTGGAAGATTGAAGAGGTAATCCTTCTTAGCAAATCAGAACATCTTATTGGTTATGATGACTTGTCTGAAGATCTGAACTAATCTAAAAAGTGCTTTCATAGTTCTTCCTTTTGTAGATGGTTAAGACTTAAAAGTAATGGTTTTGGCACTGTGAGAATGTTGTTTGGTGTGGCTAGATCACAAGCTAGAGTTTGAGAAATGTAGCTAAGTTATGCCATGACAGACAATCCCAAGATATTTCTGATCCCAATAAGTACTGATTTATGTAGACTCATATTTTCAGTGTCTCCATTTTGGAATTTGAGATATTTTAATATCAAGCAAAACCTTGAACTCCTTGGCTCCTATAGACTCTATTTGGTGGCCTCTGCTCATGGTTCATATTCTGAGACCCATTTTGTCAAAACAGCTTTTCAAGATGAATCACCTAGACCTTCAGAGGTCATCAGATCCATGCCATATCTTCAGAGATGGGCCGCAATGCCCCCATGTTTGTTACTAGCCATACCAAAATAACCAGACAAGGAGATTTTACCATGTTTCAGTCAATGACTCAAATGCAGGAAATAAGAAAGAATTCTGCCCTGTGGCATATGTGGCTCTTGTTTGGTACACATTAACTGATATTTCAGTAAGTGAACTTTTGTCAGTATACCCATCTATCATGTTGTGAAGAACATACTGAGCAAAGTTGAACAATGAAATCAGGAAACTTTAGCATAAGCACTCATGCATTTGTTTATTCATTTATTCAAATAATATTTGTGAAGCATGTATGATGTCCAAAGTACTATTTATCTGTGAGATTTACTGAGGTGAATAAAGGATAATTTTAGCTGTTAGAGATTTTATGATCCCAGGCATTCATTAATTCAACAAACACCTTCTTTGTATAATAATAATGATTATGGTAGGATAAGAGAAACAATCTGGGACTGCCCAGGTAAGCCAGGACATATGGTTTCATATCAGGGAAGAGATTATGGAGAAAGTAGCTGTTAAGCTGGACCCTGATGTACGTTTAGACCACAGTCACAAATCCTCCTTCATATACATTGTACCATTAGCTCTGTTCTTCACATATAGGTCTTGTAGCTGTCTTAGCATTAAATAGATAGTAATTAAGTTCCCTAGGTCACTAATTATCTTAAAAGATGTCTGAAACTAACTTATATCAACATTTTCTGTATAGAGACTGTAATGTTGTTGTCTATGTCAGAGAAGGTACATGAGTTTTAACCCAGGTGCCAACTTTAACTGAATGCTGGTAAGTTCCTGCAGCATGGTATTGAAAAGGATTGTGAGACTACAGCAAGGTTCAGTGGGAAAGGATGCTGTATTTGATTATCAGTGTCTGCTCTGGACACAAGAAAGTCAAATTGGTGGTGCTCATTTGCTTTCTTTCAGAAAGGATTTATACATAAATCCAGCAGGTAATTTTTGACAGTAAGTATACATCATTAGCTTACCACTTTCAACTGCACAATCCCTTGGCAAGGGTAAAAATCTAGTTGACCCTTGAACATCATGGGGATAGGGGTGCCACCCTGCATTGAAAAATCATGTATAACTTTTGACTCTCTAAAAACTTAACTACTAATAGCCTACTGTTGACTGGAAGTCTTACCAATAAGTCAATTAACACATATTTGGTATGTTATATGTATCATATATTGTATTCTTATAATAATCAAGCTAGTGAAAAGAAAATGTTATTAAGAAAATCAAAAGGAAGAGAAAATACCTTTACAATATTGCACTGTATTTATAAAAAAAATCTGCATGTAAATGGACCAGTGAAGTTCAAACTTGTGTTGTTCAAGAGTCAACTGTAATGAAATTAAACTGAATAACTATTTGCAGTGAGTCTGTAATCTGTCCTTTTCCTTTTTCATATACATTTGAATTAGTTTAGATAATCAAATAATAAGGTCATCTGCTAAGACTTTGAGACACATTAGTGAATGCTACTATGCTATTAGGAAATTACACAGTGGGACCTGTAGTGATTTATAAAGGAACATAGGAAACTCATGATAAAACAACATGCTGTTTTGGTGGCTTATCTGAGGGAGGATATTATGGTGTATTGAAGGGACCACTGGAATGGGAGCTAGGAAACTTGGATCTCTTGTTCAGCTTTGCTATTGGTTATATGATACTAGACAGACCACCTACCTGTTACAGCAATAGTTATATTAATCTTCAAAAAGAAGAAATTAGATCAGTAATTGTGGTCCCACTTCCAAATCAGTACTATTTGGTCATTTCAAATCAAATTCATTCTATAAGTCCTGGGATTAGCACTTTTTTTCTATAAAAGGCAAATAGTAAATAGTTCAGGCTTTGCAGACCATACAGTCTTTGTCTCAACCACTCAACACTATTGTTGTAGTGTGAAAGCAGTCACAATGTGTAAATGAACGAGTATGACTGTGTTCTAATAAACCTTCATTTACAAAAAACAGCTGGTGGCCTACAGGCTCCAGCTTGCCAACCCCTGTATAAATATAACCCTCCAAATGATATCTCTTGCTGACTAACAAATTACTCAAAAACATGGAAGCTTAAAATGACAAACCTTTATTGTCTCACAGTTTCTGAGGGTCAGGAATAAGGAAGTGACTTAGTGGCTGCTTCTGGCTCAGGGTGTCTCAGGAGGCTACAATCAAGATATGTGGGCATCTCCATAAGGCTGCCCCGCCAATGGCTTTCCTCAGAACAGATGAGTTGAAAGAAAACCCAAGATGGAAGCAGCAGACTTTTTATAGTCCAATCTTGGAAGCACACATCCCATCACTTCTCTCTGTATTTATTAGAAATGAGTCATGAAGCTCAATCCACACTCAAGGGGAGGGGATTATACAAGGGTATGAATACCAGGTGTCAAGGATCACTGGAAATCATCAATGATGTCTGTCATACTCCAGTATAGTGACTCTTATTAGGCAATTTTTAGATTTTTATGAAAAAATGAATTGATAGACAGTGGGTAGGGTATGTGCTATGGTGAGCGCTGTGAATTGTGCAAGACTGTTGAATCATTAGATCTGTACCTCTGAAACAAATAATGCAACGTATGTTAAGAAAAAAGAAAAAGAAGAAAATAGCAGGAGGGGAAGAATAAAGGGGAGTAAGTCAGAGGGAGAGACGAACCATGAGAGACGATGGACTCTGAAAAACAAAACTGAGGGTTCTAGAGGGGAGGAGGGTGGGGGGTTGGGTTAGCCTGGTGACGGGTATTAAAGAGGGCACGTTCTGAGTGGAGCACTGGGTGTTATGCAGAAACAATGAATCATGGAACACTACATCAAAAACTAATGATGTAATGTATGGTGACTAACATAACAATAAAAAAATTTAAAAAAAATGAATTGATCATGAGAGCTACTTGAATTTAGCTCTATCAGGTGGCCTGGTGACCTCAAGTAATGGAGGCTAGTGTAAGAATGTAACTGTTGCTGCACTGGTACTAAAAGTGGCTCTACATATTGTATTTGATCCTCCTCCTCTATCTTCACCTTCTCTGAACAAAGAAGATCTAGTTGGGCCAGTGGATCATAATCCAATATGGAACATTTTTATTGGGTGGTTTTCAATTAACACTCTAATTCCTGATCCACTCAATGATGGCCAACATAATAGAGTTAGTTCAATCTAAGCAGATGGTTTTGCAAAGCATAAAAAAACTGGTGTGAAGTTGCTTATCTCAAAAGAGAGAGAAATAAACTAATAGACACTTTTGAGACTTTATTACCATTCCCAGAAAGGAAAACCATGTACATACAGTAATATATACTGAGAGCCAGTTCACTCAATGAAAATGTTTCCTGACAGTCATCACAAAAGCACATGCTAAGCATATGTTCCTGGAAGAGTTTTATTGCTCTATTTCTGTTAATACCTCTTTTGGTAAAGGAGTGGCTCTTGGGAACATATTTACTCAGTTCTCAAGATGTCAGGTTACTGTCTGGCACTGTCAAATTTCTTTAGATAATAGAAGTCAATGGAAAAACATTTCAATTTATATAAATTTACTCTATAAGCAAATCCTCTTATAAGGGATTGAGTATAAAAAGTAATATAAACTTTTATTTTCATTGAAAATTCATGTACATTGTCCCAGGATAGACATTACTTAATTCATCCTTTTCCATATTTTCCTAATAAAGGCATAATAATATCCTTATCTACTCTACACTGAAGACATGCTCTGCCTTCAGATATAGAGATACCAGCAAAGAGATAAAAGATGCCACAAAAGGGGATCAAAGGGAGGAAAGTTGGTGGGCAACAAAGTAGCTCCTACTTCATGGGTGATAAGGGAACAGAAATCCCCAAAGTAGAAGGAGTTGTTCAAAGACTAGAAGAAGACATCATTAATATATTCATATGAGGGGAAAATGTCACTTCATGAATATGCTAATAACTGAATCTATTCTTCTGAAGTTGAGGACAACTGGTAGTTCATTGATATGAAAGCTACTTGGGGTCTTCTGAGATGTCTCCAGATTGCATAGTCATTTTATTTTTAAACTCAGTAAGCATTCATTGTAATAGAAAATGACAAGCCTTAAATTGGGAAGAACGTAATGGGCTCACCTACAAACCCAAATGAGGTCTTGGGTACGGTAATGGACAAAGGGGTCACTCTACCTGGAGGCCAAATTGCTCTTCTCACCATCATCACTTCTGGCACCCTTGCTCACCAAACCACTGTCTGGAATGACCAACACTTTTACTAGTTTTCATCTGTACTTCCCAATCAGACTTCACTTTTCCAAGTAATTTGGCACACCAGGTCTTATGCTAAAATACAACCTGAAAAATACAAAAATAAAAGAGAAAGAAAGCAATGGCAGTTGTTTTTGGCAAAGCCAATTTCATAGGAGTAAAGATTAAAATTCCATTCAAAACTCCACAAAAGACCAGTTGATGGCAGTGATTTTTCTCTGACATAGATGATTCCTGTGACTCACTTGCTCTGTCTGTGAGGACTCAATATAGGGATCTATGGCATGTTTCTTGCAGTAACTGCCTCTAGTGGATACAACACCATCTCACGCCAGGAAACATTACTCTCTCTGACTTTCTCTCTCTCTCTCTTTTTTTTTATTGCTATTTCTGACTTTCTCTCTTTTAAAATTAGTAATTAAGAATACTTTCTACAAATTATGAAGTGTCTTAGGCCAGAGCTATTATTCATGTTCGTTGTCACTTGACCGCAACTTCTTGATGGCCTCACTAATCAATTATATTTAAATTATAAAATATTCCATGGTTTTCTTTTAATTTAATAGATAAATGGGGTGGTAGAATTAGGATCTAGAATTCATGTAGGAGAAAGCTCCATGGGGTCCTCAACCCAGAACGCTGAGAATTAAGGTTAGTCCTGAATCGGTTCTGCTCACAGAGCCCATGAAGGATTAAGTAGCTATAGCTTACCTTCAGTTTATAATACTTCCAGGACACTGGGGTGATTTTAGGCAGTCTCCTTCCTTCACTTTGTTCCCTCAAGGAACTCACAGAAAAGTATACCTTTGTACTGCTATCATTGAAGGAAGTGACTATTAAGCCCTGATTTTGTGTCAGGCACTGAGGTAGGTATTTTGAATTTATTGTATTTTTAATTATTCTGAGAGATGAGTATTATCCTCATTTCATAGATGAAACAACCAGAATCTCACACAGTTTAACTTGTATAATCTTGCATCAGGAACATGGTAGGTGCTCAATAAATTTGTGCTAAATATGTTTGTTGAAAGTATAAATATATAAACTGATCTAAGGAGGCCAAGGGTGATCTCTAAAGATGTAACGGGCCCTAGAATTATGACCCTGGGCCAAGGATTGTCCCCAGAAGTCACTTATCAATCATTTTTCCTTTTTTCTTTTTGCTACCAAGGTGTGTTGAAGCAAGTGCCATTACTAACATACTTGACAATGGTAAGCCATCAGAATGCAAGATTCCTTTTGAGGTTGGGGTTTTGACATTGAGTGCGGCCAAGGTACAGAGGCTTGGAAGGACGTGATGGTATAGTTTGTCCAATATAATAGAATTTCCAAAATAATCTGTTCTTATCAACTCCAGCTATGCCCACCTAAGTCCGAGAGCACAATAAAAATGGGGTAAAGTGATAAGGGAAGTTGTTGACCAAATTAATAGCTTGAGATATTTTGTTCCATTTTACATCTATCTCAAGAAGTTCCATTTTGATTCCCATTCTCTGGCCTGATGTTTTACCCTTTTTCATTCTGCTCTGAACAAAATCCTCTTGGCCAGTTGTGTCAGTGTGTCTCTCATTCAGAGAGGTGAATAGGTCCATGTGTGTCCCTGATGATTCACTATTGGCTGTGTAGATCACTGGGCAGTAAACAGGTTCTGGCAGCCAGAAGTCCATTGAAATGAATAGTACAAACTCCAGCAATGCCAGGAAGACTTAAAGCCAACATTCGCTATGGTTGGGCTAGAAAAACAGCCAGTCCTCATTTCACCTGGGACTGTCCCCATTGAAGACCTCCCTCCCTGGACAGCTGCCTTTTCTACAAGGGGACTAGAGAGAGAGCTGTCCTGGCACTCAAAGAAATAGCATTGAGTGTACAGAACTCTGGGGAGATTTCTCCAAGGATCAGGTTTCTCTTTGATTCAATTTAAGTATATTCACCAGTACTTTGCTGAGCATCTCCTGGTCTCCTTCCTTCACTTTGTGACCTTTGATAAATCTGTTAAAAATCACTGCATCTGGGCAGGGGCTGTACCTGCTTCTATCACCTACCCAAGGAAATGTGTGAATGATTGAGGTCATACTAAAAAAGCTCAGAGTTCCTTGAATGTTCAGCCTTATAAATTATGAGAGTGAGTGAGCCCCCACTAATCCCCACATAACACAATGCATTACCTTCGTTCAGGTCAGTTACTTCGTTATTGTGACAAGAATAAATGAAATGCATGCCAAATAGGGCACATTTTTGTTGGTAAGACTTTAAGATCTGTCTTCATTTTCCTCTTATCTACTGTTCTATTCTCATCTGTCATCATTCCTTGAATGCATAAAACTTCTCATTGTTTTCCAAACATGTCAGGCTTCTTTCCATATTTATGCCTTTGAAGAAGTTGTTCCTCCTTGCTGGAAAGTTTCTTTGTTCTTTCATCTGGTACACTTCTTATTAAGATTCAACTTAGTTGTTTCCTTTACTCCCATCCGCACCCCTAGTCCTTCCTTTGTGCTTTTGTATCACTCTGTAGACACCCTTATTATATTTATTACATTGTTGTCATGATTTTAGGCTGTTAGGAGCAAAGCCTAGTGAGACTGTTCAGGAGAAATGCAGAGAGAGTGAGCACTTGGCAGGGCTGGGACTGGGGGACTTAACCAGGTTGCAGGACAAGCCCCATGAAGTTAGGCAGGAGGCTGCTTGGTGGATAAGTGAGTGGGTATCAGCAATAGGTAGCCCAGTTAGTGGACACTGCATCTGGGGACACTGAGCCTTTCAGGATACCATACAGGGAAGGCATCTGGGATCCATGTGCTGAAAAATCACTCAAATCAGTGTAGGGCTGTGATGAGTGGGCAACCCAGGTGGCAGGAGGAGTTCAAGACTAGTGATAGGAAGGGAAACTATCTAGTAGACTTAGTTAAGATCATAGAAGTCAGAAGTCCAGGGTTCACTCTGCCCTGACGGACACCGAGTCTGATAGCATAATCAATTCCTTACTCCACCAAGTGATGGATCCTGAGGCTGCCGATAGAACTCCTGCTAGATAGTTGGCTTAGAAACTAAAGAGTAAGACAACAGGCATCAGAACTTCCAACTACGATGAGTGGAGGAGGAAGGGAAGAGCTGTCATTTTGTTGATTTAGAAAGGTGCTAGTCTTCCAGCGCTAGATTCTACTCTCTTGTAGCATAGAGCTCATGTCTTGTTCATCTTTGTATCTCTACTGCTTAATACTGTGCCTGACATGTAATAGGTTTTAAATAAATGTTGATTGAAGCAATGAATTGGTGGATAAATAAATAGTTCCCAGCCCCTATAAAATGCACTCTCGTATACACAATCAACCATCAGTTGTATAAGAATACTAAACCAATCCATTAGCGATACAAGTCATAGTTGTTCTAGTATGAGTCTCTTTTCCATGTTCTTATCCTACTGTTTTCCCAAACTAAAAAGTATAAGAAGTCCGATTTATTTCAAAAATAGAGTTGGTGTTAATTTATTCTTTACTACAAAAATGTTATACATAGAGAAGAGTATATAAAACATACACATTTGATTTAAAGAATAATTCAGAGTTAGCATCCACCACACATGTGAGATATAGATCGCTAGCACCTTAAAAAGTCCTGTGTTCACTCTTCCATCCCTGATATCACCTTCTCCCTCCCTTCCCTTATATTCTAATTTTTGTGATAATAATTTCTTTATAGTTTTATCATCTATGCATGTATTCCTAAAATATAGATTAATTTGCCGGGTTTTGAACTTTATTTAAATAGTATCATCCTATATGCATTCGTGTGACACTTGCTTATTCTGCTAAACATTATATTCATAAGATTATGTTAATTTATCTTGAGATTTTTCTTTTTAACATTTCTGTTGCTGAGATGACTAAAGAATATGCCTGCCTTCTACCCTTTGGGTAGATATGACTGAATGAGCTGTAATGTGTATCTGTGTCCCTATTTCAGTAAAGCAAAACTGACAAATATTGCGGTGGTTATTTATTTTACAAAAAGATTTATGATAGTGGCCACTTAAAATATAATTGGAAAAATGTCTATTCATGTCTTCTGCCCATTTTTTAACTGGATTATTTGTTTTTTGGGTGTTGAGTTTTATAATATCTTTATATATTTTGGATACTGTTTATCAGATGTATCATGGGATTTAGAAAATTAAAACTTAGACAGTGTTTTGGAAATTCCTATCATTGGTTTTATACCTGAATTGATTTCACATGGATATCAAAAGTGAGTGCATTTGAGGGATAGAAAAAGAAGAATGTGTGTAATTTCATTGAGGTTTAAGAAGGACAGCTGGAAACTTCCTGTGCAGACAGTAGAGGGTGATGAGCAATCTCACTACATTTCTGGGCTAGGTTCTCAGAGAAGGAAATGCTCTATTTTTTTGGCAATAAGATTGGATTCATGGGTAGCCTTCAGATCACACCTGTTTTTCCTCTTGTATCTGAGGAGCTTCCTTTGTTTCTTCCTATTTCTTTAGTGATTAAGCTTGTACATACAGACCTGTGCTGTTGGGCACCAAGAGAAAGGTTGGCCCTGTTTTCTGAGGGATTCAGCTACTAGGAAGGTGCATTTTCCTGTTAATTATTCAACTACTTTCAGCTGTATAGATTTGATCTACAACCATGTCTATATGTATCCATTGGTTTGGCATCAAATCCAAAATGCTATCAAATAACCAGGTATTCTGCATGATTTCACTCATATGTGGAATTGAAGAAATAAAACAAATGAGCAAAGGGAAACAAAAGAGAGAGAGGCAAGCCAAGAAACAGACTCCTAATTATAGAGAACAAACTGATGGTTACCAGAGGGGAGGTGGGTGGGGTTGGGTGAAACAGGTGATGGGGATTAAGGAGTGCACTTCTCCTGACAAGCACTGGATGATGTTTGAAATTGTTGAATCACTATACTGTACACCTGAAATTAATATAACACCATATGTTAACTATACAGGAATTATAATAAAAACTTTTTAAAAAGGTAAATACACTTTCAGGTATTCTGAAAACAAGTAGTTGGATTAAGTCAACAGTTTGTTACCCATAAATTGCTTTCAAAAAAGCTGATTGAAAGAATGCAAGTATTAGAGAGGAATCTGAGAAGGGGTTGGGAGCATAGAAATCTCTAAGTCTAATCCTTTGAGGCAGAGAGACATTCGGTGAATTGCCCAAAGAAGAAGGACTAGACACAGGCCTCTAGACCCAGTCCAAAGCACTTTCCCCTACCTCCAGTTTTGATTTAATCTGGTTGGTATGTATAAACTGAATTTTATTTTGATGTTATTTTTAAGAGAACCTAGACACACGTGTTATTTTCGTTATTTTAAGTATCCATTTTCATAGTGTAATTTATTGTTTCTTATAAGGAAAACATAGGAAAAGATACTCTTAGAAGCATGTTGTTTTAAAATTTAATCTGTCTTAAGGAGAACTTCTGAAAGATATCCTAGAGAAGGTCAAGGGAATAGAATCTAGGGAGCATTAGGGGGACTGATTTTAGGTCAGAGCCTGCCTAGTTCACTGCAGAAGAGTAGAAAGTCTGGTGGGATAGGTAGATTAGATATGATGGCAGGAGCCTGTCTGAATGTTTTTGGTTCTGTTTCCTTGTGAAGGAGGCATTAAGGTCATTAACTGAGAGTGATGATGTGAAAAAGAAGGTGTTGGACATTTGAGCAGAGAAAAGATATGAAATAGTTATTAGGTGAATAAGAGAATAAATGGACCAGGGAAATGTAGCAGGATCTGGACAGCATAAGTAAGGGCCCACTTGAGGTCAATCTAATTGAGGAATAGAGCATGATGTAAAAATAAATAAATAAATAAAATAGGGAACAAAAGCCTTTTGTGAGTGTTTGTATGTTTTATAAGGCCATTATTTGATTACTATTGGATACTTTCTTTGAATGAATGCTCTCTCTTGAACATATACAAGTACAGATTGATCTCTAATTGATAAACACAAGCAAAATAGAAGTAGATACAATGTGCCTGTGTGGGCTGGTTTTTCGGGTTTCTTTTAAAAAGATAAACTTGTATTTGCCTTTTCATTTGGTTTCTCATCTGGAATTGAAATTGTCTCTCAGTATTAAAAAAGGATTTGCAGTCTCCAATTCTTAAAGAGCTTGCTTACAGATAAAGTTCAATTTTTCTTTCTGGTTCTGCTCTTTACAAGATGTATTGCATTTGACAGGTCTTTTATGTTAAGAGCTGAATATGGAATGCTAGACTATAGTTGCGATTTATGCTACCCATAAAACTTAAGGTCTTCCTCAGCAATGGCAAAGCAATCAAGAATTGGTGTAAACAGACCAACCTGACCCCCATCTGTTGTGGTTTATAGTATATTCCCAGAGAGAGACATTTACTCCAATAACTCCCTCTGATAATTAACAGAAAGCTACACACAGTATCAGGCCAGCCTCCTTTTGAGCAGGCAGACACACAAGAGGTATGAATTCAGAGTCTCTAGGAGAAAATTAGTCCATCAGAAAGCTGTTCCATCAGCTGATAATGTCTGAAATTATAGAAGTAAAACATCATTTTCATAATTTTGACCAAATAAGAATTTACCCCCTGTTAAAGAGAAATGTAACTTTGTCATTTAATGACAGATAAAAATATTAAATAATTGGACATTCAAGTGGGTGATCACAGGGATGATGGAAAATTTCAGTGTATATGTATGAATCCTTGGAAGTCCAGACATGCAGATAGGCAGGTGGGCAATTAGTATCTGATAAGACTGTCAGAACCTCTGATATCAAATTGGATTTTAGAATTTCAGACTGTGAAAGGGATCTATGTATGAATAAGGCTGGAGTCCAGTTCTGTGTGATTTAGGCTACTCAGCTGATAATAAAGGAAATGAATCTAGAGACAATGACACAGGTGCAAGTTCAATGATTCGAACTGGGACATGTAGCAGAGACCGCGTCTTATGAGGAAGACTTTCATTCATGTATTAATTCTCCCTAATATATTCATTAATTAAGCATGTATTGAACATCTGCTATGTGCCAGGCATTGGTGAGGACACTGGGATATGAAGACAAATGCAATAATTATTATGCAACGTGACTGATATTATGACAGAGTATGTCAATTATATTCTAGAAACACTTGGGTGTATCTTCCAAAAAAGACTGGAGAGAAAGAGAGAAAAAGCTTCCTTGAAAATGTATGCTATAAGATTCTTAAGACATTATTGAACATCAAACATTCCAACCAATGTGCTAAGCACTTGGGGGAAACAAAGTTAAATGGGAGGTAGGCCCTGCCTTCAAAAGCTTACAGTCTGGGTTGCCTGGGTGGCTCAGTCAGTTAAGCATCTGCCTTCGGCTCAGGTCATGATCTCAGGGTCCTGGGATCGAGTCCCGTTTTGGGCTCCCTGCTCAATGGGGAACCTGCCTCTCCCTCTGCCCCTCCCCCTGCTCATGCTCTCTCTTTCACTCTCTCTCTCAAATAAATAAAAATAAAGTCTTAAAAAAAAAGCTTACAGTCTACTATGATCAATACTTAATACTCAATACTTAATCAACACCAGTGAGTCATCTGCATCAAGCAGGAATGTTAGAGAAAGTTTCCCTAAGTGGTGAACTTGGAGTGATAAGAAAGAGTTAATTAGGTAAAGGTTATTAATACATGTATTAATATGTTTATTTCTACCTTTACCTTCTTAAATACGTTTTATATATTTAAATAAAATGTTTATTTCTTAAATAAAGATATTCTAGGCAAAATAAGTTTGTATAAAAGAATACATATGTGACATGGCAACCAAGGAGTGTGAAGCTGAAGCAAGGGGGGAATTGGGGGAAACGCTTTTGATGCCAGAGGTTGGGCAAGGAGTAGATAATATAGAACTTCATGTGCTAAGCTTTGGGGAAGCTTTGGAAGATTATTTAAATGGATGATGTGACAAGATGAACATTTTGTAGAAACATAGAGATTGGGTTGGATGGGGACATCATGGAGGTTATTTTGATAATCCTCAGAAGAAATGACAAATGCTTGAACAACAAGAAGGCAGTGACAGTAAAAGCGAAGAGAAGATGGATGCAGCATTTGTTGTTGGGGAGGAGCAAAGTAAATAAAGCGTTGCCATGTGGCTTCTATTTTCTCATGAAGTTGGGAAGCAGATCTTCCAAGATGGAGTGGGATTTAGCTTGGTAGGTGGTTGAGGGATGGAGTAAGGATTTTCAGTAGTGAAGTTAATGGAGGAAGGAACTTCCTCGAGACACATTGGATTGCTAGGCAGCAATGAGCATTTAACCGAGATTCAAGACCAAGAATTAGTAGCTTGTGGTTGTGTGTATTTGTTTTTTAAATCAGCTCTTAGGAACCTGGAAAGAGGAACCAAGCGCTGGGACTGATTCAACTTTGAAATTTGGTGGAGGTAGGGCAGGGGGACCTGTACGTAAAGGGAATCAGAAAATCAAATGTCAAGATGAATAACATGGTGGGTGGGGTGGGGGAGAAGACAGTTAAGTCAGAGGGTGCTGATAGTGCTCTCAGAAAGGATTATTCAAATTTTATTTTAGCAATGGAGCTATTTTGCTTAATGAAATCAATTTAATAAACAGCCCCCAAAGGGGTCTCTGTTTGTGACCTGTCAACACACGTCCCAGCTGTTTTCTTCAACAGTTCCTGAGCAGCCTCATAGGGTCCAGGGGCTCTTAGAACGAAGTTTGAAAACCACTCATCTATGGAGAACTTAATGAAGTGAATAAGTTAGAAACAAGGTATAAGAGAGTAAGAATCATAATAATAACAACAATAAACCCAACAAGATGAAGATGGGGGAGAAAGAGGAGAGGAAGGAGGAAGAGTAAGAAGAAGAAACACTTACTGGGCACTTACTTTATGCCAGGCACTGGTCTAAGTGATTTATATCTAATCTTCACAGTAAGTAAATGGGTTAAGAAAACCTATGTCTCTATTTTTACAGATGAGGACATGAAAGCACACAGAGGTAGATCACTTGTTGAAGGGCACCTACCTAATATGGGGAGCAGCAGCAGGAGTACTTTATGAGAGTAACTTAATAATGCTCATCTCTGAGATGAATGGTTTGCTGGTAAACTTTCCTGCCTTGAGCCAAAACCAGGAGTTACAGATGGGGTTCAGTCTGGGAATCAGGTGATGTCAGCTCTGGGGGAGGTGAGGGATGCTGAGATTTTGGAGCAGGTTGGACTTGATAGGATCAACAGGACTTGGTGAGTGATAGCGAATGAAAGGAGAGCAAGAAATCAGTAATTATTCCAATAATTCAAGTCTTGGAGAAATGTTGAGTCTGGCAAAAATTTGGAAATCTGATGAATTTGGTTTGAGGGAGTAGGGAAATATTAGGTAATATGAAACACCTAATGTATCCCAAGAGCTATTACTCTTAATATACAGTGTTGTATTTAACATAAGAAAATGCTATTATCCACATTTGACAGATGAAGAAATCAAAGCCTTCAGAGATTAATTTGCCCAAAGTGACACAGTCAGTAGATGATGGTATCAGGACTGGGACCCAAGTGATTTTATTTTAGATACATTGATTTTGGGAGTGATAGTGAGTCACTATCCAGTAGGTGACTGAAGCTAGTTATTTGTAGTCTGGAAGGAGATGAATTTAAGAGATTTCATATAGATCTTCTTAGAATTGGTAGGTGTAGTTAAAATTTCCAAGGGGTAGCATAGGACTACAATGGAGCTAAGGACTGAGGACTAAATTTTTGGGAGTTCTCACATGTCAGAGGACAAGAAGCAAAAGAGGAGCTCTCTAACAAGACAGAATATTATTTAAAAAGCAGAACAATCCACTCCTATAGCAGAAGCTTTCACTTTTTTTTTATCCTGACCCCCAGTTAGAAAAACATTTTGCATGGCAACCCAGAATGAGTGCATGCATATTTATGTCATGTGCAACCCCAAAGTTTCCAAATACAATACTTACTGTTAACAGTGTATAATGCATGCTGATAGTTTCCATTTTATTCTTCTTTCTTTAAATACATGTTGGTTAGCAACCCACTAAATTTATTTTATAACTTAATAATGGGTCACAATTCAGTGTTTGGAAACATTGCCCTATAGCCACTCTCAAACATTCAGGGTACCACGATGACATGCTAATGCTGTGAATTCTAAAGTTTGGCCAGTCATCTTAGAATAATAGCAAATCTTAATGACTCTCAGTGGCAACCTTCTATAATTTATCATGAGAAATTGTGACAATAGTCCCATCCCTATGGCCCACTCTCTTTCTATTCCCCTCTCCCAGTATTTGTTTTCTCCTCCCTTAATTTCCTGTTTTCCACTCAACTTTCCTTGGTCCCTTTGGTTTGGAAATTAATTCTTCCTGGGTTTGTTCTTTTTATTGTTTTTTTTTTTTTCTAAATGAATTAAAATAATTTTAAGGCTGACCTTTTCATGTCGTTTCCAATCTTCCCTTGTGGCTGTTTTATGCTTAAGTATACTGTACCACAGTAGGAGAATGAACATTTTATTGTGTGGTACATAGTTTTCATTATATAATAATTTAATTATATGACAAATGAGGTTGCAAAACTGATGTTACTCATAGCACCTCATGCGGTGCAGCCAAATGCCCTGAGTTAACCTGACATTACCAGGAATGAATCCTGGAGACCCAGAACCCACAGATCCAGGAATGCCAAATGAAGTTTGTCATCAATTCTGAAACCAGGGAATCAGAGTAAATAACATGAAACAGCTTTGTCTCAATGCTCTTTCCTCCCTCTGTGGCACCTCCATACAATGGCTTCCTACTGATGCACTCTGCTATAGGGAAAATGAAAGGGACACTGTCAACAAGCACAGTGTAAAGTGACAGTCATGTAAATTAGTGAAGAACTTTCATTGGCGCTTCCTCATTTTGCAGGGATAATTATAGATTTTTTAAAAAGTATTGACTTTGCCTATTTCTTCGTTTCCATATTTTGTTCAGGGAAAACAAGGTTTGTGGATTTTAAATGGCTTAAACTAAGATTACGCAACTACTAATCTAGTCAGCCAGGACTAGAATTCAGTATTTGAACTTGGGTAAGCTCTACAAATTTATCTGAACAAATGTTTTCTCAGAAGGTTGGCTTCACATTTGTCCCTTGAACAATGTAGGGGTTAGGGGCACCCCCCCATGCAGTCAAAAATCCACATATAACTTTTGACTCTCCAAAAATGTAACTGCTAATAGCTGACTGTTGACCAGAAGCCTTTGTCAGTATTGGAACTTGGGTAAGCTCTAAATTAGCTTACTTGTAACATGGATAGTTAACACATTTTTTTTTTTACATTATATGTATTATATACTGTATTATTGTAATGAAGTAAGCTAGAGAAAAGAAAACATTATTAAGAAAATTATAAGAAAGAGAAAGTACATTTATAGTTCTGTACTATAAAAGATCCACATATAAGCCAACTTACGCAGTTCAAATCTGTATTGTTCAAGGGTTCACTGTACTTGTTAGTCACTTAGGGTAGCCAATTGAATAGAAGGTCAGAGGGGGAACATTGGGCAAACGAATATGATTTTAACATGGCTTACAGATGGGAAAGTTGGTAGACCTGGTAGACTGATTTTTAACTTCATTTTTAAAATTTTTATTGTTATGTTAATCACCATACATATTACATCATTAGTTTTTGATGTAGTGTTCCATGATTCATTGTTTGTTCATAACACCCAGTGCTCCATGCAGAATGTGCCCTCTTTAATACCCATCACCAGGCTAACCCATCCTCCCACCGCCCCCCAGAACCCTCAGTTTGTTTTCCAGAGTCCATCGTCTCTCATGGTTCATCTCCCTTCTAAGTGGAACTTAAATATTTAGGACCATTGCCTCAAAATGTTTTCCATTATTAAAATTTTGTAGATCGTGGCCTCACAAGTTTTGTTGTACATCAGAATCATTAGCTTTTTAAAAATTCTGATGGCTAGATTTTACTCAAATATTTTAACAAATCTCGGTGGTGATTGTGATGCACAGGAAAGTTCAGAAATTCTCAGTGAATTATGTGACACATTTTTGGCACATAAAGACCTAGAAAATAAATAATTATTGAGTGCATTCTATAAAAACCCATGTTCTTCATGGGAGACAAAAAGAAGTGACATATGTTTAATGAACTTACAGTGTGGCATGGAGCAAATAAAAATATAAACATAAACAAGGTAAAATATGGTTACAAGTTGAAATAGAGCATGGGTTTCATTGTAGGTATAGTATAAGAGTGAGGACATAGGGATTAGGTCATACTTGTAAAGGAGATAAAGATTCATCTGGATGTTGATGGATTGATAAGACTTGGTAGGTGATTTGGGATTTCAGACAATGAGGATTGCATGAGTGAAAATTGGAGAAATTTGGAGGAAATTTCTAGCTGTATTGAGGGAATAGAGAGCAATGTCATTCATTTGGATCAGGGCATCTGCAGAAGGATAGGAAAAGAAAAGGCTGAAGAGCAAAAGCATAAAAGATCTTCAACACAGAACTAAGGATTTTGAAACTAATTATTGGGCAATGAAGAGCCATGGTTGGTTTTTGAACAGAGACTGACATGACCAGCACTTATTCCCTTTTTTTTTTGATGTAGTGTTCCATGATTCATTGTTTGTGCATAACACCCAGTGCTCCACGCAGAATGTGCCCTCTTTAATACCTATCACCAGGCTAACCCATCCCCCCACCCCCTCCCCTCTAGAACCCTCAGTTTGTTTTTCAGAGTCCATCGTCTCTAATAGTTCGTCTCCCCCTCCGACTTACTCCCCTTCATTCTTCCCCTCCTGCTATCTTCTTCTTTTTTTTTCTTAACATATATTGCATTATTTGTTTCAGAAGTACAGATCCGTGATTCATCAATCTTGTACAATTCACAGTGCTCACCATAGCACATACCCTCCCCAATGTCTATCACCCAGCCACCCCATCCCTCCCACCCCCCACCACTCCAGCAACACTCAGTTTGTTTCCTGAGATTAAGAATTCCTCATATCAGTGAGGTCATATGATACATGTCTTTCTCTGATTGACTTATTTCACTCAGCATAACACCCTCCAGTTCCAACCACGTCATTGCAAATGGCAAGATCTCTTTCCTTTTGATGGCTGCATAATATTCCATTGTGTATATATACCACTTCTTCTTTATCCATTCATCTGTCGATGGACATCTTGGCTCTTTCCACAGTTTAGCTATTGTGGACATTGCTGCTATAAACATTGGGGTGCACGTACCCCTTCGGATCCCTACATTTGTATCTTTGTGGTAAATACCCAGTAGTGCAATTGCTGGATTGTATGGTAGCTCTATTTTCAACTGTTAGAGGAACCTCCATACTGTTTTCCAGAGTGGTTGCACCAGCTTGCATTCCCACCAACAGTGTAGGAGGGTTCCCCTTTCTCCACATCCCCGCCAACATCTGTTGTTTCCTGACTTGTTAATTTTAGCCATTCTGACGGGTGTGAGGTGGTATCTCATTGAGGTTTTGATTTGGATTTCCCTGAGACCAGCACTTATTCCTTGAAAAATTAATTTGCAGCAGATGGACTGGAGGGGAAATAACCTGGATTCGTACAGATGCGTTATATGACTCACTACATTGCTTCAGGCCAAAACTTCCCTATTGCTTGCTGGGTGTCTCCTCTATAATGATGTACATAGCAATATTTTTTCACATGTTCGTTCTCTGCTTTTTGAATCATGGAATCAATGCAACAGATTCCTTGAAGCCTAAATACTTGTGCTCAAATCAGTACGGCACCAGCCAAAAATGGCACCATAGTTTTTTTGTATGCCACATGAACTGTAGTAAAAATAGGGAACTCTTACTTTAATAGGAATTGTAGGGGTTAAGAAAACCTGAAGACACCTTCCAAATCCTAGTGGTAGCGTTATACTCCTTTGAAGGACTTAGAAAGAATTTGGTGACTTCCTCTTGATTTTTGAAGGTGAGAGGGCATGGGATCTAATTCCATCTGTCTGGTTTTAATTGCCTTTCTTATACAAAAGTGGACAGGAGTGGTCTCAGTGTGCAACGGTAGCTCTTGATTCCATTGTTGGGGGCCTTGCCTTGTTAGGAATATCTTTATTCTCTCTTCTCTATAACTACTCTTTTGCTTCTTTTTTTAAGATTCTGGTTCCAATTTCTCTTTGTCATTTTTCACTTTTTTCTCCCGACTGACAGTCTCTTCTTTAGGTCTTCCCAAAAGGGTCACTATGACCCTTCTCCTTGGGAAAGAAAGGGGTGGAGGTTATTTGTTAGTTATTGTCGAGGGCGGAGACCTTTTCTTTTTAGTTAAATTATGTCTGTGTCATCCCAAGTGCCTTGTACAGTGCTAAGAAATGGCAAGTTCCCCAAAAATGATTTTTGAAAGAAAATAGAACACATGATATCTGACATATTTAGATGCTTAATGATGAAGGTTGACCCTACTTGGATTTTTCAGGACAGTCATGATTTTAAATATTCTATTCTACTGTTTTGTAAAGTGCCCTTATACTATAAAACCACATCTTGATTTGGGTTTGAAAATATGCTCACCATACCCATGAAAAGTAAACACAAATCTGTACCCCAAACATAATACATATTGAAAAGAGAACATTCTTTGGGTATTTTACATACCCCTCTTGAAAAAGGCCAACATGAGAGAAAATAAAAGAAAGAAACAAAAATTGAGTGGCAGTGAGGAGGAGGTGGTGGGTAGAGAGCTGGCAGGTTTTGTTTAGCTCCGGTGGAAGCCTCTCTCTGGAACAATTTAGCCAGCGTTTTCATTGGCAGGTCTCAGCAGAGCCATTAGAACTATTAAACGAGTGTATTGTTTTGAGTTTTCTTTGGCCCAATCTCCTCTATTATTTAGGGAAACAGAATTGCACAGTCTCAGGGAAGAGAGAAGACTGCATGCCAGTGAATCGAACCCTCCTTCATGGCGTGCCGTGGATGAACAGGCTGGAGAGCTGGGGATTGCTAAGAATTCCTAGCCCCTACGAATTCCCATGTGCCAAGTGCAGTACTGGATCTGATCAGGATTCTTGGATATTTTTTTCACTTTCTGGTTAAAAAGTAATCAGAGTCTTGTGAAAGTTCCTCTAATAAATTACACAGCGGCCTTTTTTTATCTGGCAGTGAAGCCTTTTTAGAATGTCTGCTCAGGAGCACAGGGCCCTGATCTGGAACACCCAATCTCTCTGGCCTAAAAATAAACTTGGGTTTTAAGAAGGTGTGTGTGTGTGTGTGTGTGTGTGTGTGTGTGTGTGTGTGTGTGTGCATATGCATGTGAGTGTGAGCATGTGGAGGGGGGCGGGGGGAGATAAATGTGAGAATGCTGAATGTTGAAAATACTTTGTTAATAGATCCTGGAGTTGGAAATGCTTACTTTTTGCTTTTTAAATACAGGATGAGGCTAAACAGATGACCCATCCATCCTCCTTTTAAGCTTGTCAAGAATGTCTTTGGGAGAAATACCAGGTGAAAAAAAGTAGAATGAACTCACTTGGTCCTTTCTCTATGTCTCTGTTTTCTTTGTTAGTTATTGTTGGTTGACCCCTCTTTTGGTTTCAAGTATTGGAGTAGAGTTACAAGAATAGAAACAAAGTAGCCCAAACTCTGCTGAGGGAGAGTTCTCTTACGTGGACAAGCACTGCCTCATTTACCTTCACGTTCAGGGCCTGATATGTTACCTTGTGCGTGCTGGCTTTTTAATCATGAGGCTGCTTTTGTTATATCACCTAAAAAGATAGTGTGGTGCAGGATGAAAATTCTAAGGTCTAATTTGCCCTTTTAATCTTTAAAAGTTGAATTTCTCCTCCAAAATAATACATTCTCTTGGTGAATTAAATATTAAAATTAAACAGTAAAGAAAGAGTTTTAAGTTCTGTCTTTGTTCCATTTGCCCTGCTTCCTTCCTTCCACCTTTCTACAACTTGGTCAATTAAAAATTAAAATTGAACAGTAAAGAAAGAGTTGTAAGTTCTGTCTTTGTTCCATTTGCCCTGCTTACTTCCTTCCACCTTTCTACAACTTTTTAAAACAAGCCTGGGGGTACCTAGGTGGCTCAGTTGGTTAAGCATCTGCCTTTGGCTCAGGTCATGATCCCTGAATCCTGGGATGGAGCCCCACATCAGGTTCCGTGCTCAGCAGGGAGCCTGCTTCTCCCTCTCCCTCTGCCTGCTTGTCTGCCTACTTGTGATCTCTCTCTCTCTCTGTCAAATAAATAAATAAAATCTTTAAAAAAAAGAAGAAGAAAAAAACAAGCCTGATTCTGAGTTTAGATCAGTTTGTGAAAATATGCTCCATTGGTTTTTAAATAGGCATTATTTGAAAAACAATAAAAAATGTGCCATTTTCAAATGTGTTCAAGGAATGCTGAGTGGAATATTTGCTTTCTATGTACTTGGTATTTTGCCATGCACTTTACATATATTATTGCATTTAACCTGTGTGGCAGTTTTAGGAGGCAGGTACTATTACTATCCTCATTTGTTAAATTATTTTAAAATAATCACCATCATTTTTCAAATCATGAAATCCAGGCTTAGTGATATTATATAATGCTCCAAATCATACAAGAAAATGACAAAACCAAGTTAACCTGGACCATCTTAATTCAGAACTACAATTTTTATTATTACTCATGACATCCCCTGGGAATTTAAACAGAATTTAATTTTATTTAGTACAGGAGGTCTCAGAATATTTAATCTGCATTTAGAATAAAGCAGGGAGTACATTCCTCTCTCTCTCTCTCTCTTTTATTATGGAATTGTTTTGTGAAAACTACTTAAGGAGACTTTGTTTCTCTTGAGACTGAATCTTCTGAGTCAGAATCATCATGTTGGTCTTAAGGGCTTCTTGGTAATGGAGGTGTTAATTGAAACTCATACAGGTGTTTGCAGGAGCAGTGACATAAGTCAGGAAGGTCTAAGTTAGTATGTGCAATTTTGCATCAAAGTCAGCTCAAATATCCGTATTACTCCTAGAAAGGCCATTTGACTCTATAACCAAATTGCTACTTGTCTCTATAAATAAACTTAGATAAAATGGTGAGGCAGAAAGACTCATGCTCCCAGAATTTATTTTTTATTCCATGCTCCAATGAAAGATAATGAGCCACTTTTCTGGGCAGTGTCCAAGCTGTTCTTTCTCTTACAGAAATGCCTCTGAATGAGATGGAAGAGTTTTGCCCCAAAGAGTAAATTGTTGAGAAAGGCACAATTGTGTTTTCTATGGTTTATTACAGCTTAAATAACAATGATTGCCAAGGATACTTGACAGCATATCTAGTTGAACAAAATAAATTTGTGTGGGTCAGAAAACATAATCATGTAATATCAGAAGCTCAAGATTCAAAGAGATAGCATGTCCCCAATTTGGTAAGTTATTTTGTGTTATATGCATACAAAAACAATGTTAACAAATACATCAAAAGAGCAATAGTAGTTATCTCTGAGGAATTAGAATTTCAGTGCTATATAATTTTCTTGTAATTCTTTTTTGCATTCTAAATTATCTATAACATGCATGTAGTACTTTTATAATTTAAAAAGAAGGAATAACACAAGCAAAGGGAGAGATGCACTAAACAGCATGGTTGGGTGTGGGTGGGGAGTAAGTGATTTGATGTTGTTGGAACGTAAAGTATCAGCCAGACAATGACAAGAGATGAGGTGGTTGTAAGCAAGGTGAGAGTTTGGACAGATTCATGGCTTAGATGGGTAAGTCCAGTAACTATGTGGGTAACAGCTTGGGGAAGGTAAAACTGTAGGCAAGAAAACAAAAGACCTCTGCTATAGTTTGGGCAAGAGATAATGAAGGCCCATGACCGTGACATTAAAGTGAAGGGGTTGAAGTTGAAAATAATTAGTAGGTAAATTAGGTAAGTCTCAGTGACTGAGTGGATATTAAGGGTGAGAATGAATATGGGGGAGAAAGGATTACTCTCAGGTTTCTGTCTAGGTGAAAAGGAATAGAAAATGTCACTCTGAGGTCCCATCAAGACATTTGGAGCCATATATGGGAAGTATTGTCTTACCTCTAATCTTCACAGAACCATAGCTATGACACTCCCTTCTTTAAAAAAAAAAAAAAAAAGATTTTATTTATTTATTTATTTATTTGACAGAGAAAGACAGAGGGAGTAGGAGAGGGAGTGGGAGAGGGAGAATCAGGCTTCCCTCTGAGTAGGGAGCCTGATGGAGGGCTTGATCCCAGGACCCTGGGATCATGACCTGAGCTGAAGGCAGACGCTTAATGACTGAGCCACCCAGGCGCCCCTACACTTCCTTCTTTTTGAGAATGAAGGGATCCAATCACAGGATAGTTAAGAGATTTGGTTCACATATTGGTCTGAAAATGTGTTGCCTTTCTCATGTGTCAGTTTTTCTTAAGTGAGTATAAAAAATGTAATAGACCTCACTGAATCAAAAAATAACAATAGCAAAAAATACCTACTATTTATTCTGCTTTCTTATGAGTAGCCACTATGCTAAGTGCTTTCTGTAGTATGCCATTTTGCTTTCACACAGTCATTAGAGTTAATTATTACTTTATGCTACAGATGAGAAAACAGAGGGTAAATCATGTGTCCAGGGTCACAGAGCTAGTAAGTGGCAGAGCTGGGCTCTAAGTCTATGTCTATCTGAATTCAGATTCATGCTTTAGAAACATATTTTAGTACAGAATAGGAGTTTTCAAAGTTTTTCTGTTAATTGGCTAGATAGTAAATATTTTAAACTTTCAGGCCATTCATGGTCTTTTTTGCATTTTCTTCTCTTTCTTTTTTTTTTTTTTTACAACTCTTGAAAAATGTAAAAGCCATTATTAGTTCACAGGTCATACAAAAACTAGCCACAGACTGGATTTGTTCTGCAGTCCATAGTTGTGGATTCAGGGTCTGCAGTACACACACACACACACACACACACACACACACACACACACACACACACTCTTTAAGAGGACATTGGTGGTGAAAGGGTCATATAGAGATGCTGGAGTGGAAGGAGAAAAATGGAGAAATAGCTTAGCTCTAGGTTTCCTGGGGAAAGGGAAATCCAGCTGGAATAGAATATCCATGGTAAACACAGGGAGACCACAAGAGTGTGAGTCATTGCTAGGCCATAGTCTGAATGTGATCACTCCGCCAACAAATGATCCTCAGATGGCTTCAAAGCATTAATGTCTGTGGTGGGAGAGGGAGAGAGAGTGAGGAGAGAAAATGTGCTCTCTAGATAAAATATTGGACCTGTCCATCTAGAAAAGACAGCACAATAGGTTGGCTGAAAAGGTGTGTCTTTCTTGGCCTCAACTCTCAGAGGAGAGGGGAGGGTGAGGAACAAGCCGACTGGGGAATGGAGAAGGGAGATGAAAGGAGACTGCCTCTGTGTATATAGGACAACTGCAGTGGTTGTAATGGTCTGGCAACTTTCTGAAATCAAAGTTTACACATGATAATGCAAGAACAAACAAACAAAAACAAAGAAAAATTCTCCCATCAGGGGCCTCTTCATCAGGAGAAATGTATACTGATAGCCGACCGGAGTCTATGGGCTTATGAGAACTTACCGAGTGAGAAGGTAGAATTGGGAGCCTTCTGTCTCTTGACACATGATGACTCTTGGCTGTAGATTCATGCAACTTCTGGGGAAGTTGTGAGTACCATCAGAGGGGCCCAGAACGCTTTGCTGCTTTTGGAACTTCCTATTCTGTACCTCCTCCTTACAACCAATAACACTTGTCCCGGAGTCTGTGAATGACAGGATATTTTTTAAATGCTTATTTTATTATCTAGTTGCCCTTTGCACTTAATTGTTTCATCAAAAGAAGTCAGCTCTGATACAGAAGTAGCTGTTTTCTGCATTACAATGTGTATATCCCATAGTGGAATTTATTTTAATTCCTTTCAGGGACTCAATATTGAAAACTATTTCAGTCATCATTAGAAGCAGTGCTGGACCATAGCTAGAGAAAGAGCTCTGGAATCGGAAGGATCTTTGGTGAAGTTTCAGCTTTCTACCAGTCACCAGCACAATGCCATTAGTGCTATGCTGGAGGGACACAGAGTGTGCTCAGGTAATACCTAGGCCAGGAACCAGCTCTGGACTCAGCAGTTGGGATGGATACTAGGGAAACCTTCCTGGAAGAGGTGATATCTATACCAATTTTTGATAATGGGTAGTTATTAGCAAAAAAATACACAGAAAAAGAGCATTCTGGGCAGAAGAAATATTTGTGCAATTTCATGAAACCAAGAGAGAACATAACACAGGGGCAGAGCTTTGAGTACTTTGGGAATTTGGAAAAACAATATAAGAGAAATAATGGCCAGAGATGAAGCCAGACAGGAAGCAAGGGTCCAGATCATGAAAGGCTTTGAAAATATATTAAGGCATTTGGATTTTATCTCAGACACACTGGACACCATTGGAGTGTTTTAAGCAGGGGAATGGCTTGCTCAGATTTCCATAAGGAAAATGGAAGAAGATAGGGGAAGAGTGGAGATTAGCTAGCCAGTAAAGATTTTGCTCATAAAACCACAAGAGAAAATATGTTGGCTTCAAACAATGACATGGACAGTGGGTGGGAGAGATTAGAACTTACTGGACTTGGTGATTGATTGGATGTGAAATTGGAGAAGAGTTTAGGATAACTCCCTTCTAGGGTTCTGTGCTGGATATGGAGTAATGGTGAGACTTGTCTCCATGATAGGGAAATGCAAGAAGTGGAAACTAAAAGGGAGGACGAGTTGAATTTTAGACTTTGTTCAGTGTGAGGTCTCTGAGGGACACTTAGGGGATGATATTCATTAGACAATTTGATATATTTACCTGGAGCTGAGGAGACAAATCTAAGCTAGAGATATATTTTGGAGTTATCGCTGCAGAAAAAGCTGCATAAGTGAATGTGTTCACCCTAAGGGGATATAGAGAGTAAGAAGTAAAAAAGCAAAGGATAGGCCCAGGAGAAACAGTGCCTAGGAGAGAGGGAGCAAAGGAAGGACTCATGAATGTATGAGAAGGAGGATTCATAGAGTTGGAGGCAAACTAGATGAGTGTTGACTTACCAAAGGCAAGTGAAGAGGAAGTCTCAAGAAGAAAGTGGTAAATGATGTCACCTGCCTCAGAGGTCAAGAAAGTAAGGACAGAATGGTGTCCACTGGATAGAGCCGCTGGGAGGTTATTGGTGACCTTGCAAATGACAGTTTTACAAAGAATGTTGAGGATGAAAGCAGAACATCTTTAAGCCCAATTTATAATTAACAGAATTTATTCTTATATAACATTTATAAATTCCACATCTAGGGAAGAATCACCAACTTTGAAGTCATTAGTAGCAACAGAAATGTTCCTCTTTTTCCTTCTCCTTAGTTACTCCTAAGTAGGAATTACAACTAACTAGATTTGGAAGAAGGTGACCATGGGAGTATTTTTTTCACAGATCCTATCTAACTAATCCCCCTATATCTCCCTAGTAAGTGGTCTCCTGTTCTCTGTTCTTCCACAGTGAGTATTTCATACCTTCTAAGTCTTGTCAAATTTCTGGACTCATCACTTCACCTTCTCCTTTATTAGGAAAGCAGCATAAACTAGAGAAGTGGTCTCTCAATGTAGTGCCATCAATCCTCAAAACAGTTTGGGTTTTTACCTCCTTTTCTATCACATGGGCATATGTTCCTCTTTGTCTTTGAGGAGATTCCCAAGAAGTGGTGCCTCTGACAGGAATTTCAGTATTTGTGATTTACAGAGGATTTCTTTTAGAAGAAAGGGTGAGGGAAATAGGATAAGGCAGGGCAAGGGGCTAAGCAAGCCTATGGCCTCGGCTAGAGTCTTACCTCAGCCCAATCATACAGGGAGCTCTGGAACATGAACCATGCCATGGATTTGGACCCATATTGGGGCAAAGAGCTGGATTTTTGCACTCTTCTGTCTGTCAGTCAGTCATTGTCTGTGAGCTGCACCTGGGAGGAGGCAAGCATAATCTCCTGTGAAGCAGCTCCTATTTGGCTGGGGAATTGTCTATCTAGGCTGTTAACAGCCAATACTCACAGCAGCTAGAGGGTCCAGGGTACCTGCTGGGGCGGGGTGCCACCAGTATCCACCCGTCTCCTGTTGGGTTCTGCATTTAATTCTCTTAACTATTTCTTTCTTCATTTTCTCTCCCTTACTGGCATCTTCCTATTAAACTAATTTAATAATGCTCAATTTCCTATCATAGAAACTTCCTACCCTCCTCTACATCCTCACGCTCTTCCTTCACTGCGGAGATTCTTGCCCATTATCTTTTCTTCCTTACAACCCACTCAGTCCCCGACCCACTGCAGTCTGGTTTCTGCTTCTACTAATTTTCTGAAATTGCTTTTGTCCAAGTTACCAACGTTTTTTCTGTTGTTATTGTTGTTTATATTTCTGATGGAAACTTTTCTGTTCTTCTCTTACTTCAATCGCCAGGAACATTTGGGCTGATCTTCTCCTTTGGCTTTGGAGATAGTGGCTCTCCTGGATTTCTTCCTACCACTTCATCCTGCCTCTCAGACCTCCTTGCCAATTTCTTGTCCGCTGCCTATTCCTTAAAGTTACTGTTCCTAAGGTTCTGGTATTATGACTTCTCGTCTCACTCTGTACACCTTTTTCTGGCCCAGATTGAGACTTTTGAGACCTTCAGAAAAGATCATGCCTTCAATATCCTGTTATATGTAATTCAAAAGTAAATATTTATATTTTTAAACAAAGCAAAATTAATATTGTCTCTATCTAGACTTTCAGATTGCACAATTCTGGATATGGTTTTGAAAATAAACCCTCTCTCTCTCTCTGTCCTGGTTCCCTAAGCACATGTTGTATTGAGTATCTCTATTAGGAAGTCAGTAAAGCACTACCTCATTCATTCCAGACTTTTCTTATCATCTATGTGTTAATGCTTTTAGAATTCATATACTGCTCAGATCTAAGGCACCATATACACCTGTCCAATAAGCATCTCTAATTTGATTATCACAGATGACTGCAAACTCCACCCAGACTTGTTCCTCCTCCTACTTCCTAATGCTCTTCAGTGAATTGCACTACCCAGTTACTCAGTTTTAAAACCCAGAAATCATATTGGAATCTTCCTGTTCATCACCCTACCTCATCCAATTAATCACCAATTTCTGTTGGGTCTATCCCTGAATATCTCTCAGATCCCTCCACAGCCTTCCAAAAGGCTTCTCTGCCTCTAGTTTTGCCTTCCTTGAATCCATTCTGCACACTTTCTCAAGACCAATCTTTCCAAAAGACAAGTTTAATCATGTTCCGTCCTTGCTTTAAAGAACTCTAAACTTCTTACCATGGGTTACAACACCTCCCGGGACCTGGTTGCTGTTACTCCATTCAGCATCAGTGTTTCTACTTCTCTCTAACTCTTGGGAACTACTTCCTCTCCCTTCCCCAGGGCATGTGGCCTTGTATCAGCTGCTGCCTCTTCCTCCTATGCCACCTCCTGCCCAGGATATCTCCTTCTTGTCTGCCAGGTCTTGCTATTATGCCAATTCTGAGAAGACCTACCTAGCACCTCCGGTCTTGGTCAGCTGCTCCTGTCCATAGACTCTCACTACACCTTTTACTTTCTCTGCAAGGGTCCCTGCTGAGTCACAGTGCAATGGCCCATTTCCTTGTCATCTCTGCTATTGGGCCACAAACTCCATGGGTTAGGAGTGTTATCTGGGCTTATCCAGCCTTGTACCCTGGTTGTTCAGCACTGAGCCTGAGATTTAGCAGGTGTTCAGTAGATACTGTCTGAACTAACAAGTGTGCCATCCTGCATTCCACAGTCAAAGTGTGAAGGATTTTCAGTCATCATAATCCTGTTATTATAGGATTCATTCACCTTCCGTCCTATTCAACAGAATAGAAAGTTAAGGGTTCAGTTTGGTGCATATGTATTCTCAGAAAGAACTGACTTCCGTGGTGTTGGTGTGTATGCGTACATGAATGTGTATGACATATTACAGAAAGAATGATTTGCTTGAAAATCGGGTTCGAAGGAAACCTTTTAAAGTGTTCTAAAGTGATGGAAGAAGGAGCTTTAGGAAAAGAGAAAAGGAACACAAAAGAATGACTAAAATACTGGCTGACTTCATGAATTTTTACCATTAGTTGAAATGTATCGTGTCTGCTCCAGTTACCCACAAGGACCACTCCTCCCGGGAACAGCTTCCTATTTTTAAATCCTGTGTAATGCCTATGGAATTACATTGCCCATTCCTACCCAGACCCAGAGTTTATTGTTAACACACTGTTTTTGCCAAGAACCTGCTCTGTCTTTAGTCACCAGCAAAGAGTTGTCAAAGAGAACATATTTTTGTCTGTGGGCATGTTTTTGTCTCTTGCTCTCTATTGGAGGCAGTAAGTCTTATATGTTACTCTTTGAAGTTTGGCTTTTTCAGAGGTAACTAGACCCTTGTGGAAGGGTCTGCAGCAGATCAATGTTGGCAAATTGTGAGGGGGGAGGAAAAGAGTGTTCTTTGGTTCATCTAATTACAATCCATCTCTACCATTGACATATTCAACTACTATTAAATGAACACTTGATAATATACAAGATGATATACTAAGTTGCTCTCACACTGAGAAAGACATGGTACTTGACTTCTGGGAACTTTGTCTAGATAATGAAATAAAGAATGCTCTATAATATTGAAACAAAGAAGGCTCTATTTTATAAATGCCAATTTTTTCTTAACAGAACTATAACAATATAAATATATGAAATTATCCATGTTTTTAAATGTTTTATTGTTGAACTAATAATACATTGTTCAAAGTACCACCAGTTTCTCCCCCACCCCTAGACTAAACTGCACCCAAGCAATAACTTTTGGAAATCTCATGTAAGTTTTACCGCATGTGCCGAGGAAGTATGAACTTACTTTAAAATTTTATTTAAAAGAACATTACTCATTAAAAAAGAATGCTGTATCTCAATACAGAAGAACACAAAGAAGAGAAAATTAGTTTAAATCTCACTACCTATTTCATCCCCTTCTAGATATTTAGATTGACATGTATGTGGTTTTAAGGAAATATAATTATATTACACTTCTTGTTGCACAGCTTGCTTCTTCAATCAATACTAGGTTGAGGGCACTTTTCTTTTCTTTTCTTTTTTTAATTTGATTTTATTATGTTATGTTAATCACCATACATTACATCATTAGATTTTGATGTAGTGTTCCATGATTCATTGTTTGCGTATAACACCCAGTGCTCCATTCAATACGTGAGGACACTTTTCTATATAGATCTATACACATCTAGATCCTTTTTGATGCATTCATGATATGAATATTATATACCTTTAATTAATCTTCTCAGATCCATGTTAATGGAAATTTACATGATCTCTCTTTTGTTATTATACTCTTGTTTGCTATTATACTCTTCTATTAGCATAATATACCACAATGTTATATTATCCTGTACTTCTACTTTTTTATGTTGCTATTACACTCTTCTTGTTCATGCATATTTGAAACTCATACAAATACCTTCTTAAGTTAAATATCGAGAGGTAGGATTTCTACTGTTGACAAATACTGCCAAAGCAGGCTTGCATATTATAATGGCTGTTGTGTGTTATAAACTAGACTGAATGAGGTAGAGATTCAGAGTTAGGGGCTCATTTCGGGCTGGGGTAACCAGTGTGGGCTTTACAGAAGTGAGATAGAAAAGGGGACTTGGATGTCAGCTACAATTTTGATAATTGTACAAGTAAGGGGAGAACCACATAAGCAAAGCAGGGAGGCAAAAAAGACAAATCGAAGCATGTGTCGTATGGATGGGTCAATGAACGTAGCTCAATCAATGAGGAAGTGGTGCTAGTGGAAGCCTGGAGGGTAGGGGGTAGGCTGGGGTCAGATTACAGGGCTTTGAGTGGCAATTTAAAGGATTTTAAAGGACTGTTGTGTAGGCCACAGGGAACCAAGAGTAAGCAGAGAGTAGGCTTTGATGTTGTGGAGAGAGGACTGGAGTTGGATATTAGAGGAGAAAAATAAGATGACATTTTGGTACATGGCAAATAAAGTAAAAAGGACACAGTGACAGTGGCAAGGGAATGTGGCAACTAGTGGAATTATGATAGCATGAATAGAAGAGAAAATTAAATTAGGACTGGGTCATCTGGGGCAGGTGAGAGGATTAAATCAGTGAGGTAGATAACCTGTAGGTTTGCAGTTTCCTTGGGCTGCCCTTACAGAGTATCCCACACTCTGTGGCTTCAACAGCAGAAATGTATTATCTCACAACAGTTCTGGAGGCTGGAGGTCTGAGATCAAGGTGTTAGCAGAGTGGGTTCCTTCAGAGGACTGTGAGAGAGAATCTGTTCCATGCCTCTCTCCCAGCTTCTGGTAGCCCTAGGCATTCCTTGGTTTATAAGCCGTGTTTTCCCTTTCTCTTCACATGTTCTTCCCTCTAGGTCCAGATTTCTGCTTTTTATAAGGACATAATCATATTGGATTAGGGCCCACCCTAATGATCTCATCTTAATTCGATCATCTGCAAAGACTATATTTCCCAATAAAGTCACATTCACATACCGATGTCTTTTGGGGACACACAATTCAGCCTACAACAGGGGCTATCCTGGTATAAATAGTCAAAAGTGTGAGAAAATCAGGGTACCTGGGTGGCTCAGTCAGTAAAGCGTCTGCCTTCCATGCAGGTCATGATCCTGCAGTTCTGGGATCAACCCCTGCATCAGGCTCCTTGCTCAACAGGGGAGTATGCCTCTCTCTCCTTCTGCCCCCCCCCCCCGCCCCAGCTCGTGCTCTTTCTCTCACTCACTCTCTCAAGTAAAAATAAATAAAATCTTTTTTAAAAAGTGTGAGAAAATCGAAAAGAGGGAGATATAGGTGTAGAAATCAATTGTATTAAGATAATCATTGAAACATGGCTAAAATTAACAAGTCAGGAAACGACAGATGTTGGCGAGGATGCAGAGAAAAGGGAACCCTCCTACACTGTTGGGAATGTAAGCTGGTGCAGCCGCTCTGAAAAACAGTATAGAGGTTCCTCAAAAAGTTGAAAATAGAGCTACCCTATGACCCAGCAATTGCACTACTGGGTATTTACCCTAAAGATACAAATGTAGTAATCCGAAGGGGCACATGCACCCCAATGTTTACGGCAGCAGTGTACACAATAGCCAAACTATGGAAAGAGCCTAGATGTCCATCAACAGATGAATGGATAAAGAAGATGTGATATATATATATATATATATATACAATGGAATATTATGCAGCCATCAAAAAATGAAATCTTGCCATTTGCAATGACGTGGTTGGAACTAGAGGGTGTTATGCTAAGCGAAATGAGTCAATAAGAGGAAGGCAAGTATCATACGAACTCACTGATACATGGAATTTGAGAAACAAGACAGAGGATCATAGGGGAAGGGAGGAAAAAAGGAGACAAGATGAAACCAGAGAGGGAGACAAACCATAAGAGACTCTTAATCTCAGGAAACAAACTGAGGGTTGCTGGAGTGGAGGGGTGGGGGAGGGATGGGGGGCTGGATGATGGACATTGGGGAGGGTAGGTACTATGGTGAGCGCTGTGAATTGTGTAAGACTGATGAATCACAGACCTGTACCCCTGAAACAAATGATACATTATATGTTAATAAAAAAATTTAAAAAAAGATAATCACAGACCTGTACCTCTGAAACACATAATACATTATATGTTAAAGAAATAAAAGAAGATAGTAGGAAGGGAAAAATGAGGGGGTGGAATCGGAGGGGGAGACGAACCATGAGAGACTATGGACTCTGAGAAACAAACAGGGTTCTAGAGGGGAGGGGGTTGGGGGGATGGGTTAGCCTGGTGATGGGTATTAAAGAGGGCACCAACTGCATGGAGCAGTGGTGTTATACGCAAACAATGAATCATGGAACACTACATCAAAAACTAATGATATAATGTGTGATGATTAACATAACATAATAAAATAAAATAAAAATTCACTGAGGGGGAAAAATAAATTAAAAAAGATAATCATTGAAACAATGAGAATGCATTAGATCTTCAACATTGTGACAATTCGGCGTTGTAAGAGGTAGTTCGATTTTATATTCTGTTTAACATAAGACTTACCTCTTCAACATCTCTGCAAAGTGATCCTTTAGCTTTTGCTTGGATGTTCCTAGTAATAAGGAATTCTTTTTTTAACAATTAAAATTTATTAAGTTTTTGGGGTGCTTGGGTGGCTCAGTCAGTTAAGCGACTGCCTTCAGCTCAGGTCATGATCTCAGGGTCCTGGGATGGAGCCCCGTGTTGGGCTTCCTGCTCGGCGGGGAGACTGCTTCTTCCTCTCCCTCTGCCCCTTCTCCCTGCTTGTGCTCTCTCTCTCTCTCTTAAATGAATAAATAAAATCTTAAAAATATATAAAATTTGTTAAGTTTTTAAAGTATATTGAGGCAAAAGATACCTCCTCATAATTTTACTCTTTGGCCCTAATCCTTTCCTCTGGAGCTATACAGAGCAAGATCCTTATATGTCATTGGATTGTAAATCTTTAACCAGTTTTCTGGCTGCCCACCCATCCCTGCCATTTAGATTACATATGCCCCATTTCTTCTGCCGTTCTTCACATGGCATTGTTGTCAGATCTCCCTCCTTTTTAGTCTCCCTCTTCTGGACATGTCTCAGGTTCCAATGTCCTTGGAGAAGGATAGACTAACCAAGCACAAGTCTGTTCATGGCAGTGCACTGTCTTTGTGCCTAGCACTGACTCTTAGGGGTCTATACATTTTCCCTCAGGGAATGATGGAACATTGTTGGCAAGTGAAATCTATAGGCATTTTTTTTCCTATTAATTGGTGCCAAATCCAGAGTCCTTAGTACTATATTTTAGCCATTGCATTCTTTGTGTTTAACTTTGGATTTACATTTGAAACTTTTGAATTTTACCTCTTGAGTTTACCCCTATAATTATTGCTTTGTGAGACCTATTTGAATCTTTATCCTGCCACCCAGCATATGATCTCTCTTCAGTTAATGTCATTTGTAAACTTGATAAACTTATATTGTATGAATTCTTGTAAGACATTGATTATATAATCCAATGAAATAGGGGCAAAACAGACACCTTGGCCAAGCTATTAAAAACCTCCTTTCAGTCAGTCCCTAAATTTGGTGAGGGCTGTTATGAATGTATAACTGTACACATTTTTCCACCCTCCTTATAAAGGTCTCGTGAGCAATATATCACATATCCTATTAAATCAAGGTACATTTGTCTAAGGAATCATCTACTCTAGCAAATGCAGTAAAACCCCCAAAGCAAATGCAAAAGAAGTGTGATTACCTGTGCATGATTTTTTTTTTACCCAAGTAAGCCCATGGTAGTTTCCATACTCACCTTTTCCTTACCTAAGTGGTAAAAATTTGCCTATTTAATAACACATTGGAAATATATCTGGAAGTTGACACTGAGCTCACTGATCTGTGGTTTCCAAATCTCTCCCACCTCCAAAGGAACTTGAAATACCTTTCAGTCTTTGGCCGTCTTGCACCTCTCCATTACCCACAAAGATTCCTTGTTATGTAACTACCCAAACATGTCTTTTGGGGGATTTTAGGGTACAAGTCTTATGATTCCAGAGACTAATTCATCCAAAAACAATTCTTGCACTATTTCTTCCATCAATTAGGACTTCTAGTTTCTTTTGGTTATATATATCTTTGGCTTGACTATATCTTTCCTGACTTTTCTACCTTGAGAACCAAAATCAAATGTGGAAAACACAGCTGGAATATCATCTCTGAATCAGTCAGTATTTATTGGAAAAAAACCCACAAAACATTGTTGCCATTTTAAATAAAAAGGATTAAATACGGGAATTTTGTTGCTTATAAAGTTTTTTAAATTATTTCTTTCTTTTTTTCTTAAAGATTTTATTTATTTGAGAGAGAATGAGAGAGAGAGAGAGAGCATGAGAGGGGGGAGGGTCAGAGGGAGAAGCAGACTCCCTGCCGAGCAGGAAGCCCGATGCGGGACTCGATCCCGGGACTCCAGGATCATGACCTGAGCCAAAGGCAGTCGCTTAACAAACTGAGCCACCCAGGCGCCTGCTTATAAAGTTTTTATAAGGGCTTGAGTAGTAGGATTTAGGTTGGGCATCCAGGAGTATCTCTCAGAATGGCACTGAAGAACAGGGCTGCCAGTGCAGCTGGCCCCCACCCCGCCTTGCCACAGACAGGAAGGTAACCACCATTGCAGTCATGCTGTGCCCGCTAGATGAGCACAAGAAGCAAGTGTTTGCCGCACAACCTGCTCCTCCAAGGGCACTCTCACCCAGCCATGCTTGCAGGCAGAGAAGGAAAAAGCAGTAAGGTCTTCATCTCACTGCCCTCTTCCAACTAGAGCACAACTGATTGGCAGACTCTAAATCACATCCAGATCCCTAGGTATAAGAGAATTGGAAAAATGGGGGAATTCAACTTTTCTGTCCTCCAGAACAGGAACACACTAGAAGGAGGAGAGAATAACCTGCACAAACCAATTCACGACATCTGCCACAAAGTTTGCAGTACCTTATGAACATCTGGTTCTCCTAGCTGATTTTTCACTTCATCCTCTGTTCTTGCATGTAATTTGTAAAAAAAAAAAAAAATATTGTAATCCCAGTATAGCTAACATACAGTGTTATGTCAGTTCCAGGTGTACAATATAGTGATCCAACAATTCTGTACCTTACTCAGTGCTCATCATGATAAGTGTAATTTTGCGTGCACTGCTATTATAGTGCCTGTCACCTTGCATTACAATTATGCAAGACTGAGTTTCTTGAAAACAAGAATCATATATTATGTATCTTTTTATTGCCGAGGCCCAACACAGTGACTCACAGATGCTGGGGAAACCAGTTTAAGAATAGAAGAAAGGATGTGTGCTTTGGAGTTAGAGGAACTTGAGTTTAAAACTTACCTCCAAAACTTACAAGCTGTGTGGTTTGGGGCAAGTGACTTTAATTTTGTAAACTTGAATTTCTTATATGCAAAGTGAAATAAATACACTAACCTTACAGGATTGTTGTGAGGTTTCTATGAGAAAATATATATGAAGTGTCTGTCATGAAGTTGGGACTCAATTAATTTTGATCACTATTATTATTAGGGCAAATACATGATTGCCAGGTTAATGAATTATTGAATAGATTTGCACTTTCACAATCATTTATCTTGGCGACAAGGCAGACGTTGAAGAGTTCAGCTTTTTTTCCCTTCTGTGTCATCATACTGTCTATTTTTCTTATTACTCTGAAAAATGGAAATTTAAAAATTTGTCATTCTTTGCAGTTTTTTCATATTTATGGCTGTCCTCAGCTTTATCTTTTTTGAGCCTCTTTTTTTTTTTTTGCAGTTTATGCTGTTCCTCTTCCCAAAATCTACATGTGTTGCTTTAAAATTTTAGCTTAGCAGATAGTTCCTTTATCAAACCTGGTTCTTTTTGATGTTTCATGGCTCCTTTCACCTTTATTGGGGCAATCTAGAATTCAGTGCATTTTCAAATTTATATACTTCTACTTCCAAAGGGCCATTTCCCCCTTGAGAATCCTAGAGTAAGGAATCATTCCTTCCTTTTGGAACTCTTTTTCCCTAAAGCTCAAGTCCTTGTTGTTACCAGCCTCAGCTGTTGCAAAAAAGTAAAATGTAGTTTCTTCCATTGAAGGAGCTCATCCACCCCATGTCACCAGATAGTTCTTTTCTATTAGAAAGAATTAAAATCAAAGTATTAGATCTCTTTGTTGTTTCCTGAACTTTTTGAGAGATATTATCAGGAAGTTAGGGAAAGTATTTATCAGAAGGGCTGCAATTGTTATTAGCAGAATCAGCCTTTTGGCAGAGATATTTCTCCTCTGAAGTTCTGGATCATCACTGTATTTTTATTTTGTGTCAATTTTGGAAACTGTTTTGGGAGGAATCAAAACTATCCCTTGCCTGACAAGGCCAGCTACAGTTTGTGCCTAGAAAAGCTTCATTGTTTTTTATTTTCACTCCAAGCTTTTCATGGTGGGTTTCCTTCAGGTTTTAGATTTAAGTTGTGTTTGCTTCTTTCTTACACTGTGGTGTTGCCTCCATTTCATTTAATTTTTTTCTTGTAAGCAAGGTCTGCCCCTCCTGAGATATAACCCATGATTAGTTTCCCATCAAGTCTTTGAGATGATACTTGCTTTTCTGTATCACGATGTTGAACTGTGTTGCCAGCTATGTAGTCATCCGAGGCCATAGGTACTGTTATCACTAATATAAGGTTTATTGAACGCTTATGTATGGTTTTACAAGTATTATTTCATTTTTTCCTCCTAATAATTATATACAGATATGTCATTATTCTCATTCTACAGATGACACTGAGATGTAGTGATGCTAGGTGCCTTGCCAATGCCACGTGGCCAGTGAGTGGAAGAGGTCGGATTTAAGACCAAGTCATCCTGGTGTGGGAGCCTGTGCTCCTCAGGATAGTGACACATTGGTTACCTCTGACCATTGGTTTGATCATTTTCTCTTAATTCTACTGAGTACCTCCTCTACCATGCTCTTCTTCTACCTTATCTGGACCTAACAAGTTATCTGGGTATTTTCATGCTCGTCTTCCAAATCAATTTCAGGGTATATCAGGGTATGGCTCCCTTGTTAATGTAGGCAAGCTACTGCCAAGAACTGGAATGGTGGGATATACTCTTTCCTCCTCTTGAGCCCATAATTCAGGAATCAAAGGACAGGGTCTCTTAAAACAAATCTTTTCTTTTGTTACCATCTTCTGAAGCCATATGTTCAATCTCCATATGCTCTTCTTTTCCAAAGATATTATATTTAAGTAAAAGAAGTTGCATGTATTTTCTGGCTAAAAACAACAACAAGCTTACTGGCTAAAACACAAAGATATTATCTTACAGTCCTGCGGGTCAGAGGTTTGACATAGGTCTCACCAGGCTAACATTAAGGTGTTGTTAGGGCTGCATAGCTTGCTGAATGCTCTAGGAGAGAAGCCATTTCTTTGCCTTCTCTAGCTTCTACAGGCCACCTACATTCTTCAGCTTGCAGATGCCTTCCTTCGTCTTCAAAACCAACAAAGTAGCATTTGTCTGACTCTGCTTCCATTGCCACATCTCTTTCTCTGATCACAGGCAGGAAGGGCTCTCTGCTTCTAAGGACTTGTGTAATTAGATTGGACCCACTCAGGTAACCCAGAAAAATCTTCTCATCGTAACATCAGTGTTTTTGATCACCTTTGCAAAGTCCCTTTTGCCATGTAAGTTAACATATCCAGGGATTAGGGCATGGACATCTTTGGGAACACAATTCTGCCTATAACCAAAGCTATTATGACACTGGACTTCAGACCCTTCCAATCTCTAGTTACTTCTTTTATTGCAGCCTCCAGGTCTTATACACTTAAACATTTCTAAAGATTTATTTATTTGAGAGAGAGAGAGAGAAAAAGATAGAGAGAGAGAGCAGGGGGAGGCACAGAGGGAGAGGGAGAGAATCTCAAACAGACTCCCTGCTGAGCACAGAGCCTGACACAGGGCTCGATCCCATGACCCTATCAGGACCTGAGCCAAAATCAAGAGTTGGACACTTAACTGACTGAGCCATCTAGGAACCCAACACTTAAACATTTCTAAAGAATAATTCCATTTTTATTCTAGTAGTATTACATATTCCCATATGAATTAGCAAAACTGAGTTAATGTTTTTGGTGTAGTAAGTTTTGTCAGGTTTTTCCTATTTGAATTTGAAGAAAAAATATACTCCCAGTTGATGATGTCCTAGTTATGATGATATCTGCCCTCTTTTATGGCATTCAGAAGAGAAACAATAATCATCATGGTGTCTTCCCTGGGGCTAGTTAGGAGGTGGTTGATTATATTGAGAAGAGTGCAGGAGAGGGGAGGGAGGAAGAAGGGAGGAATCTTGGGTTTTCTACTTGTGTCATGGAAAGGGTAATAGGAGTAGCACCAATTCAGAGAGGGACACTGGAGAAGTAGCTGTGGGGAAAAAGACTGTGAGTTTAGTGTCAGAGATAAACCCAGTCCACACAGCCCTGTGGGCACAAATGAAGTCATATTACCATTAACAATGAAATCACATTAGTCCAATATATAACCCAAATCTTACCCTCATACAATGTTCCCTTTCTCTAGTATTTTTGGGAGTCTCCAGCAGGGTGTGCCTTAAAATTCATGGCTACCAGTTTCTGTGGTTCTCCTGCTGTTTGCCATTGAACACTGGTGATTGGGGTTTACCTTCTCTACTGACATTCAGCCTTTCCAACTGATGCTTTTGCCCTCACTGTTTCTCTAGGGAAAGGCTGGCTTCCTGAGAGAGCTGGCTTCTAATGCAACCCAAGGGTGTAAAACTCTCAGTGCTAGAATGGTGCTGACATCCCTTAATTCTTTCCAGAAATGGAGAGAGTGTCCCCTATCCTCAACTGGTGCTTCGTTTTGTCATTAGGCCTTAAAGCATTGCTTGTGTATCCCGGGTTGCACTAATTTTATGAAAAGAGTGTTTTTTGTTTTGTTTTGCGAGCAGTTCAAAATCCAGTCTGTAAAATTAAGTAGGAGATAAAATGCCATTGTGGTCCTTCCCTTGTCTTTGCCTTCTATCTTTCTATGGACACAGATACATATTTCTTCTGTGTTTAGCCAAAGCTCAATTCTTCCTGCATATCTATCCATAGAAAAGATGTCTACAGATTCATTGGTTAGATCACTATTTCAGATTCACTGAAATTTCTTTTGTGCTCATGTAGAACCACCCATCACACTGACATTTTGAACTCAAGATGTCTGTGTATGATCTAGGTGGAGATGTCCTGCTATAAAAGAGAAACAAGAATCTAATCTATAGTTATATACATATACATATATATAAAAAATATATCTATCTCATATGTGTGTGATGTGTGTGTGTGTGTATGTGTGTATATATATATATACATATATATATATATTATCCAAGGACTGATTGTGCTTCAACGTTTAGGAGTAGAAGAGCTCCCAATAGTGAACAAGGAGCATGACAAAAGAATGTACCAGAAACTAGACCACAGAATCCTGGGGAATAACTTTTAATGATTAGAAGGGGAAAGAGGAATCCTTTTGAGAGTGGTCTCAAAAGCAAGAATACAATCAGAAAATAACATTGCAAAAAAAAAGTAGAGGAAGTAGAGAACTTTAAGAAGCAGGAAATAACTAAATATGAAAATGCAACAAAGAATTATCGTAAGAAGTTGACTGAATTTTTTTCATTTTGTGAGGAGGGACAGTTTGGAGGTCACTGACATTTTAACAAAAGCAGTTTTGATAAAGTGATGCCAATGAAAGCTAGGTTACAATGGGATTAGGGGGTACATGGAAAAAGAAATGAATAGGAGATCAGAAAGTTATTCTTTCAAGAAGTTTGAATTAGAAAGGGAGAAGGAAAAAGAGGGTGTTAGCTATGATTTGCTCAGAAACCTCATCCTGTGGGACCAGAGATAAGGGCATAAAAATAGGTAAGGAAGTGAATGTGTGTGTGTGTGTGTGTGTGTGTGTGTGTGTGTGTGTGTGTGTTAGAGTCCATGATGAATGGCTTCAATTTCATCACTGAAGAAGGAGGCATGATCATTTACTAAGTCAGGGGAATAAGAGATTGAGGTTGGTGGGAGAGGAGGAGCAAGAGAAGAATGGTGATCTCAAATCATTCCTGGAGAGGGGGTGACCATAAACAAGTGAGAGTATAAACAAGTAGAATTAAAGATCTACAGAAGATTGGGAATAAGAACCACTCTGAGTAAGGGTGACCATGAATATGAGGTGTAGGGGCAATTGGAGGTAAGAAATTCAAAAAGAAGACTGTTTTCAGTGATGTTTCACATAGAAGAATGAAGGAGGAAAAATCGGAGGGAGAGATGAACCATGAGAGGCGATGGACTCTGAGAAACAAACTGAGGGTTCTAGAGGGGAGGGGGGTAGGGGGATGGGTTAGCCTGGTGATGAGTATTAAAGAGGGCACATTCTGCATGGAGCACTGGGTGTTATGCACAAGCAATGAATCATGGAACACTACATCAAAAACTAATGATATAATATATGGTGATTAACATAACAATAAAAAATTAAAAAAAACTAATGATGTAATGTATGGTGATTAACATAACATAATAAAAAATAAAATAAAAAAGAAGAAATAAAAAAAGAAATTTACTAAGTGATGGATGGTAGGAGGTAGGGAAGGAGAAGGCTGTGGGCAAGGCACTGAACCCTTGATGTGTAGGGACTAACCAGGAGGTGGGAAAATAAAAAGAAGAGTAAAGTGTATGGTGATGTAGTAGAGTGCCAGACACCTAAAAGCAGGAGGAATTTAAGAGGAGAAAAACTAAGTTTTTAGAGTTGCACTGGGCACAGGGAGAGCACTAGTTGGTACTCTGCAGATTGATAAGCCCATGGTTTGAGTACAGTGAAAGGGTTGGGAGAGCAGGCCAAAGGTGATATTCACCAGGAGGAGGAAGCAGTTTGGCAGAGTAGATAGTAGATGGGGTGGCAGATGGAACCCTTCTGCATATGTTGGATAGAGAACCATAGTATACAGTAACAACAGAAAGGTTTTGGTTTGGCCAAACCAAAGTATCCCAATGTTGGCACAGTTGTTTCCATGAGGCTAATTGCCTGGGGATCCTAGGGGGCATCTGGTTTTGTTGTCATGGAGGCTGCCTTACACCCTGTAGAGTGCAGTCAGGTCTTCCTCTGGAGAGGACTTGCTCTGAGATCTCAGGGCACACAAGCATCCTTTATGTCTTGTTTTTCAACATGCCAATTTTTGATACTCGTTCAACATCCTTCAGACAGTTCATGATCGTTTTCTTCTTTCTGGCTTCATTCTTGCAGTTATTTCTATCAGTCTATAAAGGAGTTACTTACTCAGCTGACTATTAAGCTAGAGCACAAATAGGCATTTTAAAATATTTTTTCACTTTTACTTAGTCAGAAACTAAGCAAAAGTTGGGCCTTGCATGTACACTTAGACACTGGAGTGCGGTCAGCAGTCAGGGAGCATGGCATGGATCAAAATGAATGCACTAAGTCTGGGGGACAAAGAAACACAAGTGCTGGATACCAGGTAGTGGTTAATCCCAGTAGGTCACAGTCATAAAATGGTGAGGCAGGTGTGCATTCTTCCAGGGGCCATGTCAGAAATAACAGACTTGAGCAGTGGGCAGAACAACTTAATATGTCAGTCTCAAGCAGAGCTTGTTTCTGAGACAACTTTTATAAAAATCAAAACACAACTTCACTTTGGTTGGTCTGAGTCCCAGGGAGAAGTCTATGGTGAGTACCTCAGTCTAGAATATGGACAGTATGAGCAAAGGGAGATCCTGGCAGAAATTAAGCAGATTAATGCAGTTCATCTTCCTTTTTATACATAGTTCTGGTCAGTTCAAGGCACTTATGCTTTTTATGACATTTATGTATATTATTTGACCTTTCCTTGAATATTAAGTTATTTTAGATGTCAAGTCTGTCTCTTCACAAATCATTTCTAAAGCTCTGAATTTAAGAGTAATATTCATTTTCCATACCCAATGTCTAAGCCAGGCTCTGATCACATTAGTAAGATGTTTATCTTTATTAGCTCCGATCAACTTGTGAAAAGGTGTACACCTTATAGTAGGTAGGGCATTCAACATATAAAACCGACACACTGATATCTAAGTTTTATTTTTGGATTAAGGAATAATCTAGAAAAAAGTCTTTGTTCCCAACAAAATAAGATTTTCTTCTATCATTTCAATTAATGACTGTTTCCAACTGTCTGTAGCTTTTTAAAAACGTGTTCTCCTCCTTATACTTGCTGATTTCTGTCCACATATATCTTTGTGGAGTGCAGGAGTCACAGTAACCACACCCAGTTTGCCACCAGCATGACATAAATACTCTCATCTGGAAGGGTAATTTATGGCTGGAGAGAGGGTTGGGGAAAGAAGAAAAAGGAAGATAAGTAGAACCAGCTAATGAGGTTGGTGGTGGAGGAGGAGGCCTCTTGGAAGGTGCTCAAGGGAAATTAGTGGAACAGCTGGGTTGAGGGAGGACAGAAGGATGGCAGCCAAGACTGGTAAATGACAGATGGAGAAGCCAGTAACACAGAGATAGCCCAAGTAAACCATGCCAGGACCTGGGGGATTTGGGGAAAGTGAGGGAGGAGAAAAGAGAGAAAACTGTCAAGTTACCAACTCCCAATTTTAGTGGGAACTCTGGAATAGGAACAGAGAAAGGGTGTGACTTGTCTTCCTTGGTATCCTGAGCTGTGTGTAGGCTCAGTCTCTGATTCTCTCTGCCCTTATTTGTCCTTTCCATTCCTTTCATTTCCCATCCTTTCCTTTCCTTTCCTTTCCTTTCCTTTCCTTTCCTTTCCTTTCCTTTCCTTTCCTTTCCTTTCCTTTCCTTTCCTTTCCTTTCCTTTCCTTCTCTCTTTTCCCATTCACCCTCTCTCTGCTTCATTCTTCTGGCCTACATCTCCATGTTGAAGAATTACTTGATGTCATCACAGCTCCAAACCATCAATTTGTCAATACAAATTGCAATTATTTTTAATAAAGGAGAAAGAGAAAGAGAATGTGACTAATATCCAGGGAAAACCAGGCAACAGTCCAAAAAACATTGTGTCTCCAGGAAAGCAGCAGAAGGAATATCCCTCTGATCACATCTGACATCACCTCATGGAATTTGGATGATTTCTTGGGGCTTAAAACTATTTTTCCAAGATATTATTAGTCAATATGAAAAAGTATTTTTAAATCTCTTTTCTCCCAAGTATCTTTGGTTCTAAAGCAGAATCTTTTTTGTTTCTTAACTTGTATTCCCCTTTTTGGTTCTGTTCCAAAGAATACAAAAACAATCTTCCTTGGGATCTCTATTTCTTGGGTACTCCTTGCCAGTATATCCTACATGTGGATTAAATAGATTGCATCAACAGTGTGATTGGGAGGCAGAGCAACCAAGAGAAGAAGGGTCATGCTGTCCTAACATGAGCTTCTGGATTTCAGCTTGTCTATCAGAACAGCAACAATGAAGCATGATCTATAAAGGAAATTTCCAACTAATGTTGAGGAAACTGTCTGCCCAGTTGAAGTTGTGATAGGAATATTTTCCCTTTTGAGTGGCAGACTATGGTCACTATGAGAAGCATCCTGTGAATCCAAAGGGCCACTGAGCTCTGCTTTAGCTGTTTGTTCTTAAAATAGCTCTTCAGTGAGAATGTTGAGTGAGCCTGTTTGCTTATAGTAAGTTTAAAGTTTCACTGATGCCAGGAAGATGAAGGTCTTTGACTATATATGAGCTTATAAAGAGATAAAATCCTTGTTTCCCTTTTTTATGGGCCATATGGCATATGTCTTTAATAGACCTTTAATTCTGTGCATAAGTGTAAACATAATATTGCCTAGTACGTTGAAGGCTACCAGTAAAGATACTTGGTAAGTAGCATAAGGTAGTTGGAGTTATAGTAGTTTCTATGGATTAAGGGACTAGAAAGAAATATATATATACAATTAACATTCTTTGCAGTAACTTTATGATATCCTCTTCTACCTATAACTCATCTATTTTTTTCCTCTTTTTACTTAGGTTTCCTGGCCACTGTTTTTTTTTTTTTAATAATGCCCAAAGCAAGCATATACTGAAATAGATTCAGTTGGTCCTCTGATCATAATAATGTTCATGCAGTGTGATAGAAGGAACCAGGAATTGAGAGTTGGAAGGCCTTCTTCGCCATGACCTGGGGTTAATACTCAGGGCAAATAATTAGGAGTATCATTGGATTTATCTTGAAGAAATAATCTAGATGTAGAGTGGGAATTGAGTATGATGTCAAACACTGAGTATTTGTATAAATAATCTAGTGCTAAAAAGGTAAAATATTATTTATCTTGGAATAAATATCCCAAATGTGTACTAGTGCCTTTTTTGTTATCTTCATGACAGCCTGGTCTCTGTCTCTCTGCCCCTCCAAAGGCCAATGATGGCTGGGAGTGTCAGTCTGTTTAGGTATGGTTCTGCTTTCTATGTACTGATCCTTTGGTGTGACATTTGTGCTCTTGTGTGCTCTCCAGGGCATACATGAGTGTGAAGGAGCTGAAGGAGGCACTGCAGCTCAACAGTACTCACTTCCTCAATGTCTACTTTGCTAGCTCAGTGCGGGAAGACCTTGCTGGTGCTGCCACCTGGCCTTGGGACAAAGAAGCCATCAGTCACCTGGGTAAGTGAAGTGAAGACCAAATATGGTAGAAAAATTGAGGAGGCCCCAAATGATTATGTGAAATGAGTTTGAGGAAAAAAGAAAGAGAAAATTAAATTTAGTCAATGAATTAGCTGCCTTGGGCTGAGAATGGCTTTTGGGAGAATCTGTCAAAATGTTTCAATACAGACAAGAAGGAGGTATTAGAGCAAACAGTGGCAAATACTCAGGATGTTCTAGACAAATATATGATCTAGATGTAAATAAGTTGTTGAGTTGCTGATGTGTAATAAGATCCATTTTTGTCTTGGAGAGCCTCAAGGGGGAAATTAGCAAAGAAGACGGCTAGACTGTGAAACCTGGTTTATGGTAATCAATGTGGCAGAAGACCTGTGGTCTTCATGCATGGCTCCTCAGGATCCATGGATCCAGGATTGGGCTCTTGAGGGATTCTTGGGAAGTTTAAGCAGGTGGGGCTTGCCTGCTTACCCAGGAAAAGGGTGACACCTTAATACTGAGTGGAACCTCTACATTCTTAAGAAAGATAATTCCTTTTATAATGTGTTATTGCTATTGTAAAGGAAATCTTCCTGGTCAGTCAATAAGTCATTAAGTAAGTTAATGTGGCTAAAGAGTAATTATTCAATATAATTTGTATGTATTTTCAAAGAGTCTTGAGTAGGATTCTACCAAAATTTATTTTAAAACTGAATTACCATAATTGGGAGGAACCTTCATGTTGGAAAGAAAATGATTATAGAGACTGGAAATAACTTTATAAATGATTTTAAAAAGGTTATGCAAAGTGAATCTTCTTAGTAATCAAATATGAAGCAGAGAGAAATAAATTGAAGGAAGATCACATAATGCTATATATATCAAGCCCATGTTTAATGGGGTCATTGTGAAGTGGAGTCCAGAACATGTTGAACTGACAATTAAGAAAATATGAGAAAGTTTCCAAAGGACAGCTAGTATCATGGATTGGGGAAGAAGGAAGATGAGCAGTAGGTTAGCAATAGATGAAAAAATATTATTGCTGTTCAGGAGGAAACCAGAATATGAAAATCTCTGGAATGAATGAGGTCAACATTTAGAAAGGCTACATATATCAAGCAAAGGAGGTGAAGATAAAAATTTAAACATGTGGTGATCCAAACTGAATGCTTTGCTAGCATGCTTGGTTACATTGGCTCTACAGTATCTGATGCAGTTTTAGGGCTCTGCAGTCCTTTTATCACTAAATTTTGTATTCTCAGCTCAGAGTGCATGAGAAATCAGAAATTTGTGAAGTTACGGGTGCTTTCTAGATGAAAGCAAATATGTCATTCCAACCTTTGTGGTAGGCTAGAAGGTCATATTCCAATAATCTATTTAATAGTGAGTTTGAGTGTCTTGACTTATCCTCATCAAAAACAATGGTAGCAGAGGAGCATATAACACTGTAGAAAAGTTTCCCTAAATTAGTGTATACCTGATTTGCCAATGGCAACATTTTTGGTGTATATGTCAGGGGGTCCAGACAGCAAGGTTTACCCAGAAATGGTTTTCATGAGTCACAGGTCTATCATTGGGAACTGAATCTGTTTGAAAACCTTTAGAAATGATCTATCTGCCTGGCCATTATGAAGACAGTCTTGGCCTCCTGATAAGAATCACTGGGCTGAGAGCAGACCACTGAATGTTTTCTAACTTTATTGGAACTGGGCCATTGATAAGATTCGTTTAACTATAAAAATGGATAAAATACCAGGAAAAAAAAAACTATTTGAAGACATCAGACAGTAGCTAAGACAACAAGGATTTGAGAGCCCAATCCCAGTGAGAAGAAAAATGCATTGAAGTGAGCTCTATATATAACTCAGTTGTTTTTCTTCCATTCAGGGAAATTGCCAAATTCTCAGTGAAAGGAAGAGAGGCAGAGCAGAGAGCAGCCTAGAGTCTGCTGAAGTCTCACTACTGGGGAGACAAAAATTAAAGGTCAGGCCATCCAAGTCATCCAAGACGCCCATAGAAATAGAAATCCCCCAAAAAGCCTGATATTCTGCTCATTATTTTCTCTTAAGATATTTGCTAACTACTAACCCATGCATTCTCAGGGCCAGCAGCCAAGAAAACAAGTATAAAATAACTTCTAAGAGATTAAAAAGTCAAACAATGGTTTCAGGATTCTTATAATGTAGGGAAGAAAAAACTGGAGTTGAGGCCCTATGAAGGAGGAGGGGCCCTGAGATACCCTGTGTGTGGCAGCAAACAGAAACAGTCCAGATTACACAAAGCCTGAAATCCAGCCTGAAACCCTCTTAAATCTCTGTATGAAAGAAAGTCATTTGCCTACATTTAACTGCCTAACAAAAGAAAATCAAATATTTTCTACCTTCCTCTGGAGGAAGACAGTTGTCTCTAAAAGTTATCATGCACAATGTCCAGCAATCAGTAAAAAATTATCAGTTATGTCAAGAAACAGGGCCAACTGATGGTAAACTTAGCTAAACAAAGAAGCAAGCAATCATTAATAAATACAGACTCACAGATTACCCAGATATTGTAGTTATAGGATATTGGTTTTAAGATAATTATGATTGATACATTATAAAATATATGTTAAAAATGCAGAATATCTTCTGAGAGCTGGAATTTGTAATAATGAGTTAAGTGGAAATTTTAGAACAAAAAATACAGACTGAATTTAGGAAATTAATAGATAAGTTTATGAGCAGGGGAGGGAATTAAAGAACTAGAAAATTATAGAAAACATTTGTATTGAAGCTCAGAGAGAAAAAGTGTTGGAAAAATATAGAAAATAATTCAGGCACTTGAGACCTGATGAAAATTTTCTAATGTAAATTAGAGTTCTAGAAGAAGAGAAAGATATTGGGACAGAAAAAAATATCAAGGAGATAATGGCTGAGACTTGTAAAGTGACAGAAGATATGAAACAACAGATTCAAAATGTTTTACAAACCCCAGGAAGGATAAAATAGAAAGAAAATCACAACTAGATCCATTATAGCAAAAGTGCTTAACAACCAAAGACAAAGAAAAAAAATGCTTAAAAGTAGCTAGAGAAAAAATGTACATTACTTTTAAAGGGCAAACAGTGAGATTCATATGTGGACTTTTCAACAAAAACTCTGGAAGTCTTAAGACAACAAATATCGTTTTTTAAATGCAAAAAGAAAATAATTGTCAACTTAGAATACTATACTCAGCAAAAATATCTTTCAAAATAAAGAAAAATTAAAAATATTTTCAGACAGATAAAAACTGAAATAATTTAACATCAGCAGTAAAATCATACTGAAGAAAGTTATGCAAGCAGAAAGAAAATGACTCCAGATGGGAAGTAGAGACATGCAAAAGGAAATGAATGATTCTAGAAAGGATACAAATATTAAAAGTAATAATAATAATAATGTCTTTTTGGTTTAAAATATATGTAGAATTAAAATATGACAACAATTGTACAAAAGACAGAAAAGAAAGTAAATGAAGTTAAAGAATTCAAGGTCCTTTCCTATATCTAGAAGAAGTGCCGATTTTAGTAATTTTAGACAATAATAAGTCGAAAATGCATGTTGTAATCTTTAGGGTGACCATTAAATGATAAATGATCTTTTGTAAGCTAACAGAGCAGGAAATGAAATGATCCAGTGAAGGCAACAAAGGGAAAGAAAATAGGAATAAATAACAGAACAAATAGAAATAAAAAGTAAGATACTGATTATGAACTAATGTATTAGTAATTACATTAAATGCAAATGGACTAAACATACCACTTTAAAGCCAAAAATTGTCAGACCAAAAACAAAACCCAACCATGGTGCTTGTAAGAGACACATCTTAAATACGAGAACAAAAAAGACTGAAAGTATAAGAATCAGAAGATGTTAACAATGCAACTGTAGAAGAGAAGTTAGAGAATAGATTTCATTTACAATAACACCAAAAACCATAAGATACCTCAGAATAAACCTAACCAAAGAGGTAAAGGATCTATACTCCAGGAAATACAGAACACTCATGAAAGAAATTGAAGAAGACACAAAAAGATGGAAAAGCATTCCATGCTCATGGATCGGAAGAATAAGCATTGTTAAAATGTCTATGCTGCCTAGAGCAATCTATACCTTCCGTGCCATCCTGATCAAAATCCCGATGACATTTTTCAAAGTGCAGGAACAAACAATCCTAAAATTTGTATGGAATCAGAGAAGACCCTGAATCGCCCAGGAAATGTTGAAAAAGAAAAACAAAGCTGGGGGCATCACATTGCCCAATTTCAAGCTATATTACAAAGCCATGATCACTAAGATAGCATGGTACTGGCAAAAAAACAGACATAGAGACCAGTGGAACAGAATAGAGAGCCCAGATACAGACCCTCAACTCTATGGTCAAATAATCTTCGACAAAGCAGTCGAAGTCTCTTCAATAAATGGTGCTGGGAAAATTGGACAAATATACAGAAGAATGAAACCCGACCATTCTCTAACACCATACACAAAGATAAACTCAAAATAGATGAAAGACCTCAATGTGAGACAGGAATCCATCAAAATCCTAGAGCAGAACACAGGCAGTAACCTCTTTGACATCGGCCACAGCAACTTCTTTCAAGATACATCTCCAAAGGCTAGTGAAACAAAAGCAAAAGTGAACTTTTGGGACTTCATCACGATAAAAACTTCTGCACAGCAAAGGAAACAGTCAAGAAAACAAAGAGGCAACCCACAGAATAGGAGAAGATATTTGCAAATGACACTACACATAAAGGGCTGCTACCCATGATCTATAAAGAACTTCTCAAACTCAACACCCTAAAAAACAAATAATCAACTCAAAAAATGGGCAGAAGACATGAACAGACACTTCTCAAAAGGAGACATACAAATGGCTAACAGACACATGATAAAATATTCATCATCATTAACCATCAGGGAAATTCAAATCAAACCACACTGAGATACCACTTTACACCAGTTAGAACGGCAAAAACTGACAAGGCAAGAAACAACAAATGTTGGAGAGGTTGTGGAGAAAGGGGAACCCTCTAACACTGTTGGTGGGAATGCAAGTTGGTACAGCCACTTTGGAAAACAGTGTGGAGGTTCTTCAAAAATTAAAAATAGAGCTACCCTATGACCCAGCAATTGCACTACTGGGTATTTACCCCAAAGATACAGATATAGTGAAAAGAAGGGCCATATGCACCCCAATGTTCACAGCAGCAATGTCCACAATAGCCAAACTGTGGAAAGAACCAAGATGCCCTTCAACAGATGAATGGATAAAGAAGATGTGGTCCATATATACAATGGAATATTACTCAGCCATCAGAAAGGATGAATACCCAACTTCTACATCAATAGGGTTGGGACTGGAGGAGATCATGCTAAGTGAAATAAGTCAAGCAGAGAAAGTCAATTATTGTATGGTTTCATTTACTTGTGGAACATAAGGAATAGCATGGAGGACATTAGGAGAAGGAAGGGAAAAATGAAGGTGGGGAATCAGAGGGGGAGACGAACCATGAGAGACTATGGACTCTGAGAAACAAACTGAAGGTTTTAGAGGGGAGGGGAGTGGGGGATGGGTTAGCCCAGTGATGGATATTAAGGAGGGCATGTACTGCATGGACCACTGGGTGTTATATGTAAACGGTGAATCATGGAACACAACATTGAAAACTAATGATGTACTGTATGGTGACTAACATAACATAATAAAATAAAATAAAATTAAATTAAAAAAATCAGAAGATGTATATATACATCACATAATGAAAATACTAGTCCAAAGAAAGTCAGTGTAGCTTTCTTATATCAGATAAAGTAAACTTTAAGGTTTGCCAGAGATAAATAGGAATATTTTATAATGATAAAAAGTAAATTCAATTGGAAAATGTAACCATGATAAATTTTATGCACCCAATAACATGCCCTAAAATATGTAAAGCAAAATTTGACAAAAATAAAAAGAAGACAGAAAAATCCACATAGTTTTTATTTTAAAAACAATTTTCTCAGAAAATAATAATTGAATAAATATCTAGTAGACATCTAGAATATTTGAAAAATAATTAATATATGACTTAATTAACAAAATTAATATAGTATACCTGAACAGCAAAGAATATACATTGTTCTCATGTACATGGAAAATTCACTGAGAGTTCTGGGCCAAAAAGTAAACTACAAAGGGTTGCAATTACAAAGTCTTTGCTCTCTCATATCATTGGAAATAAGGTAGAAATCAATAATAACAAAAACAACAAAAAACTAGGAAATCCCTAAATATTTGGAAACTATGTGATACACTTCTAATTACCTCATGGCTCAAGGAATAAACTGCAGTGGAAATGAGAACATATTTTAAATGAAATGATTATAACAATAGGGCCTATCAAAATTTATGACATATACAAGAAGCTGTAAGTAGAGTGAGATCTATAGTTTTGTACATTAGAAAAGGAAATGTCTGAGCTAGGTATCCATCTCAAGAAACCAGCAAAGAATAGTATATTAAATTTAAAAAATGATGACAGAAGGAATTAATAAAAACAAGAGAAGAAATAAAAGAGAAAATAAACATAAATTAACAGAGTTAAATTTTGGGGGGAGGGGCAAAGAACTGATAAACCCTTAGAAAAACTGATCAAGAAATGAAAATGAGAAAGAATATATAACCACTATGAGAAATGAGAGGAATAATATTTTTATATATACTATAGACATTAATACCGTAAGTATTTTCAGCAAATTGTGTTATAGCAATTGGACATCCATAGACAAAAGAAAGTGAATTTCAATATGAATCTTATACCTTGTAAAAAAATTAACAAAGATCAGAGATTTAAATATAAAAAACAAACCTAGTGCTTGCTTCGGCAGCACATATACTAAAATTGGAACGATATAGAGAAGATGAGCATGGCCCCTGTGCAAAGGTGACACACAAATTCGTGAAACATTCCATATTTTTACAAAATAAGTAAGATGGCCAAAAGTAGTGATAAAGAGAGAGATAATTTTTTTATTATGTTAATCACCATACATTACATCATTAGTTTTTGATGTAGCGTTCCATGATTCATTGTTTGCATATAACACCCAATGCTCCATTCAGTACATGCCCTCTTTAGTACCCATCACCAGGCTAACCCTTCCCCCCACCCCCTCCCCTCTAGAACCCTCAGTTTGTTTCTCAGAGTCCATAGTCGAGAGAGAGAATTTTGAAAGCAGCAAGAGAAAGGAAATCAGTTACATACAAGGGAAATCCCATAAGGCTATCAGTGGATTTTTTAGCAGAGAGCGGCATGATATATTCAAAGTGCTAAAAGGAAAAAATCTGCGGCCAGGAATATTTCATCCAGCAAGGGTTTCATCCAGAATAGAAGGAGAGATAGAGTTTCCCAGAAAAACAAAAGTTAAAGGAATTCATGACCAGGAGCAAAACCAGCCACATCCCCATCGCACACAATGCCATCAGCCTGTGAGTTCCAAATCCACAGTCTAGCCACCCTCCTGCCTGAGTCAGCATGCACTGCCTGCCATCTGCTCAATGTCAAGTCAACATGCCTTCATCTCAAATCAACAAGGACTCAAACTGACACTCTTCCTCTCAAATTCCAACCCCTGTGCTAAAGTTTGTGTACAAAAATGGGCATAATTATGACAGCAGAATGAAGCGACCCAAATAGTGACACTAATTCTGTGGAATATATAATGGATAAAAAGAGTGTGTTAGGCTGAGAACATCGCCAACAAGCACATCAAAGAACAATACATACAACATGAGGCTGATTACTAAAAGAAACAAACCCAGGAAAAATAAAACAAGACGAAATCAGAGAAGGAGACAAACCATAAGAGACCCCTAATAATAGGAAACAAACTGAGAGTTGCTGGAGGGGATGGGGGTTGGGGAATGGGGTAACTGGGTGATGGACATTAAGGAGGGCACATGATATAATGAGCACTGGGTGTCATATAAGACTGATGAATCACTGAACTCTACCTCTGAAACTAGTAATACATTATATGTTAATTAATTGAATTTAAGTTAAAAAAAGAAACACCCCCACAAAGTAAAACTTTAGAATTTTTAAAAGAAAATCTTAAAGGCGGGGCTAGATGAAGAGTGCTTATATATGACACCCATAGCATGGTCCATAAAAATAAAAACTGACAAATTGGACTTAATCAAAATTTAAAACATTTTCTCTGAGAAACACTTTGTTAAGATGAATAAAGAAATGGCAGACCTGGAGAAAATATTTGCAGACCAAACATCTCATAAAGGATCTGTATCTGGAGTGTATAAAGAATTTTAAAATTCAATAGTAAGACAAATATTCCAGTTAGAAAATGGGCAAAGACATGAACAGACATCTTACCAAAGAAAATATGCACATGAAAAGATGTTCAGTATCATTAGCCATTGGGGAAATGCAAATTAAAATGACCATGAGGTATTGTAACACACTTTTTAGAAGAGCTAGAATAAAAAACAGTGACAATAGTAAATGCCGGTAGGGAGGTGGAGAAACCAGATCTCTCATACATTTTTGTTGGGAAAGTAAAATAGCACAACCACTCTGGAGAATACTTTGGCAATTTCTTATAAAACTAAGCCTACGCTTACCTGATGATCCAGCAGCTGGACTCTTAGATGTTTATCCCCAAGAAATCAAAACATATGTCCATTCAAAAACCTGTACACCAGTTTTCATAGCAGCTTTATTTGTAAGAGCCTAATAACTGGAAATGACAGAAGTATCCTTCCATGTTAGTCACTTGACCAAACTATGCTACATCCACACAATGGAATACTACCCAGAACTAAAAAGGAACAAACTATGAATGCATACAACAACTTTGATGGATCTCAAGGGTATTATGCTGAATGGAAACAATCTCACAAGTTACATGCTGTATGGTTTGTGTAGTATTCTCAAAATTCTATGTAGTAGTCTCAAAATGAGGTAATTACAGATAAAGAACAAGTGAATGGTTGCCAGAGGTCAGGATTGGAGTGTGAGGGGAGGGATATAGTATGGGTGTGATATGAAGGATAGCAAGAAAGAGATCTTAATGGTGATGGAACAGCTCAATATCTTGATTGTGGCAATAGTTACACAAAGGAACACATGTGATAAAATTGTATAGAACTGCAAGACATACACACACAAATATACATGAGTGTGTGCAAGAAAGAGATCTTAATGGTGATGGAACAGCTCAATATCTTGATTGTGGCAATAGTTACACAAAGGAACACATGTGATAAAATTGTATAGAACTGCAAGACATACACACACAAATATACATGAGTGTGTGCAAGAAAGAGATCTTAATGGTGATGGAACAGCTCAATATCTTGATTGTGGCAATAGTTACACAAAGGAACACATGTGATAAAATTGTATAGAACTGCAAGACATACACACACAAATATACATGAGTGTGTGCAAGAAAGAGATCTTAATGGTGATGGAACAGCTCAATATCTTGATTGTGGTGATAGTTACACAAAGGAATACATGTGATAAAATTGTATAGAACTGCAAGACACGCACACACATATACATGAGTGTGTGTAAAAACTAGTGAAATCGGAATGACTGTGACCTTTACGCATAAGCAGAGTATTCCACATCTAGTAGGTATTCTGCAAATACTCAATGAAGGGATAAATGAATAAATGAGTGAAGGTATTAAATGTAAATGGTTTCAAGAAATGATCTCATGAGTCACTGACTCATAATGAATTACAAAAGAGGCTAAGTATATTTATATTTTATTCTTAAACCTCTTAGGAATAACTGTTCTACCATAACATGTTCCTTAATATGCTTTTCAAAAGCAGAAGACTAGACTGAACAGCTGAAAGATCGGGCTTAATATGAAATTGCTCATGTTCTTCTTTATTTCTTCCTGTTCAGTCATAGCTGTGACGGAACAAAGGAACCATATTGACCTAAATCAGGTGTAGGGTAGTACAGACAGCTGGCATCACATGACAGAAGAAGACATTTAGCATTTTCTTTCTTTTTTTTTAAAAGATTTTATTTATTTATTTGATAGAGAGAGATAGCAAGAGCAGGAACACAAGCGGGGGAGTGGGAGAGGGAGAAGCAGGCTCCCCTCTGAGCAGGAAGCCCAATGCGGGACTTGATCCTAGGACCCTGGGATCATGACCTGAGCCAAAGGCAGATGCAAAGTACAGGGATCATGACCTAAGCCAAAGGCAGACTGAGCCACCCAGGCACCCGACATTCAGCATTTTCTAAATAAAGTCTTTTTAAGACTTCAGCTTAAGATTATCTATTCATGTCAACATTCAAGAACCCCTGCATTTTGAGGGTCTGAGTGACCCAGCAGATAAGTACACCAGCCTCAAGTTTGGAAGATTGAATCCAATTTCTGACCACCAATGGCTTACGTCAGTACATGGAAAGACTGATGTCATTTCTGGTTGTGCTTTTCTATCCACACCATTCCTGACTTTTAGCATGGCTTTGTACTTTTAATACTATCGTAATGCAGGATAGAATTTTTTTTATAAGTAAATGAATTAATGAATTCCCCTTGAGCTCTAATGTTTGGTAGTTTGAACATCTTTAGCCTTAGTATACAACACTTAAACTGAAAATATATCTTTAAAGGCAGAAGACTTACATTTGTGGTAAACTAGCCTTTTCCTAAGTTATCAATACCATACTCGTAATCATTCATTCAAAGAAAAGTGGTTGAATCTGTTTTTGGCAGTAATGGAGATACAATAATAAAATGAGATCACCCTAAAGGTCTGTACAAAGTAACCGTGAGGCAGACATGCAGATATACACTTTCACTACTGTGTGATGATACTGCCTATGAGGTATGTAGGAACATCAAGAGAAAGTGCCTAATTGTGCTCAAAACATCAGGGAAGAATTCCCACAGGGGCAGAGGCTGGAGAGGAGAGTTGAAAGATAAGCAGGAGTTGGCTTGGCAGACAATGAGACAGCATTCCAGAGTGAAAGAACTGATAGATGCCAAGGTTCAGGCTGTTAAAAACCTGGGCATGCTTAGAAGTGGAATGTACTTGGAATGGCTAGTGCAGTGCTTTTCAAACTTATTTTTGCTCTCTTGTAACCCCTAAAACACTTTTGAAAAACTCTGAACCCCTTCATACATTCTAAGAGCAACATCTAAAATACCAGCAAAGAATGTAATTCCTGCCGTATTATTTTAAGTTATCGACAATTAAAGATAAATTTTAAATCTACTCTCCTAAATGAAACTTCAGTAACATAATGATTTCATAATCACCATCATTCACAAATTGATGGCCATGCACTTTTTTTTTAACATTGGGAAATTATTCATTGCACCTTTTTCTGTTTGAATTTGTGTTTCCATTTCATTTCTCCTGTAGAACTTTATACTGATGTAACATATGCATATTTTTAACATCTTTAGTCATCTATTTCTCTGCCAAAAACATATTTTAAGTAAAACAACTCTTTTGTGATCATTTTTTAATTAAACTTTTTATTTTAAGATAATTGTATATCCACATGTAGTTCTAAGCGATAGTACATAAAAATTCTACATACCCTTTACCTATTGTCTTCCAATGGTAACATCAGCAAAATGATAGTACAATATCAACACCAGGATATTAACATTGATACTGATCATAACTTATAAAGTGTTAAAAGATTTATTCTCTATGAGTTATCTTTTCAAATGATTGCTTGTCCAAAATTGATCAAAACAGTCTTTTAAAATGTTGCTTAATAACTAGTAAACAAAATGAGGAATGCGTATTTTAATGAGATAAATGTGGCTTTCCTTCCCCAAATTAGTTCTTGTCTCTGTGGATGAATGTAATTATTGCTACACTGAAACAGGATTTAGTACCAGTTATATTGCTTTTTTTTTCTTCTGTAGCTCTGAGTGTTGAGAAATTTGTTCACATAAATAAGTAGATGGGAAAAAAATGGACCTATTTGATTGACTGAATGGATAATGACTGCCAATGTAGAAAATACAGGAAAAGGAGAGCAAATGCAGAACTAGTTTAATTTGGATATGTTGAGTTTGGGATCTCTGCAATCTGACTATGCAGGGACTTTCACAGAAGCAGGAGGAGGAGCAGGATTCAGGGGTATACCAGAAACCTAAAGAGAGAGAATTTTGAGAAAGTCCCCAGTGGCCCACAAATGCAGCTGCTGCAGAGAGATGAAATCAGTACAAGTCATTTTGGCTAGGTTAGAGAGGAGAGTCTGTCACTCTTGGGCACAGAAGTTAGACACTTCAGAGTTTTCTGGGCCAATCAGCTTCCTAATTGTTCTTGGAATGTCTGTACTGCCAAAGAACACTCAGAGATCCTGATTGGATCACTAGCAACATGCCCCAATGTCCAGGGGACCCAAGAACTATGTGGGAGGGAACTTGAACCTGGCTCATAATGGGGGTTTAAACATATAGGGTCTTCAAGTGGTCCAGATAATGTGACCGTTGTAGGAAAAAAAGTCTTTGAATGATAGAGTGGGTTAGGGCTTCTTGGATAAGAACAAATGCAATCTTGAGCAAATCACCTTTCTGAGCCTTTTTTTCCCATATATAAAATGGGGATAATAAGCACAAGGAAGAGAACCTAGCACATAGTAGGGCCTCAATAAATATTAGCTCCATTAGTAGTAGCAGCAAAAGTAGTAGAAGTTCCAAATACCACGTGTCTGTGCTTAACCTTCCTGGCTATGCCCTCAGCCTACCACCTTACCTTCAACCTGGAGATTTTTCATCCCCAGGAAAGATATTGGCTCCTTTGGGACTCAGTGGATGGGAGGAGAGAGTTAGCACAGGGTGATGTAGTTGTGGCAGATATCTGGGGAAAGGCAAAGTAATAGTACTATAGGGGGCAGGGGAAGGTAAGAGCAGCAAAATTTGCTCAGAGGTAAAATATCTCTCCCCCAACCAGAACTTTTGTAGGAGTCCGCCAGAGCAAACCCCAGCTTCCTTCCAACCAAACTGTTGGACGTTGATATTAGGGTGTTTTATCAATTGTGACACATGGATGCACAAGGTTGGTAAGGCAGCAAGTGCTGAGAAATAGCCACGAATTTGACACGTGGGAAGTCTTTGGTAGTCACAGCCAGATTGTTTCTGTGGAGTGCAGGTTCAGACTCCAGAGTGGAATAGGTGGAAGAATCTACTGTAGGTAACCAGGAGCACTCTGGTACAAGTAGTCATTAGATGGCTGGACTAGAGTGAAACAGATTTTGTCCTCAGTCCACTGTTCTTCCCTTTACTATGCCAAAGCAGGATGATTCTCCCAGGAAATAAGGAGTGAATGAGATATATAAACTGGAGAGCACATGTAAATATGAGGAATTATAGAAGCATTCACGAGACAAGCTACACAATGAACAAGATGAGGACTGAAAATTACCCACTAGCTGCTATTATAAATTCTCTGTCAGAAAATGACATTTAGCAAATGGGATTATTCCGGGTCTCTTGGGGTTTTGAACACAGGGAGTACTCTGGGATATTGAAAACTTTAGACAAAATTGCCCTAGGATGTGAATTTCATACCCTCAAATTGGGGTGCTCCAAAGGTAGATTCATGCACTTGTAAATAGGAGGAATAAATAATCACCTTTTATGTGATGACTTGAAAGATCTCTTTTATTTATAAATTCTTATTTTTTTTTAGAGAAAGAGACAGCATGTGAGCAGGGGGTAGGGGGAGAAGTGGCACAGGGAGAGTGAGAGAGAGAATCCCAAGTAGGCTCCACTCTCCGAGCAGAGCCCAATGTGGGGCTCGGTCTTATGACCCTGAGATCATGACCTGAGCTAAAAGGAAGAGTTGGATGCTTAACCAACTAAGCCACCCAGGTGCCCCAAAGATCTCCTCTTTTGAAACATGACCTAGTAATCATTGAATCCTTGGAGCCCAGAATAGTGCCTGACATAGAATAGATGTTCAGTAAATGCTGAGTTAATAAATGAATTTTAAAATATCTTTAAAGATATCTTTAAAATATCTTCCCCCCATTCATACTTTGTGGTGCCTAAAATTCTGGTATGAGTGTGTGTGTGTGTGTGTGTGTGTGTGTGTGTGTGTGTGTGTCACTACCCTCATCCACAAGTAAGAAGGGATTAACATACTGTCTCTGATGCCTCAGTAATAACATCTTCCAGCTTTTATTAATCAGATTACTTTTCTCCCATGATGTGGAAGTGGCTGGAGAGCCCTGAGTGCTTGACACTTGACAATAGGAGTGGCTGAGAGACTATAAAAGAAGACCGAAAATGACATCATACTGTAAACTCTTTACCCTCTCGGCATTCTTGTCTTGGTTCAGTCTTGTCCAGAACAAGGACTTCCTTCTATGAGACCACAGGCTGTAAAAGTAAGAAGCCAATACAAGATTTGGAGATGAATGGATTCTGGGCTGGTTTTGTTAAAAGCTTGCTTCTTTTTCTAGCTCTTGTGACCTCTTCTTTTTTTTTTTTTTTTAAACTTTCTCCATTTCTTTCTCTCCCTTTGTCTTTCCATCTACCTCTGCACTTTCTTCCCTTGCGCTGCCCCAAAGTGTTCCTTCCTTGAACCTCTGTGCATACTTTGATAGCTTTGTCCCTTCATTGTGGACAGTGTGTTTGGAGGAGTGTATTTCAGCCAGTAACTGGAAGTAATTATGTAGCACCTGCAGACCAGCCCTCAACCTCCTTGTTTTATGGCCATATAACATTCGGCCCTAAAAATTTTACAGAGCTGTTTTAAAGTCATTTCAACTCATGTCTTTTCCTCAAATTGCCTGTGTTATTGTTGTTTTTTTTCTTTTTAAATAATAGTAGCTTTGGGAATCATTCTCTTTACTATATGCCACTCTGGCGGTCTTGTACTAAAGCTGGGAAAAGCCAGCTGGAACTTGGGAATGCAGCATCACCTTGGGACTTTGGCTCTCTGCTACCGAGATCTCATCTTTTAATCAGCAACTTCTCTCTTTTTTCTTCCCCGGCACTGTCCCCTAGACCACACAACAACCCTGTCTTATTGTTTTAGCTTGTCCCTTATAATCAAGGCTGAAAGGTCTTCTAAGACTGTATTTGTGCTCCCCCTGTCAGTCCACCTGTGGCCACCAGTTGCTACATCCAGGGAACCCCATTCATATTATGTTCTATGCACAAGTTAGTGGTACTGGTGTGGATTGACTTCAAGTCTCAGTATATACATTCAGGTATGCAAGAAATACAACTTTTATTTATTCTATAACTGAACTTAATTTCTATTTTGAGTCCCTACTTACCTGGGTAGTAGACATTTACTCTTAGCCAATTAGCTTCTTTTGCTTGGGGCTGCATCTAAGTCTAGAGATGGCTTATGAATGCCAAAGTCATAGGAGAAAGGATGCATTTTGTCCTTAATAGTCAGGGATGTTGGTCACATGAGATGGCCACTGTTTCCATTACAGGGTCCCACCTTCAGGAGACCTCTGGGAGGCTTTCTGTCATTCTTCCCTTGTAGCCATTTTTCTCTAGAACTAGGGCTCTTACTTAGGAATCCATTCCTAGAATAAGGCAAGATCCCTCTGCTGTCAGATCACATGTACCTGTTTTGAATCCTTTTACTGGGGTATTGAAATATAGAATATAGTGTACTTTATCTGGACCCATCACCATCTGTATATTCCCATTATTTCCCTTTTGTCTCTTTTCTCTTCCTCCAGCTTAGAAGAATTTGTTCCAGGCTAAGATGTAATGATGGCATTGGTAATGTGAGGCAAAGATCACTACCCTCCATTCACCTACCATGCTAGCTAAACCCTGCATCCCCTCAGGGCCCAAATGGTGTAGACTTTGGAAATCTCACAGTCAGAAAAGGGCTTCTTTTTATGCTTTTCACTCTATCTTATGCCTCCTAGTGAGGTAATGGATGAATGCAGAAGAGTCTGGCTTCCTGAATTGGCAATGTGGTAAGGAGCCAGAAGCCACTGGGATAAAGTGTGAGTATTTCCAAAATGTTGCCCTCCATTCACACTGTTGCTTCAAAGTGCCTGAGTAGGCACTCCTGGGTTTTGTCATCAGTTCCTAGGCAGCCTTGTAGGACAGGTGTTGGGAGGTGAATGAAGGTAGAGTCTGATAGTGTCTTAGAGTGAAGATTGAGGAACGAAGATACTGTTGAAAACATATATTGGCATGTCTTTCTTCTGCTTCCTGTTTCACTGTAGTAAGTAAAAGCAGAGAACACACAGAAAGGGATTCAATTATAGGGAAGGGAATCCCAGCCCCCAATTCTACCACCATATTTTATCTCTTGTTTGTGTTTTAGTTTTATCCTCTAAGATGAGGAGAAACAAAAAGGAACAGTGGTTTTGATTATAAGATATGATAATTATATTCTCTATAACCAGGGAAGTAGGAAGGAAAAGATTATTGCATTACAGAAAAAAAAAAAAGGTGTCTTGTATAAATCTGACCTACCTGCAAGGTCTATGAAGAATTAAACTAACAGTCCAATCTTATCAGATTTCCTTTCCATACATAATCACTACTTTTAAGCTATCACAAATAATTTTTGAATGTCAGTGTATTGTCTGTGGATTGAATGGACACTTGTCTGTCTGTAACTTTGTCCAAGTCTTGTCTGTCTTCTGGGTGCCCATGGGTCTCAGGAACAGAACAACATGGAAATAAAGTGTGAGCAGCCTAGGGGCAAATCAGAGCTCCTCATGTGGAGGTGTTTGTCTCCCTTGCCTGGCGATGCCTGGCTTCACTCTGGAAAGTCTGTCCTGTTTGTGGCCAGACCCTAGCCTTCCCATTTTCTTGATGAATGAAGATGGTTAGGAGGAAGCCAATAAGAGGTTGGGGCAAATGAGCCTGTGTGGCTAGGCTACATTATATAATTATAGTAATATTGACAAATGGTCTAATATGCATTTGGGATTACTTTGTTCCAGAAAATAAGCTAAATGCTTATTTGTCTACATCACTATTTCAATCTCCATAACAACCCTTTGAGGTAGGAACTCTCATATTACCATAAAACAGATCAGGAAATAGCCTTGAGAGCTTTTAAGGAATATTCCCAAAGATAAGGATCAATACATTTCCAGTGAGTGTGACAGCCAAAGAAGGGGCCCATGTCACTCCAAAGGTCATCTTGTGTGAGAGGCTTCTGTGGAGTGCTCTAAGGACCCACCTGTAACCACTCATGACCCATGCTAGTATTGGAAATGGAGGAAAGTGTGGGGCATAGTTATCAGCTTCAGAAGATGTTGCTACTTTTTTTTTAAAAAAGATTTTATGTATTTATTTGACAGAGAGAGACACAGAGCGCAGGAACACAAGCAGGGAGAGTGGGAGAGGGAGAAACAGGCTTCCTGCGGAGCAGGGAGCCTGATGTGGGGCTCCATCTCAGGACCCTGGGATCATGACCTGAAATGAAGGCATATGCTTAAAGACCGAGCCACCCAGGCTCCCTGATGTTGCTACTTTAAAAAAAAAAAAATACTAACATAGAATAGGAACTGGAAAGTAGCATTTTGTACTATATTTTTATTATTCCTATTAAGTTGCTCCTGGAAGAGAATTGCATATTTCCCTCAGCAGGTGGGAATTCACAGCTCCTCAGACCCTCCTTGGTCAGACCCAAATAATAGAGATGGCAAGAGAGGGTTGTTATTCTGGGGATGCTGTTTTTACTTATTACTTATCAGGTCTTGTTCCCTCTTAATGAAAAGAAGTTCTCACATTCTTCTTTTTAGATTTTTGGCAGGAAGTCTTTATGCTTCACTCAGGCTTTGGTGTGAATACGTGTGTGTGTGTGTGTGTGTGAGAGAGAGAGAGAGAGAGAGAGAGAGAGAGAGAGATTTTTATCAAAACATGAAAGAAATTTATAAACTAAACCATGAAATCAATTAATGTTTCTCCTTTCCTACCCACATGGGTGTATGAGTATGTGTGTGATTAAAACCCACTCCCTTAATACTTTTACAAGTTTATTTTAGTGGGAGTATAAGGTGATTAGAAGAACCATGTGGGACCCCATGCACAAGGGAGAGGGAGGGGAGGGCCTTAGGACCAGCAGGCAGTGAATCTGGATCACTTGAAAATCTAGCAGCTCTGAGGGTAGAATGTCTGCTGCTGTTCACACTGGCTTTTCCCGTCCCCCCAGGCTCCTGAGAGGTGGGAGTCTTGGAATACAAGTTACAAGGTGATGATCCATGATAATACATGTTTTTCTTCACGTGGTATTTATGATTGTCTCACCCAGTCCTGAATGTTCGCTCTCAGTGGCCCAGGATGAGAATAGAAGGGAATCTTAGTGATAAGTCTGGCTGGCCCTCTCACTATGTAGATAACCTAGGGAAAGGTGAAAGAGCAGAGCCAGAGTCATACAGCTAGTTAGGGTCAGGACCACATTCCAAGTTCCTTAAGTTCTGGTCCAGTGTGATTCCATAATCACTTGGCCCTATTGAGCAGAATTACTATAAGAGGACCTTGGGCTTTTTCCTCAACATGTATTGGTATACAGAGCACTTACTTCTAAATTAGAATATACAATATTCTATCTAATACACACATAGCAACTAAGCTCGCTACTCTGTTCCATACAATAATTTAGGGGCAAAAGTCCCATCTTTCTGGAATAAAAAATACAACAATAAGTGTGTTAAAAGGTTCATGTTTTTAATTAAAATTTAAATGCTGTGTGGTTAAATCTATATTCTCCTGTTTGGGGAATGTGCATTAAGAGTGCTATGGAGGAAAACCCTGGCCTCCTGTCATTGGTGTGGAGGAGATTTGCTGGGTGTGTTGAGGATTTGCATTTTTATGCTTCTTCCTCTCCTTATAAATAAGCTGGTTTATTGAAAAGAGAATATTCTAGATTTGGAAATATCTCATTTGGGGTTGAGGCAAAAACTTCTGGAGGTTGGTGAGACACCCACGATGATAATGACCACCCTCGTATCCTCCGACCACACTCCCCGTCATCCCTTCTTCCTATTTTTTGCCATCCCTTCTTCCCGGAATCTTATTTCTGTTCAGCTATAACCCTTCTTCTTCTTTTTAATTAAAAATTTTTATTTATTTATTTGAGAGAGAGAGAGAGCAAGAGAGAGAGCACAGGCAGGGGGAGCAGCAGAAGGAGAGGGAGAAGCAGGCTCCCCACTGAGCAGGGCGCCCAACTGCTGAGGGACTCCATCCCAGGACTGTGAGATCATGACCCAGAGCCAAAGGCAGATGCTTAACCAACTCAGCCACCCAGGCACCCCCATAACCCCTTTCTCCTATCACTGGAGAAGATCCCAAGAGGTCTTGGGTTGTACTGACCATACATATGGGTAGAAAGTAACTATTGATTGGGAGTTTTCTTTGTCTTTGGTAGCATTCCATAAATTGTGCTCTAAGGAATCTAGTATTCCTTATGTCAAAAGGTATTCTACCCCAAACAGATTCTGTGTTCAAATGAATTTGGGAAGCAGAAGGTTAAACAATTGCTACAGGGCTTTTCAGGGCCTTCAGCAGAACAAATTCTCAGGCACAGTGTAAATCTGCAGGAGGTGGGTGTGGCATGCTGCATTTTTCTCAAGCCTACTTAACCATGGGATACTACTCGATTTAGGAAGAACTAACTACTCCATGTGGATACTTCAACTTTATAGGTGAATTGTAGCCTTTCAAAGACCTGTTTCTGGGGTTCCTGGGTGGTTCAGTCGTTAAGCGTCTGCCTTCGGCTCAGGTCATGATGCCAGGGTCCTGGGATCGAGCCCCGCATTGGGCTCCCTGCTCAGAGGGAAGCCTGCTTCTCCCTTTCCCACTCCCCCTGTTTGTGTTCCCTCTCTCGCTGTGTCTCTCTCTGTCAAATAAATAAAATCTTTAAAAAAAAAGATCTGTTTCTGTCAGATTGGTTTTTTTAATCCAAACCTTGTTTAGAGGTGGGGGAAGGGAAAGGAAGAAGGAAAGTGTATGTAGGTGGAGGAAGCTATAAGGGAGTGAAGGCACTTACAAACAACACTGTGCTCTTAGAGCACCTTTGTTGATGAGAATCAAGGAGAGCTGGGAGCATAATGGTGCATGAACCTTGATGATGAATACTACTGCAGTTGATGTAAACATGATCTGGAATATTCTGGAATAAAAAATATATCCATCTTGAAATGTGGAAATACTGTATTTTGCTGGCTTTATTCAAATATGGGGCATTCTGGTTGTTACTGCAATAGATCTGTTTTCAAATTACTTTAACTTTATGTTGACATAATGATGCACAAATGAAAGAAATATACAGAAAATAATTTTATAAAAGGAACAAAGGTTACTGTTGGAGAATAAGGACTTTTACTGGAAGTGATAGAAATGATACACAAGGGAGATAAGGTCTAGCTCTGTTTTCGATGTGAGAGTAGACAGTATATTTCAGGATGGGTCTTAGCATGCCTTGGTTAATGTCAGCATGTCTGAGTAGAAGGGAAGAACCTAGAACTTGAATTTAGAAACTGCCATTTGCAGTAAGGTAGTCACTAAATGGGCAGATTGAGTCACTTATTGCAGAAACCAGTGGGTGTGGCACCAGATACCCTGTGGTTCTGTTCTGCGCATAAAACCATTTATGTAGCTGTGTGTAGAGCATCACATAGAATTCAGGAATGAGACATAGTCCCTGGAATATGATCTTGTGAAAGAGAGGCAGGGCTATTCTTTTGGGGGGACTGCTGTACTCACTAGATTATTGATATAGGGAGGGCTCAGGTAGGATGAATGAAGCAAGTCTAGGGAATTGGGATCAGATCTGGGACAGACGGGCAGGTGCAGCCTGGAAACACAACCACAGGGTTGGTCCATTGGTTGGTCCATTTGGACCATTGATCCAAACAGCTATTGACATGACCTGTTTCAGGACTTAGAGATGAGGATGAGGCCTGATCCTGACAATTTTTGGAGATGAAGAAGGAAGGTCAAGTGGTTTCAAACACGGGGAGTGGAAGGAAGCAGGGGTTTGGAATCTGGGATTGGAAAGCTGGGATTGGGAAGCTAGACACATAGAAGTTGGGATACTTAGAATTCTTTAGCCTTTCCTTTTGTAAATTTACAATGATACTACTACTTTCATCCAAGCTAAGATTGGATCCAATGAACTCTTCTCTGAAACACCTCCCCTGGTGTTCTCAGGGAGATTTTGGAGAGGTGAGGGTGGGACATATTCCTGCAATGCCTCTGACATTCTGAATTGCATGGTCGTTAAGTTGGACTTGTCTTTTGTCTTAATTGTTGTTGGCTTCTTGTGAGTAGGGGTCATGAAATCAAAAGCAATGCACATACTGTCATTTACTAAACTCCTCCGGTGTGCCAAATGCTTTAGAAAGCCCAAACCCACAAAAACCAAGAAGTAGATGTCATCATCTTCGCTTTACAGACAATGAAACCGAGGTTCTAGAAGGTCAAATAGCTGTTCAAGAACTCAGAGCTGGTGTATGGAGGGTCAGGATTCAGACCCAGACTTCCCTGGCTCTAAACCCCCTATGTGTTCATCGAGACCAGTGGATCTCTATCGGAGAAGTTTCAAAAAATACTGAGGTAGGGCGCCTGTGTAGCTTAGCTGGTTAAGCATCTGCATTCAGCTCAGGTCATGATTCCGGGGTCCTGGGATTGAGCCCCACATTAGGCTTTCTGCTCAGCAGGAGCCTGCTTCTTCCCTCCTTGCTGCTCTCCCTGCTTGTACTCTCTCTCTCTGTCAATAAATAAATAAAATCTTTTAAAAAATACTGAGGCATATATCCCCATCCTTGAATATTTGGATTCATTTCATTTGGGCTAGCATTTGGACATCTGTGGGTTTTTTTGTTTGTTTATTTGTTTCTGCTTCTACATATAAGTTTATTTTTTTAAATGAATTAATTATAATTAAAAAGCACTGCTTGGGGAACATCCACTCTCTTTTCTATAATTGTTGTACCAATTTACATTTCTACCAACAGTGTAATAGATTTTTAATTTTTTTCTTTTATTTTAATTCTAGTATAGTTAACATACAGTGTTATATTAATTTCAGGTGTACAATATAGTGATTCAACAATTCCATACATCACCTAGTGCTCATCACAAGTGTACTCCTTAATCCCCATCACATATTTTGCTCTTCCCCCACCCACCTCTCCTCTGGTAACCATCAATTTGTTCTCTGGAGTTGAGTCTATTTCTTGGCTTATGTCTCTATCCTTTTTTGTCCTTTCCTCAATTGTTTTGTTTCTTAAGTTCCACATATGAGTGAAATCATATAGTATTTGCCTTTCTCTGACTGACTTATTTCACTTAGCATTATACTCTCTAGCTCCATTCATGTCATTGCAAATGGCAAGATTTCATTATTTTTAATGACTAAATAATATTCCAGTGTATATGTGTGTGTGTGTGTGTGTGTATACACACACATACTCTTCCACTGTGTGTGTGTGTGTGTATATACACAATGGAATATATATACATACTATCTCTTCTTTATCCATTCATCTATCAATGGACACTTGGGCTGCTTCCATAATTTGGCTATGGTAGATAATGTTGCTATAGACATTGGGGTGTATGTATCCCTTTGAGTTAGTATTTTTGTAGGTTGGGGGTAAATACCCAGTGGTGTGATTACTGGACAGTAGAGTAGTTCTGTTTTTAACTTTTTGAGGCACCTCCATACTGTTCTCCAGAGTGGCTGCACCAGTTTGCATTCCCACCAAGAGTGCAAGAGGGTTCCCATTTCTCCACATCCTCCTCAGTACTTACTCTTTCTTGTGTTTTTGATTTTAGCTGTTCTAACAGGTGTGAGATGATACCCCATTGTAGTTTTGATCTGCATTTCCCTGACGATGAGTGATGTTGAATCTTTTCATATGTCTGTTGGTCATCTGGATGTTTTCTTTGATGAATGTCTGTTCATTTCTTCTGCCCATTTTTAAATAGGATTATTTGTTTTTTAGATGTTGAGTTGTATAACTTCTTTATATATTTTGGATATTAGCTCTTTATCAGATATGTCATTTGCAAATATTCTCCCATTCAGTGGGTTGCCTTTTAGTTTTATTGATTGTTTCCTTTACTGAGCAGAAGCTTTTTATTTTGATGTAGTCTCAATTGTTTATTTTTGCTTTTATTTCCCTTGCCTCAGGAGATATATCTAGAAAAATGTTGCTACAGCCAATGTCAGAGATATTACTGCCTGTGCTCTCTTCTAGGATTTTTATAGTTTTAGGTCTCACATTTAGGTCTTAGGACATCTGTGTTTTTTAACTCCACTAGGTGATGTTAGTGCACAGCCAGCCCTGAGAATCCTGGCCCTCTATCATGTCATGTTGTCTCTATTGCTATCCCTGGCTTCTAGTACAGCACTCATCTATGTTAGGGGTTAAAGACATGTTTATTGATTAGTTTAGAGAGCGTTTGTTACCAAAGGGAAGAGCAGGGACTAAATGCCACTAGAAGTTATAAAGTGTTCCCTTAGAGGCTGAAATTGAATACAATGTTTGCCAAAAGCCATAATTAAGGATCAGTGGACTGCTATTCATTACATGCTTAGAGATGTTTTCCAAACCTTCCATTGCAGGTGGCGTTGTCCTCAACCCAGCCTATTATGGCATGTCTGGCCATACCAACATTATGATCCATGAGGTGGGGCATGTCCTGGGACTCTACCATGTCTTCAAAGGGGTCAGTGAGAGGGAATCCTGTGATGACCCCTGTAGGGAGACAGTGCCATCCATGGATACAGGAGACCTCTGTGCCGACACTGCCCCTACTCCCAAGAGTAAGCTGTGCCAGGACCCAGAGCCTACCAATGACACCTGTGGCTTCACCCACTTCCCAGGGGCTCCATTCAGCAACTACATGAGCTATACAGGTACCACAACAGTCTTATGTGAATATTTTCTGTTAAGATTACATGGGAGCCCTTTGTGGCTGGGGTGGTGTGTGGAGGGGAGTGGGGGTGGGCTTCCAACTTTGACTCCACTTGGCTGTGGAGGGGTGGGAGGTGGAGAGGCCCGTGAAGTAGTCATTCATGCCAGAGAGCTGAAGTGTATTTATCATGCCATGTTCTTTTTTCTCATCTTTGAAGAACTTAAAGAAATATGACATAAAGGGGTCTTGTGGACTGGATTCTCCTCTGCTAGAGGTCAAAAGAAGAATACACTTTTATCTTGGATAGTTTAAAAAAATACTGTCTCATTTAAAAAATGGTACTACTCTCCTGGCCCTGGGAACAACCCTATTATTTGGTCTCATTATCCTGGATTATGTCTCTTCCTGTCCTCTTTTATCTTCCTCATTTCTGGCAAAAAGTAGTACTAATCATAGTCTTTTGATAACGGACTCAAATTTATCCTTAAAAGTGAGGACTGATTTGATCTGATGATTTATTCTAGGGAGAAGGAAGGAGATGATTTTTTTGTAAGGTCCAGGGGCTTGTTTGGTGATAAATTCTAGGACTATGCAAAAAATAAATAAATAAATAAATAAATAAATAAATCACAAGACCTTGGTCATGCCTTTGAAGGGAGGAAAAGAGTGGTGAGCTGGGCCTGCTTGTGACTTATCAATATATTTCCATACAAGTCTCATTTTGGTATATAATTCAGGTGTATTGAATTCATAAGGACCAGCATCCCTGCCTCCCCCAGCAAGGACACAGTGGCCCTTGCCAGGCGAGACCAGACAATGGGGTACAGAAGGCAGAGCCGTTTAGTTACCACCTTTGAAGTGGGCAGAGAAAACATCTAAGAAACAGGGGGCAGTGTTCGACTGGTGTGCTCTCATTAAAAAAGGCTCTGAAACTAAGATAACTCCTTTTCCAGCCCTATGAAAATTGTATCTGACAGGGAGATGTCACAGGCTCCAAAAATAAGGTTGGGACCTCCATTCCCAGTCCTACTGCATCCTTGATGTTTTGATTTGCTCTTTCTTTGAGCATCTCCACTGAATTCTCCCTAACCTTGGTAGAGTCACTGGGCGTAAAGCAGGTGTCTGCAACTCCAGAAACGTTCACGAATAAAAAGGCCATATGCTTAAACACTGCCATCTTGTGGTTTCCTGAATAAGTAACCATCAGCTAGGAGCAATCTTCTACCCCAGGGCATGCGTGTCACCCTGGCTCAGCCCAACAGTAGAGCAATGGTCCTGCTTTAGGGATAAGCAAGCGCTATTCTCTGCCTTCTCTTTCCCACTTGCAGCTTAGATACTCTCCGAAACAGAATACATTCAGTCATTTGACAAGTCTTTATGGAACCCAGGAAGTGTGAGGCATTGTGTTGGGTGCTAGTGACAGGGCGTGAGCAAGGCAGACTTCTCCCCTGTCTTGGTGGTCTTTGCAGGTTAAGACCTTTATCTCTCCTGTTCCTTTTTTGTCTCCCCAGATGATGACTGCACCAACAGCTTCACCCCTAACCAAGTGGCCCGGATGCATTGCTATCTGGATCTTGTGTATCAGCAGTGGAGTCAAAGTCGGAAGCCCACCCCCATTCCCCTTCCACCCATGGTCATCGGACAGACCCACACATCCCTCACCATCCACTGGCTTCCTCCAATTAGTGGGGTTGTGTATGACAGGTGAGGGGCACTTGCCATGCTCTGTCTTCTCTGTGGCATTTCTTATACACGAGGGGAAGAACATGAAGTAAGGGGAGACCCGGCTTGGAACGATAAACATGTGCGCTGCTGCTCAGGGCTGCCCCTCCATCCTGTTCCATCCTCATCTCCTTAGCAGAGCTCACGGGGCTCTCAGGTAAACCAGTGGCTCACCATGTGTGCTCACTCCTTGGCGAGGGGCCTGGCACATGCTTCCTTCAGAATGTTGTAGCTGGCAGGCTTCCAGGAGCCATGAAGAGGTGGACTGACAAAGCTGAGGTGCCCTTTGTTACCTGTCCAGGTCAGCCATTGCCCCCTGGTGCGAGGATGGTGCAGAGGCTTGCTGCTTGCACAGCAGTGTTGGGGGAAAGGAGGGGAGGCACGTTCCTTCAGGCAGTTCTGGGGGAAGGGGGTGGCAGGTTACCCTCCGCTATAAGCTGTGCACAGGGCCTTCACTGGCTCGTGTGGTGTTTCTAATGCCTTCTCTGCTTCCTGTTGGACCTGGTGCCTGTCCCACTTAGGGCTGCTGCCTTGTGGAATTGTTATCAGTGTATTTTCCTGTTTGCCCCACTCAACCACAGCTCCTTGGGGAAGGACTATTCTTTGCGTCTTTGTCTCTTGGCCTGCCACAACGGACACCTGATACATGTTTTTTAAAGAGAGTCATCATATCTAAAATTAGCTTTTATTTATCCTTTGCATATTGGGATACATGAATACCAGGGAAAGTTCTGTAAAAAGGGGGAGAAGGTAAGAAAAGCAGCACATCTGACAGTTGGTGGGAGGATGGGGGAACGTGGTTTCCCCGAGCAGGGCCAGAGCTCCATCTAGGTGGCCTGTGCAGGCTCTCCACTTTCAAGCCCTGCCACTGTATTTTATTTTTATTTTAGTTAATTAATTTTTTCCTGCCATCGTATTTTAAATAACAACAGTAGCACTTGTCTCTTTGGTCCATCTTTGTGTGAAGCATTGTGCTGGGTATTTTACCTGCAGGTGTCTTATTCAGTCCCTGAGGTAAACACAACTGCCCTATGAGTGAGAAATCCAAGGCACAGAGAAGTGCATGGTGGCTAGCCCAAGACCCTACAACTGAATAGAGGCGAATGTGGGGCATCCACTGGAATTTCAGAAACAGGAAACCTGGAATAGATTATTTCTTTGAACTTAGAGCTTTCCCACTTAGCAGGCAGATAGCCCCTCTTCTAGGTGTCACACTTCCCCACTGGGTATCAGACCTTGGCCACGGCGCTGGATGTCCCTGGAGCATGTTTCCATGTACTCCATCTTTCCTGAAAGCCTGGCAGAGAAGACAGGAAGAGACAGGGTTGGGAGGAAGCAAGTGAATCCTTTTTCAAAGTGGTGTTCCCAGCCTTCTGGATCTTGATACCTGTCCTCAATACGTCGATGTACGCTTAATGCATGACATCACTTAGAACTTCACAATCTTACAAAGCAGTTCTGATTGTCATCAGCACTCCAGGTTTCGTGGGCTCCATCTGTGAGTCAACAAATGTGATGTGTTTAAGAATCTTCTTCCTGCAAGGGTGACCCTGTGCAGCTTTGGTCAGACTGGCTGAACAGTTAAGTCCTCTGTGGGCATGTGCAGACTGGAGTTTTATATCAGTTTATGTAACACATGTAAACAATTTAATCTTTCAATTCTCCCTCTGGTACAAACGTTACGATAAAGCAGACATCAGTCCTGGCATGCTGCGAGTCTGTTGGCAGAAAAGGCTGTAATTTGCTTCCTTTTCTCAGCTAGGTGGGCCACAGTGTGGAGGCCTCCCAACATGTGTGTCAGGGAGACTCACGTCACATACCCAGCGATTTGTGTCATGCTTGGAGTTATGTTTACTCCTCCCCAGTAGGTATTTGAAATTCTTATGTCAGAGAGGAGCCCAACCACGCACTCAGCAGCAGCCCTGGAGAGGCCAAGTACATCAAGGAAATGTGGTTTGGAGTTGTGTCCACACTAGAAGTGGGTGCTGACCAGAGTCAGAGGTTGGAGTTAACTGCACCTTTTCATTGCCAAAGTGCTGGACACTTGATGGTTTGGGGGAACTTGCTCAAAGGAATTAAGGAACTTGCTGTGACCTTAGGCAATTGACTTAATCTCTCTGAGCCTGAGTGTCCTCATTTATAAACATAGAGTTCTTGTAGGGATTAGAAATGATTTATGAAAACACCTAGTGGCACAATGACAGGCATATAAAGTGCTTAGAAATGGGAGCTGGGAAAAAGAGGGAGCTGGTAACATAATTATTACCTCTATTTAATAGTTATATTATTTTTCAAGTATATTACAAGATATTCATTTTCTGTCCCTACCTGTGGGAGACCTTGACTTGATGTCTTCATTTTCAGATGCATCATTCACAGTTGGGCTTCTAAAAAGATTCTAAGTATCAGAGAGAAGCCTCATCAAGTATCAGAGAGGCGCCTCATCTAAATATAAGAGAAGAGCCTCATCTCCTCTTGTTATTTAGCAGTTAAAGGGCTCTTTGTAAACTGTACTAATAGTCTCAGGGATGCCCATAAAACAAGCTCTCACAGAGGGACTGCTGAGGCCAGTCCCTGTACTAACTGCTGGGCACAGAAAGAACAGAGCTTGGTCTGGACTGCTCACAGGCAAAGGAGAGAATGGGAGTGGGATTTTCAACATCACAGAGCAATGGCTGAAGACAGGAGCCAGAAGCTGTGGTTGGTGCTTAGAGGAGAGAGTGCCTGTCATGCAGAGAAGTAAAGCTAAGTGCCATTGCAAAGGTTACATTTGAATGGGCTTTGAAGGATGAGTAGGAGTTTGCTAAGCAGAGAGGCTTAAAAAGGCTATTTGTCAGGAGAGAAAAGAGCATGTTTCACAGAACTGTGAGAAGGGTAGGATGTATTTGAGGAATGGTGATTTGTTCATTGTGCTGGGAACATTAAGTTCATAGAGGAGCTCAAGTGAGTAAGGCTGGAGTTAGCCAGTGAAGAACCTTGGATCATGGTAAGAAATTTGGATGTATTTGCCATAGGTGATGCAGAGCCAAGGGACATCACTTTTCATACAACTTTTATTTTATATATGTGATTTAAAGTAGGGAGTTTAAAACATAAGACCACATATAGCTAATAAGTTTACTCTGCAAATTGCTGTCTGTTTTAGTTGGGGGAATATAAGGGGCCTTTAGATGACTTATTGAAAGTCAGCCTAGTAAGGAGTTTTGTGTTGAAAGATTTAGATTATAATTATTTTTGTGTTGAATGTTCCTAGGATAGAAGCTGCCCACTTTCATCTCCACAGGCCTCCTTTATGACTTAGTTAAATTCTTCTGCTTCATAACCTTGAGATTTTCATGTCACTGTGAATTTTTAAAAGATGAGGTCTACATAAGAAGGAAATGAATTGAGAAATGGTTGTGTTCCCAGGTACCCCCTAGGACCTCACTACCTGTCACCACTCCTCACCCCCAGAGGCCTTCCGAATTTCATGATCCAGTTCATCCTACCACTTCTCCTCACCTCCCTTCCCCCTTCATCTTTCCAGGGTCCCAGGCAGTGTGTGTGATGCCTGCACTGAAGATGGGACATTCCGTCAGTACGTGCACACAGCTTCCTCCCGGCGTGTGTGTGACTCCTCAGGTTATTGGACTCCAGAGGAGGCTGTGGGTAAAGGACCATAGCTTTTTTGTTTATACTTTGTGGCTGCTGAGAATGGGGGTGGGGGTACAGAGTCGAATGGTGGTGTGGTGAGAAAAAGGTAGTGTGTGTGTGTGTGTGTGTGTGTGTGTGTGCACGCATGATTTGCTGGATATCTCCGGGGGCCTGTGTCCCACATGTGCTTAGCATGGAGGCCCAATGGCTGTGGTGAAGCAGAGGTCAGCATAGAGGACAGAGCGATGGAGAAGACAGCTGAGCTCAGGGGGTGACTTCAGGGTGAGAGCTCAGGCGTTCTGTGTTATGCACACCTACCGGCCCATGGAGCAGTCTTGCCACATAACAGTGTAAGCTGATCTCTATCAGGAGAATAATAGAGAACACATTACAGGGAACATCGATGCACGGCCCAAGCTGGTCTGGGTGGGGGTGGGGTGGACTAGGTGTTCCAAACTGATTGTTCTCATCTATGTTATTTTATGAGTCTATTAATCACTGGTACTGGTTGTGCTTTGGACGTGATCTTAGGCTCTAGGAGGGAGAAAATGTTTTTAGCTGTCCCTTTTCCTGTTCCTCACCCTACTTCTCGGTTAATATTCACTCACATATGAATATCAAGGCCTCTAGGACAAATTAAAGCATGAATGTTATCCCAGTTCAAGTCCAGAAAATGGTGTTGACAAGTTTCAGCACCTTCTGTTGAATGGCTTGGCATCTTCTATGACCACCATCTTCAATGTTCACCTAGTTATCATCTTTTTCCTTCTTTTGTATTTATTAAGATCCTAAAAACTACTTAGTAAGATGAGTTGGACACAGTCCTATTTGAGTTAGTTTGCCATCTTGACTCTGACCAAAAAAAAAAAAAAAAAAAAAAAAGGAGGACATTGGTTTTAGAGTCAACAGTGTCTGTAAAATGTCCCCTTGAGCTCCCAGTTACTCAAATGACAGGAGCCTCCAGGAGAAATTGGGAGGGAGACAATATACTTGATTTTGATTGACCATATGGAACTTTTTTCAAACGAGAGTTTTCAAGGAAGAATGGAAAGTGACTATAAAATTCACATTGGTATTGTGTTGGACTCATGGAGAGATTGGCTTTTCATAAAAGGCCATCTCCGTGGCAAACAAATTATCCTGTGCTAGGGTGTTCTAATGCCCATTCAACTCCCTGGCCCTGCACTTCTCTCTTTTTAATTCTTGGCAAAATTTAAAGTTCTGTTGTAGAGGTGAAAGGAATTAGAAGTTCTGGGTTCTAATTGTGTTTTGAGGCAAACCAGGTCAACTTTCAAGGCCTCTGCTTCATGTCTTAATGTGAGATCATAATAAAATCTTTCTGAGACAACAGTGCTGTTGGGGTGGCTTCCGAGGGCTTTTACTCTGCTAGTATTTGGGGTTGGCTATTGGAAAATACTGCTAAGAAATACTGGTCTTCCTTTGCTTTGAAAAGATGGAGAACGAAGTCATATTTAAAATATACACATCGAAGGTGAGTGAATCCCCAGCAGACTGTGCACGAACACATATAGCTACAGATATGATCTAAATATACTTAACAATGCCTAATGAACACCAACCACTTCCTAAAATGCTATGCGGAATAGGAAATTGAACCAGACACATTCCCTGCTTGAATATCGTCTTTCTGGAGAGAACCTCTCTGGCTCTATAATCTAAAAGAGACCCTAGTCCTACCCCTTCATTCTCTAGTCTTTTGTCCTTCTTTATTTTTCTTCCAAGATGCCATTACCACTCTATCAATTTAGTTTTGTACTTATCACCCTACCCTAAGGATTATGAGGGCAGGACCTTTATCTTTCTTGTTTGCTACTCTATGTCCAATACCTGTATCAGTGCTAGATGTGAAAGAGATACACAGTCAAGTTTTGTTGAATGGATTAATAAATGAATGAATGGATTCACAGTATAGGCAAAAGATGATAAAGCCTTTGAGATGTAATACACACACACACACACACACACACACACACACACAGACGCACAGACACACAGACACACACACACAGACACATACAGACACACACCTACACACACGTTTGAACTTGTTTCCTCTGGGCTTTGAAATATTTTTATTTTCCAAATTCTGAAGGGCTAAATAATTCTATTTATGTTTCTAGGGAACACTGTATAGATCTTCTACACTATCTTAGGAAGCCACAGGTTAAATAGTGCTTGTTTCATAAATGAGGAAATTGAGGCTTTATAAAGACTTGCCATGGTCACACAGCTAATGGCACAGCACCAATTAGAGTGTAACTCTGCTGATTCCTAATTTAGCACTTTTTTCTTAATTTCCCCTCATGTGATATGAAAGAAGAACCTTTTGATAGATGATTTTCACAGAACTGACCTTAATATAGTTGCAATATTTGACTTTTTTTTATCATCTCATTTTTACTTAGCTACTTGGGATCTCCATTTTTTTTCCAGTCAAGAATACATGTTTCTATTTCCTGCCTGCAGTTACTTCCATGCAGTGACCTAACTGCTCACACATACCTGAACTAAAAGGGAAATTTCAACGTGTGGTTTTAAAATTTGGGTAGCAATCAGTTGGAAGGACTGCTAAGGTGTGATCTTAGGGAATGAAAAAAGTTTTTCAAAGAGCCTAGTTAAACAGAATGTAATGACACACTAAAACAAACATTGGCCTTATTCATAAGTAAAAAACGGTTTGAGAAACAGTGGTTTATCATAAATTATTAATAAACTAAGTACAAATAATTCTCCTCTGCTCAAGGACTCTTGAAGGACATGACTCACCTTCTCTGCATCAGCCTCGTGTTTCCACCTGGGATTTGGGCCACTCCATTCCCGATGCCTTGCTAGACTTCTCTTGTTAAAGGCATCATGTGGAGAGCAAGACAGAATACTTTTACATTGTTACACCTTTGTCCTCCGTAGTACTCAAGATCTAACCCATTCAGTTGACCAACTTCTGTAGGCATTAGCTCCAAGCTCTTTTCCTCATTCTTCTTTCTGGTTGCTCATATAAGCTACTCATTTTCAGACTTAATGGCAGTTCCTAATGCGTCTTGTCTTTCTGTTCATCTCCCTCAGGGCCTCCAGACGTGGACCAGCCTTGCGAGCCGAGCTTGCAGGCCTGGAGTCCTGAGCTCCACCTGTACCATATGAACATGACGGTCCCCTGCCCTGCAGAAGGCTGTAGCCTGGAGCTGCTCTTCCAGCACCCAGTCCAAGCTGACACCCTTACCCTATGGGTCACCTACCTCTCCATGGACTCCTCCCGGGCACTCTTTGACACGGAGATCTTGCTGGAACACCAGGATTCTGTGCACCTGGGCCCCTTAGACACTTTCTGTGACATCCCACTGACTATCAAACTGCATGTTGATGGGAAGGTCTCAGGGGTGAAAGTCTACACCTTTGATGAGCGGATGGAAATTGATGCAGCTCTGCTGACTTCCCAGCCCCACAGTCCCTTGTGCTCTGGCTGCAGGCCTGTGAGGTACCAGGTTCTCCGTGAGCCCCCATTTGCCAATGGCTTGCCCATGGTGGTGACAAATCCTCACAGGAAGTTCACGGACGTGTGAGTTGGGCAGTAGGGCTTTTTAAACCATGGGGCTTCCTGGGGCTTTCGGAGTGGGTTTTGTTTCCCTTTTTCCCACTTTTTTGTCCATTCTGACGTGCCTTTAGTTGGAGAAATGTTAAGAATCTGAGAGAAGATTTTATTCTAAGGTGGCATATCTGAGATGAAGAAAAATATTTCCCAGAAAGGGGCAAGCAGGTGTTCTGACTAATATTGCCATCCTTAGGATTATGGAAAAAGGAGGTTCTTATATGAAGAGCTTCTGCTGGACTGAAAGTATTTGCCACAAATAAGTTGATCAGAGTCAACCTCTATCTGGTGACACGGTTTAATTTCTGATTCTTTGCTGTAACTTTTGGATAATCTGTCACGGCTCCTCTAACATTCAAAGATTGTAGTCAACTCTTGTATAGCTAAGCAAGGAAGCCAAGGGTCCTGCAGACACTGCTTCATTTCAAGACTCATTCCTGATGTGTGTTTCATGCATCCCTCTTTTGCTCCCCCCTCTTTCCCTCTCTCTCTTCTCTTCCAACTCTCCTCTTTCTCTTTCTTCTATTCCTTTTACTCTTAGTGAGCTCTGCTCTGTTCCTGGCACTGTGTGCTCAGTGGTGGGGACACAGACTAAGGTAAGATCATTGGCTCAGAAGAGTTCAAGGTCTAAAGTAGGAGGTTAGTATCTCCAAAGGCAAATTACCCCCCCATCTCATCATTTTCCTCAGAGACTTGGGGGTAAAACAAAAGTTTTATTGGAAGTGTTATATTAGTTAGTTTTTGATGCATTGGAAATCATCACAAAATGAAGTAGGTTAAACCAACAAACACTGTTTTTCATGATTCTATGGGTTGGCTGGGTGCTCTCATCAGGACTGGCATGTCCAGGGTAGATGGTCCGGGACAAGCTCATGTACATCCTGGAGGCTCAGCTCAAATGGCTGGAGTGGCTAGGAAGATGAAGACCTCTTTCCATATGACCTCTCATTCCCTGGCAGGCTTCGTGTGGGCTTGTTCTTGTGGTGGTGGGAGGGTTCCAGCAGCAGGGAGAGCAAGCCCCCTGCATGCTCATACGTTACTCATGATAATGTTCCTGTGGCCAAAGCAAATCACACAGCCAATTCCAGATTTAAGGGGTGGCAAAATGGACTCTATCTCTTGATGGGAGGAACAGCAAAGTCACATTGCAGAGGGGCGTGAACCTCGGAAGGAGGAACTGTGGCCATTTTGCAGTCTGCCACTGCTACACAAAAGTAGAGGGCATTGTTCACTTTGAGCTTTACTACATTTTTCTTCTCACACTTGCTCTCTGAACCAGAACTAGAAGACAGTGAAATGGACACAAAGTTAATGCAAATGAAAGGAGAGATCATGGGACAGATTTTAAAGCAGAAATTAGTTTCCAAGCTCCTCTAATAAGGCAGTTAAAATGACATTTGGCATCTAACATGGTTCCACAGATGCACTCATACACAGACACACACACAACCTTTAAAGTCAATAATATCCCATTTTATGGATGAGAAAACTAAGGGGTAACCTTAATTTGGTTGAACAGATCTAGTTATGGCAAGATTAAAATCCAATTTTCCGAGTCTCGTTTTGGTTCCCTTTCCTTAGTGACACACTGCCTTTTATAAATTCAGATCATTGAAGGTTGGGCTACCTGCTGCTGATTTTTCTCCACAAGAAGTATAAACACATTTTGACACTACCATCCAGTCCTTTCCCAGCTGCAGGGCAGGGTGAAACTTTGAGGCATGGCTGGATGAGAAACCGCCCTGAAAAGGGAAGCCATCAGAATTGATGAGGATATGAAATTGGTTTTGCTTTTGAAATATCTGGTACTCTCATGAGAAGATAGTTTCCCTAAAGAAAGCTGGTGTGGAGATTTAAAAGTCTTTAATATTTAGGTGTCTTTCCTATTTAACTAAAAGCCAGTGCAGAGGTTTTTAAAGATGTTTTGGAAACCCCAAGATAGTTCCCATTTGCTGTTTGCACCATCAAGTGAGAGAGTGGAGGCTTTGTTGGCTGAGTTGAAGCGTCTGTTAAAGAAGAGAGGGTCTTGGCAGGAGGTTTATGGTGGCCATCGGGGCAGCCCCAACAACCCTTTGCGATCCTGTCCTTCTAAGTCACTCCCATTCTTGCTTGATATTGACGGTCGTTTTCCAATTAGGGCAGGCACGGGACAAGAGGAGGAGGGAAGAATTTGTTTTGGGAAACAGCAGTCCCCCTCTTGAGCCCCTGACCTCACTTAAATGTTCACTCTCTCATGCTCTCCACCTGATCAGTGGACTTGGGTTCTAGAGAGAGTCTGATAAACTCCTTCCATCTCTGATGTCAACCAATAAAACTCCATTCCTGGCATCTATGCATTTTGGCAGGTTTAGAGGTGGGGAGTAATTTAACATATTTCTAGCTGCAGGATTTCTGGCATCCCCAAAATGATGGTGGAAGGTGTTCTCACCTCCTTCTGGGAGACAGTTCGTCCTTCCTTCTAAAGATGCAGTCTCTTTAAGATAAGAATTCTCTTGAGAGATGAGAAAACTGTGATCTGCAGACCCAGGAAGGGCCTTGCTGAATCCAAACACTGAGGCTTTCTTCTTCAGTTTCTTTGATTACTTCGAGGATACAGAAGACTAGTTTTCCAGTAGCTACTTGTTGATTTTTTTTAACACGATAAAGGTACACTTGAAATGCCATCTTCCTAGACTGTGCAGGACCGTTAGTTAATTCAGTGGTATTTCAGCCAGTATTTATTGCATGGTCACTAAGGGGAACATACTGGGAATACAGAAACCAGTATGCTTTCAAGCATTCTGCTGCTGTGTAAAACTCTGTGCCCTGATCTCCGTTTCATATAATGTGGCATATGTTTAACATTGATGTTCCCCATAAATATCTTTTAAATTCCTGTAAGCCATCTGTGAAGGACCCAGGGCAACGTCTCACTTTCTGAATGTAGTGGTCATGGCTCATTGGTTTCCACAGGGAGGTCACACCTGGGCAGATGTATCGATATCAAGTTCAAGCTGGAGCTGGGACAGATCTGGGAGAAGCTTCACCTCCACTGAGCCATATCCATGGAGCTCCTTACTGTGGAGATGGGAAGGTGGCAGGGTGAGTATCGGGTGAGTGAGAATGTGTGAGCAAGAATGCCCTGCCTGGCTCAGACCAGGAGGGTTAATCTTGAGTTTTAGTTTGACTTGTTCTGGAACTTGGGGACACTGTGTGATTCTAGCATTAAACAAGATCTAGGATCTGGTCATGATCTTGAGAGGTCACCTACATCTTAGTTAAGGAGAAGCTCACTTTTATTTAGAACTCACCCACTGAAATATTGGGGCTGATTTGGGGGTGGGGGCAGCTCTTAAGGTTTCAGAGGACAATTACTGGGCAATGATAGAGAGAAGGAGTTTATAGAGGAGAAGGTTACTTGTGAGATGATGCTAAAAGACAACGTGAGGGTATCTTTTGGATCAATGGCCTATCTTTGCTACCAAGGAGCTGTGTGACCTGAGGAAAGTCGGTATAGCTTTCTGAGCTCCACTGGTTCATTTGGCCTCTGGAAGACCTGACTTACAATGTAATTTACATCCATTCTATAAAACCACCAAGGCAAAGAGGAAATCACTACTTTGGTTTCTGAACATACTGTATTCCTTTTTCTGTTGCCTTTTTGTGATATCAGCCTAGGCAACTAATTCACTCTGGTTTATCTGGGACTTTCTCAAATCTAGCACTGAAGACTCCCATGTCCCACCAGTCACCCTATATTCACCTGTCCTGAATGCTCATCGAACCTAATTTATTAGTTATATAGAGCTGGGGGAGTATGAGGCTGGATGGCCAGGCACTGTGATTTGTCTTCGATTCTGCATCCTAATAAGATGGCCTATTATTAATTTAATATAATTTAAAATATTAAAATTAAATTAATTAAATTATTAATTTCCCAGACTAGGTGAAAATACATAGTATCCCAAGGCCCTAATAGAAAGAATTCTGTAGCCTTTCTTGGGATCCCCTCCCATTGTTTAGCAATCAATAAACATTGCTTCTTCTCTTGATCTTCTAAGATTTTTAACCTTTGGTGTAAGCCAAACCTTGCTAACACCCAGACCTTGCTAGTTGGCTGCCACCTTCTGCCTCACCCAGTCCCAGCTTTCTAGTCCCCTTCCTCCATCTCAGTTGGGGATGCTTCACATGCGCACATGCTGTTGTTCCTGTCCCTGCTTTGACTACCTCTTTCTTTTTTTTTTTTAAAGGTTTTATTTATTTATTTGACAGAGAGTTAGAGAGAAGAGCACAGCAGAGGGAATGGCAGAGGGAGAGGGAGAAGCAGGCTCTGCACTGAGCAGGGAGCCCGATGCGGGACTCGATCCCAGGACCCTGGGATCATGACCTGAGCCGAAGGCAGACGCTTAACCATCTGAGCCACCCAGGCGCCCTGACTACCTCTTTCTTACAGTGTTTGGGGTGGCTTGGTTACCATTACTACCCAGCCAGAGCCCTCCTTGAGCAAAGGACTCTGCCCTATGTTGTAGCATCTCCTCCAGCAATTCTCTGATAGAGGCCACCATGAGGACCCAGGATGCCACATCTGGCTGGGGGTCTGGGGCAGGAAGGGTGGAAGAGCCGTCTTCCTAACTTGCTCTCACACATTGTCTCCTGGGCCTTGAAACTGCTTCACCTGAAGCAGCAGCTGCTTGGCTGCTGCGCCTCACAAGATTTCTCATCCAAACACTTCTTTACACTTCTCCCGGTCTTCCCTCTCTGTAAAGAGTCATACTTAGTTCTGCCTTCCAGTGGGAAGGTATCTGTGATTGTAGCTTTGTCTCAGCTGGAGGCCCTCCACCACACACACAACAAGAAGGAGAGACATGAATTGTTTAACCCACTGTTTTAAACTTGAGAAATGTATAGATTCAGTCCAAGGGAATCACAGATCCCCAAGAATTCATCCTGAGACTCTAGTTTTAATAAATTTTTTTGTCACATTGGATAACACAGCAATAAGACTACCAAAACAAACAACGGAGGGCTTGAACTTGTGAGCTGCATTCATTTGGAAGTGATCATCTCTATCTGTCCAATGTGGGACATCTCAGCCACATGTGCTGTCAAGCCTTTGCAATGTGGCAAGTGCAGCTAAGAACTGAATTTTATTTAATTTTAAGTAATTTAAATTTAATTTAAAAACTTGATTCAGTTATCAGAAGACTTTTAAGTATATTTGGAACAACTTGGGTAGGTGAATCTAAATACAGATCAAGTGTTTGAACTCAGATGTGTTGTAAGTGAGAAAGACACATCAGATTTCAAAGACGTAGGATGCATAAGAAAGCTGTTTCACATATAACATTTCACACATAGCAAATTTCATTAATAATTTTTGTACTGATTACTTACTGAATGACAATATTTTGGGTATATTGGGTTAGATGAAATGTGGTATTAAAACTAATTTTACCTGTTTCTTTTTTTAAATGTGACTACTCCTATTTCTGCTGGACAGCAGTACATGAGATGATATACAACATGCTTATATTAGCTGTTGAGATTATCTTCAAAATAAAGGAATTTGAAGTTTCCTTAATTTCTTCAATCATGTTTTTCACAGCTCTGTTATCTTTTCTCCATTTCCATCCTACCATTTAAAATATCATTATATAATTGCATTTATAGCATGCTTTCAATTCATTTTAAAGCTTTCTCATATCTAATTACTTAATCTTTACTCTTCCCGTGAGGAGGTATACTTTAAACAAAGGTTAGTCATGCCCTGGGTCTGAAAACACATTAGCATGCCAACACCCTTTATCTACTTGAGTTAAAATATGTGTCTGTTTTGGATGTGGTGCAAAGTCAAGAAGAAAAAAATGGTAACCCTCAGTCCATTTTTTAAAAAGATTTATTTATTTATTTGAGAGAGAGAATGAGTGGAAGGGAGGGGCAGAGGGAAAGGGAGAGGGAGAGAATCTCCAGCAGACGCCCCGCTGAGCACAAAGCCCAACTCAGGGCTAGATTCCAGGACCCCAGGATCAGGACCTGAGCTGAAATCAAGAGGCAGATGCTCAACCAACTGAGCCACCCAGGTGCTCCAACCCTCAATCCATTTTACAATGGCCACATCTGTGTTATCTGTTTTGTTCTCATAACACGCTTCTTGTAGCCCTCAGTCTAAACTAACTCTCCCACCCAAATCCAAATTAGTCATCAGCTGTGTCAGCATTTGAGGTTCAAAACAAAACAATGACATTTTTCTTTTCCCAGTATTCATTTCTCCTCTGCAATACATGATAGCTGCCACCAGGTGGTAGTAGGGAGTGAGGACCAGGACCGAGCCTTAGCTTTGCCCTGGACTGAGACCTGGCAGCAAGCAAGCAGGCTACTGAGTCTCTTGGTGTATAAAAGAGGAGCTTTCAGTTCTACAAAATCCTAACTTTAACAACAACTGCGTCTAGATAGAATAAAACAATGAAAACATGAAGAAATATCCGGTAAAAATGAATAGAAAACAGAACCACACATAGGCAGGCAGGTTTCCTCCTCACCAAACCAGCTATTTCTAAGATTTCACTTATCATAGGGCTGGTATGCATTTTCTACCTTAATGCCATCCACCAGAAACACTGGCAGGGCCCTCTTGGGTCTCCTAGATGTTTCTGAGCCATGAGCTACTTTTTCTGTAAAAGCATTTTTTTAACTCCTGCTTTTCTCCAACTTGTATGTAATTGGGAATTTTAAGAATTTAAAATAATGGTAACTAAACAAGAAAAACTATTTTATATGTGTATGTATATAAGAATGTATATTTTTACTTTCCAGGGGCCTGGGAGAAGAGTGTGATGATGGGGACCTTCTGAGCGGAGATGGCTGCTCAAGGGCGTGCCAGCTGGAGGAAGGCTTCCACTGTGCAGGTGGGTTGAGGAGCGACCCCTAGGCTTATGTCCTATTTCTGCAGGTGTCTCTGTGTCTTATTTCCCTGAGTTTTTAATATCCTATACCATATAGTGAGATGCTAATAACAATGATATTTGTTGTGTCTGTTGTGTGCCAGGCATTAGCTGTTTCACATATAGCATTTCATTTAGTCCCTACATTAAGTATGAGGAGACTAAACTGAGGCACAGAGAGTTCGAATAACTTGCTTTCTCTTATATGGGATTTGAACCAAGGAAGTGAGGCTCTAGAATCTTCATGTGAAACCACTGGGTTACATCACCTCCTTGATTAATGTTACCAATTGCTCTTGGGTCTTCATGTCTAACATCAAAGCATCAGCCAAGCAGTACAATCATAGAGGTTCTACATCAAAATCAGCGTAGGAAATGTTCTAAGCCAAAGGGAATGCAAGGTACCTCTTGGTGGTTGTGCTTAGTAGATAAGATCATGACAGATGACAGAGAGTCGTAACACTGCTTAATCCTGGAAAATCACTAGTAATAAATTATCACTAGGTGACTTTGACTCTAGGTTCTTGTCACACAGGAAGGCTCTCCAGAACACTTCTCCCAATTCTGGTTAAAGTCATCCTCAGTGGGCTTCTAACATGTAGATTATTTTTTTTAATTACCATCTGCATACATTGCAGTGTTTCAATGGAACATAACCATTCACCAAAGTTATTTTAAAGAGCAGTGCATTGAAAAATATTTTAATGCCTCTAAATCTCAAGGTAAAGGAGGATATGATTATAATTATGTATAATTTATTAAGGTGTTAAATACTGTATAGAACACACAAATGACTCTGCTATCTAAAGCAGGATCATAAAATTATAGAATCTTAGTAGTCTTCCATCCATCCATCTAATAAACCATATTCAGTATCTGCCACGTACCCTGAGTCTGATAGATACCCTGATTCCTTCCCGTATACAGTCTAACAGCGATTTGGAGTCCAGCATCCTTCCCATAGAGAAATCTCTTCTGCCAATTCTTGAGAGAGGAGCCTCTAGCTCCTGCTTACATACTACTAGCAGTGAAGGACACACCTTGAAATGCACCATTCTACTTAAGAATGGCTTTATCTGTTATAAAATTCTTCTCCCCTTTTCTGGTTTGGAGACTGAGGCTCAGAGCATTGTAGTGACTCATCCACAGGCATACAGCAAAGCTTTGCAGGCCAGCACTGGAGCTCAGCTTCCTAATGCTTAACCAAGTGCTTTTTCTTTGCTGTGAAACTAGAGAGGATAATTTTCCCCCCTGTTTTATTTGACTACCATTCAGATTTTTGAAATGCCTCCCCATTATTCTCCTTTCCAATCCAAACATCCCCTCATGTGATTAGGTTTCCAGACCCATTCCTATTTACCCTAACCTGGCATGTTTCGTGTGGTCAATGCCCAGAAAGGAATTCAATACTCCAGATGTGGTCTGGCTATGCAGAATACACTGAACTGATTATCTCCCCTCTTCTGTACACAAGTATTTGTTAATGCCACCTCTGTTTGCATTGTGTTTTTTTTTTGTAACATAATGGGCTTATGTTGAATACATACACACACACATACACACACACACACACACACATACACACACACACATATATTCTCCAAATGCTGTGTCTTCTTCAATACAGCTCAAGACTCATTTAACTTAAGAGCCACCTTGCTTTGTTTCTAACACATTTGATTCCATTACATTTGGCTCTTATTTCCTTAGCCTCCAAATCCAGTAAGACTATGTCTAAATTACTTTAACTTTACAGGGTAAGGCTAAAAGGATCTATTCCACAGTTAGACTTCTGTTTCATTGTATAATAAGCCCATAGTATGCTAAGCATATATTCCATTATTTCTTAAAAGATTAGGTTAGAGGGGTGCCTGGGTGGCTCAGTTGGTTAAGTGTCCAACTCTTGACTTTGGCTCAGGTCAGATCTCAGGGTTGTGAGATCAAGCCCCACATTGGGCTCCACACTCAACGGGGAGTCTACTTCTCTCTCTCTTTCCCTCCCTCTCCCCTTACCTCTCCCCTGGCTCATGCACACACTCTCTCTAAAGTAAATAAATAAATCTTAAAAAAAAGAGATTAGGTTTGAAGGAACTATTGTGAAATGTGTTTTAAAAGTGGTCTGTTATTTTTAGATGGGCTTGAAAAAACAGGCAAAGATTTTAAGTCCATGGTAAAAAAAAAAAAGAAGAAGAAGCAAGAAGAAACATTCACTGTGTTATAGAGAAACAAAACATATATATACACATTATAAAATATATTGTAAAATATATATACATAAAAATACATGCAAATATACATATAAACACACATAATTATGTACATGAACACATGTACATGTGTATATACATATATGTGCATATATATTGGTTTTGGGGGAGTGCTTTGGGAAGACCATGGGTTTGATGGAATGCAGGAGTTTAAAACCCAAAATAGGCTTAGAACCAAGTCCAAGAACACTGGCTTATTCCTGGCAAGTAGAGACAGATTTACCACAGAAGGGTCTTAGACTGGAAGAAATTATGAAGGAAAATAATTAGTAGCTACATGTTGATAAGCCACTGAAAAATCACTTCAATATCCCTGTGGTATTGTGAAGAATGAAAAATAACAAGAATGGTATAGTAATAGTAAATTTTAGTAATGATGGTACTGAATGTGTACCTATATGTTGATTGATTTTCAACATATTATTTTCACATCCTATTATTTTAAGTGGAAATAGGAGATTAGAATCATGCTACTAATGTTCATTGTCCTACATTTTGGTAGAAACGGCAGTAGAACTTAATAAGTGGCTTTCTGGTTGCACCTTAGATTTCCACACTTGAAGAAAGCTAGTTCTGTACTGTAGTTGGTACTGTCCACTTAGGCGGAGTTATCCTGGGAGCAAGGTGGGACTTGTCCAGGGAATACACACTCGCTTCACAGTAGTCCAACAGGTTTGTGTACAGCCTCTCTCCTCACTTGTTTGCTCTTGAAGACAGTGCCTCTGCCTCAACTTGATGGAAACCCCCATGAACCTGCCTTCTGTGGACCCGGCTCAAATACAAGCTCTATTGCTTGTGTATCAAGGGACCTTTGGCAAAATGTTTCCCATGTATGACACAAACAAAAATTGCCCACCCCACATGGTTGCTGTAAATCTAAAGGAAAGAAGACCTATGTAAGCCTTGAAAACCCAGTGCCCATATTGTCTGTGTCCGAGCTGTGGCACAGTTAGTTGAAGAAAGAATTCAGCCACAAAGAGTAATTGAAAACAAATCCCTCAACTACTTTAATATTTCAGAAACTATGAAGGGGATCCAAGTGCATAATGCATCATACCATTTCTTTAACTTCTCTTTCTTCTTTTATCTACTGCTGTTTTTCTCCTTCTTCCCTCAGGATCTTGCTCAATGATGCCTTGACATTTCTTTCTACCTCCAACTTACTTTTTTCTCCCTATTCTTTATTCACAAATCCCACCACTTTCTGTACCTTTTATTATACAGATGGAGTCTACTCCTCTCCCCATGAAAAAGGATCCTTTTTCCTTGCACATGTGCATGTGCGTGCATGTGTGTGTGTGTGTGTGTGTGTGTGTGTGTGTGTGTGTGTGTTGTCTGCATGTTTGGGGTGAGCGTTAGACCTGCTGACAGTAGCAGGATTCTCTTTCATGGATTAGAGAAAAAATATAATGATTTTTGCATGACATATATAACAACAGTTTTTCAAACGTTATACAATATTTCTTGGCAGGGGAGCCAAGCCTATGTTACGTATATGAGGGAGATGGGATATGTGAACCTTTTGAGAAGGAAACCAGCATCATAGACTGTGGCCTCTATACTCCCAAAGGATACCTGGATCAGTGGGCCACCCAAGCTTACTCCTCTCATGAAGACAAGAAGTGTCCTGCTTCCTTGGTAACTGGAGAACCTCATTCAATGGTAAATCAAGCCAGAAGAATTGAGTTAAGGCTGAGCAGAATTGTCAAGTGACTCTCTCTCTCAGGTGCTTTATGGGGGCTTACATTTCTCTCCTGTCTTTGATATCAAATTTAGTCCCTACTGAACTCAGAATAAGGTAACATTAAATGGAATACTTCTAGGCTGGCAATTAAGTCTCATCTCCATGCTCCTACCCTCCCCCCCGCCCCCTTACCCTACTTACCAGCACTAGGTTTCATCCAGGAGCCTTTGGCTGTGCAGTCACTAACTCTAAGGGATACAGAGCATCTCAAAATTAATCTCAAATGTATAAATATCAGAAATTACACTTGATCTTTGTGTATGGGAGGATTTATTTTAAAAAGAAGAAAAAGAAGTAGTAAAGAGTCAGAATGCCTGGATTACAATATTGAATTCACCAGTATTACTATTATTATTGCTAAGCGAGGTTTGACAGGTCACTTAACCTCTCCGGGCCCCAGGGTTCTCATATATAAAATGGGTCATAGTAATAACTTTTGGATTTAACTCAATGTGTTTATTACAAGGATCAAATGGAATTTAAATATATTAAAGATCAAAGTATAACTCAATTTAAAGAATTGTTACTCTTGAAGAAATTCTACAGTTAGTACTAAAAACAAATCCTTAGGTATACAATTTTCCATGAATCTCCACCTAAATAAATAGGAGATCCTCTGAGGACTTTAAGGACTGACTTCTGTGAATTATAGTTTAATACTGAAAAGAAAATTAAGGGCTTTGGCTTTTGGGTACTATTCTAGATGCATCCATTGCCAACTAAACTCTTCCATTCATCATAACAATAAGCAATACTGTCCTTACAACAGAAGTGAGATTAAGCTCTCTAGGTATTTTCGGCCAGGATGAAATCACTGGATTTTATACTTAAGCAGACACCCCCAGGAAACTGAGGAACCAGCCAGGGCTGGTGCTCTAGTTCAAGAAACTCCTCAAGGACCCAGGCATCTTCTAGACTCTAGCTCTTTCCATCCTTGGCTTGCAGCTTCCTTCCTCCTCCTCATAAGATGACTCCTCCAGGCATGACGTCAGCATTCCAGGCAGGAAGATGGGGGAAGTTCACAGGGAAATAGGTATATGCTAGCTGAGTCTTTCCCTTTTTATTGGGAAAATCATGGCAGCTTTTTTGGAAGCTTAATACTATAGACTTACATCAACATCTTATTGGTCATATCCAGGTCACTTCATCACCCTCAGTTGTAAAGGCGTCTCAGGAGATGAGCATTTATAACTGGATTCACTGCCCTCTTGAACAAAATCAGAGTTTGTTAGTAAGAAAGTAGGGGGAAATGGATATGGGGGAGGCAAGTAGCCGTGCCTGCCACACTTCTACAGTGAAATCTGTCATCTTTCTCAAGAGTTCTTGGTGCCCAAGGACAGGAAGCCAGGGAAGTTGGAAGATTCTGAGTTAGTAACAGCTCTCTGAAGTTGCTTGTAGTCTAGCTTGTCTGTCTTCCTTAACTAAAGTGGGAGAAATTTTCTGGAGTTTCTGTTCCCTGGCTTCTAAACCCAGCTGAATGCTCAGGGGCTCCCTGACTCAGTAGCCTCACTCCCGGGACTGGTGGATCCTGCCTGGTAAGGATACAACCATCATCCTGGACAGACGTCTGTGGCTGATGCTTGGAGCAGTTGCCTGAAATGAGCCAGGACTGTTCATTGGGCAAGTTCTCTGGGTTTACGGTGGGCTGAGAGTTAGCATGTGTGTTTTTCTACCCAAAAAATTTATATCCTGAGGCTAGCAGAGAGCATTCTTCTACACTGAGAAAAGTTTTCTGCCAGTAATCATTAAGTACTCAGAAAGAGAGGAAAACTGGTTTTGAGCTACAGAGTTTCATTGTCTTTACTTATCTTTCACCCTCCACATTTACTTTTTGGTTGAAATTGCATTTCAGATTTGCACATCATACCATCCAGATTCACCAGAGCACTATCCCCTTACTGGCTGGTTTCCCTGTGTCACCAATGGAAATAGACCTCAGGATAAAAGAAGTGAGCAGACAGAAGGTAGCCTGGAGAGAGAGGATGAGGTGTGGCTAAAAGTAAGTGACCCAAATGGTTTTTTGTGAATGGATAGTGTGTGTGTGTGTGTGTGTGTGTGTGTGTGTGTGTGTGTGTGTAAAATGATACGTTGGAATGGCTTGTCAGGAAATTTCCTTTTGTTTTTCTCAACATCTTTAATATTTTGAATTTATTTTCACCTCTTTTTGAATTTTGGACTTCTTTCTTTGTAAGTAAATCCATTTATCAAAGTGTAACATATACACAGAAAAATGCAAACATCAGAAATGCACAGATCAATACATTTTTACAGAATGAACATCCTCTTTAACCATCACACAGATCAAGAAACAGAGTAGTGATCACCCCATAAAGCATTCTCCTTGCCCTTCTCGGTCACGATACCACAGAGACATGTACTCTTTTAAGTTATGTCACAAGAGATTGCCTGTGTTTGAACTTTATGTGAAACACTTGAGTGTGTAATTTTGTGTGTCATTCTTTCTTACTCAACATTCCGTTTGTAAGAATGCCGTGGCATTTAGCAGTAGAGTTCATTTCTACGGTTATGTAGCATTCCAGTGTATGAATACACCACAATTTATTTATCCATATTGATGGACTTTTGGGTTATTTCCAGTTTTTCTCTATGGTATTATGCATAGTTCTGCTATAAACATTTCTATACATTTCTTTTGGTGAAGGTATATAAATAGTTGGGTATATTTGGAACTGCTAGATCATTGGTATACAGATGACAACCTTTACTAGATAATTCCAAATAAGCTTCCACAGTGGTTGTACTAATTTAAACTCCCACCAGGGGCTTATTGAGTATTCCAAATGCTTCACATTTTCGCCAATACTTGGTATGTCAAGTCTTAATTTTAGTCATGCTGTTGGGCATATAAAAGTGTCCCCTCAGTGGTGTCCATTGCTTTTACATGTCAACTAGTGAGTTTTTTAAACGTATACTGCCATTTGTATATCCTTTTTCTTTTCTTTTCTTTTCTTTTCTTTCCTGGAGGGCATATTCAAGTCTTTTGCCCAATTTTGTTTGGGTTATCTGTCATTTTATTCTTCATTTATGTGATTTCTTTACAAGTTTCTAAATGTAATTCTTTTTTGGTTATATGTTATTTAGTATGTTCCAATATTGTGGCTTACTTTTTCTTACTTTTTATGGTATCTTTAGACAAAAAGATTGTCTAAATTTTACAAAAGTCCAGTTTATCTTTCTTTCCCTTTATGGTTAAGTGCTTTTCATTATGGTATTAAGTATGATATTAAGAAATCTTTGCCTGTCACAAAGATACTTTCTTGTATTATCTTTTTTTAAAAAGATTTTATTTATTTGAAAGAGAAGATGAGAGAGAGAGAGAGCATGAAAGGAGGGAGGGTCAGAGGGAGAAGCAGCCTCCCTGCTGGGCAGGGAGACCAATACGGGACTCGATCCCAAGACTCCAGGATCATGACCTGAGCTGAAGTCAGTTGCTTAACCAACTGAGCCACCCAGATGCCCTCTTGTATTATCTTTTAGACATGTTATTATTTTACCTTCCATATATAGGTCTACAAACCATCTGGAATTTTTATATATTGTGTGAGGTAAAGATCAAGAATTTTTCCCCTATGGATATGCAATACATCTAGCACCACTCTTATTCAAACTAAAATTTTCTTTTTCCCACTGTGTTGCACTGTGCACCTTTGTCATAAGTCAACTAGCAATATGTATTTGGTTCATTTATTGATTCTATATTTTGTTTTACTGGTCTTTATATTCTTGCTTTAATATTATACTCTAAATTGTGGCACATTTTTGGTGAATCTTAAAATTGGGTCATATAAGCCCTAAAACTTTGTTCCTTTTTTGTCCCCAGATTGCATTAGCTGTTCTTGGTCCTTTGAATTTTTATATTAACTTTGGAATCAGTTTCCATTTCCACATATGGAAAAAAAAACCTGATGTAATTTTGATTGGGATTTCATTGAAACTTTAAGTCAATTTGGGGAGAGTTTTTCTTTAAAATATTGAGTCTTCTCTACATCAAAAACTAATGATGTAATGTATGGTGATTAACATAACATAATAAAAAAAGACAGAAAAATATTGAGTCTTCTAATATATTCTTTCAATTACTTGTCTTCCTTAATTTCTCTTAACATTTTATAGTTTTCTGAGAGAAGGGAGTTGAATTTTATCAAATGCTTTTTTCTGCATCTATTGAGTTGATCATATTAGGTTGCCTTCTGTTCTGCCAAAGTCTTGACTTACTTTAATAAACTTCTAAATGTTAAACTAAGCTTACATACCTGGAAAAAAAATAACAACTTGGAGTTGTTTTATATATATACATATATAAAATGTATAATCCTTTGTCAATAATTTTGGATTCTGTTTGTGAATATTTTAAGTGTTTTTTCATCTTTGTTCATTAGAGCTTGATTCCTATTTTTAAATTTTATTTTACTGTTTTATCAAGTTTTATGATGAAGGCTAGGTTTGACTTCTAAAAAGTTTCTTTCCCCGCTAGTTATGGGATATGTTATGTAAAGTTGGTGCTAATTTTGGAGGTATTCATCAGTGAAGCTATCTGATCCTGGGTTTTGTTGGAGAAAAAATTTAAATTATGAGTTAAAATTTTAAAACAAATGTAGAAGAATTTGGACTTTCTATTTCTTCTTAGGTCAGTTTTGGTAAGTTGGGTTTTTCAAGTAATTTGTGCATTTTTTTCCTAAAAATTTGAATTTATTGGCATTAAGTTTTCTATAATGTTCTCTTATTTTCTCTGTAATGTTTCCACCTCTAGAAATTTTTTCACTCATGATATTGTTACATTTTGGCTTCTCTCTTTATTTATTTTTGGTCAGTCTTGCTAAAGGTTTATTAGTTTTATTAATCTTTTTATAGAACCAGCCAAAGAAAATATATATAGTCTATGTATGTGCATATCCATGTATCTGTATGTACATATAGATAAAAGGAATGTATATGTATAAACCTAAAAGGAAGGAAATAATGAAAAAAAGAACATACTCATGTGCTTTTATTTTCATTATTTACTTTCTTTTATGTTTGTATTTAACTTGCTCTTCTTTTTCTAATAACTTGAAATGATGCTTAGATAATTATTTTTTGGCTTCTTTTCTTTTTTAATATATGTATTAAGGCCATATATTTCCTTATATATTTCCATATATAAGCGTGACTTTGGTGACATCCTAAAAGTTTTGCATTATCTTATTTCTGTTATCACTTGGTTCAAACATATTTTTGCAATTTTCATTTGATTTATTTCATTTTTTTGTTTTTGACCACTGCATTATATACAAGTGTGATGTTTAACTTCTAAACATTTGTGGATTTTCTGGTTACCTTTTTTGTTTTGATTCTCAGGGTTAGGGTGAAGTCACTGTGGTCAAAGAGTATATCTTGTATGGTTTCAATCCTTTGTAATTTGTTGAGCCTTAATTTATGGACAAGTGTATGGTCAATACTGGTAAATATTACCTGTACTTTAAAAGGGATATGTACTCTGAAATTATTGGATAGAGCATTCTATATATTTAAGATAAATCAAATTCACCCATCATTGTGTTGAAAGTTTCTATATCATATATATTTTGTGTATATAGATATATTTTCTTGATATTCTGTGCACTGTTTCTATCAGTTAGTCAGTGATATGTTTTAGAAACTCCTACTATAATCTTGGGTTTGTCTATTTCTCTTTTATTTTTTATCAGTTTTTGATTTATACATTTTGAGGCTATCTTATTAAATATACACACAATTCTCACTTTGTATGGTAGTGTGGAACCACAAAATTACCATGCAAGCTAAATTTATGCAAAGCAAACTTAATAATCAATGAGGAAAAATTGTAATTTCTTATGTGAACTCAAAGTTTTTGCCACAATGTTAAACTCATGTGAAGGAAAAATTTTTAAATAGTAAAACTGGTATTTAGTTCATTATAATATAAAACATTTAAAAACATAGAGAATTAAAGTGTTTCCTTTCATTGTAAAAATGTTACCAACAGTAGTTTGAATAGCACTTGACTTTTTCTTTTTCATCATATGACTTACATTACAAAGCTAGCAGTTTTTTTATGCCTTTGTGAATTATCATATTCCTTTCTAAGTTTGGATCAACTTCCAACATTTTATCCTTTGCACTTTCAATGTTAAGAAATATCTCTGAGAGTTCTTTTAATGTGAATTTTTTCTTGGCATCACTTCCTCTGGGACATCTTCATCCTATTTGTCACAACCACTTTTCTCATTTATGTTGATAATTTTACTTTCACTAAGTCCCTCTGGCTGCATATCTAGAGTCCCTCCAATTGGCAGCAGAATTGACATTCCCACCCATCAGCTTTTTCTTCTATAACTCTGCTTACCTTTAATTCACATTTCTCCTCCAGCATTATCACTTTTTTTTCTACACGTTCATCCTTGTTGGCCAATTCCCCCTTTCAATTACCCATTTTTGTAAAATGTGTAGGTTTATCACTGAGAAACAAGGAGGCAACACAATGACACACTTTTCTGTCTCTGCATGAACTGAATAACAGATACACAGTGACCAATCAGTGACAGACTTTGAAAGAAGTGATTGGTCACTGATCACTGTGATTTGTGGATTGAAAGACTATTAGTGAAGTTTGTACTTCCTGTAGTTACAATTAATATATTGTGCTAATTGAAATTTAAATCCTATCATTGGGACTCTGGTGTTATATAACTAAATTGTGATAATTGATATTTGTGCATACGGGAACTTGTGCATATATAAAATCAGGACTGTCGGTGTATAATTTTAGAATTTCTGTATCTTCCTGGTTGATTATCTCTTTTAACATTAAGAAATGCCTCTTTTTATCTCTAAGAATATTCCTGCTTTACTGTAAACTTTGCCTGATATTAGTATAGCTATCTATACCTTTTGTTAGTCATACTTTTATTTTATTCTCTAAGTGGTTATTCTAGAGATTGCAGCATGTATCTTTAACTGGTTAGAGTCTGCTATGAATTAGAGCTCTCATAATTTCATAAGCAATGACTACCTTAGAATACTCTACCCCCATTTACTACTTCCTGGCTTTTTTAAGTTAATATGATTTTAAAATAGCTAATATTTACCTTGTCCAGTGCTCTTCAGGCCTTTCTAATTTCTTTGCTTCCCTCATTTTTATTTAGCTTGAAGAAATCCCATTTATTGTTTCTTTTTATGTGAGTATACTGGCAATGAATTCTTTTAGTTTTTGTGTGGCTGAAAATATCTTTATTTGACATTCATTTTTCAAAGGGTATCTTTGCTTGGTATAGAATTCTAAGTGGCCAGTCGTTTTCTTTCATTAGCCTAAAGATGTTATTCCAGTGTCTTTTCACTTTCATACTTTCTTTGGAGAGTTAGCTGTACATCTGATATATATTACTTTGAAGGCAATGTCTTTTATTCCCTGGTGCTTTCAGTATTTTCTGTTTGTGTTTTGCCTTCAGCACTTTTACTATGATGTTCCAAGGCCTGTTTTTTCTTTGTATATATGTGGCTAAGGCTTTGTCAAGCTTTTTGAATCTGTGACTTAATGTCTTTACTTGCCCATTTACACTTTCTTCTTTTTCTTGGATACCAGATATACATACATTAGACCTTTTTGCTGTGTATCTTTTATCTTTTTTCTTCTTCATTTCTTTCCCTTTTTCTTCATGCTGAAGTCTGGTTATTTTATACTGACATTTCTTCTGTTTCACTAATGATAACTTTTACTCCAACAGCTGTTAAACTGTTTATCAAATTATTTATTTCAGTTATTGTATTTTTAATTCTAGAATTACTATTTAACTATTTCTATAGATTCTCATTTTGTCTGAAATTCTTTATCTTATAGTTTATTTTTAAAAATATATTAATCACTATAATTATAAAGTCTGTATCTGATAATATCAATTATCTTGATGACCTGAGGTCTGTTTATGATGACAGTTTCTTTTCTTTATTTTCATTCATTTAGTCTTATCTACTTTCATATTGAATAATGTTTTTACTAAATTATCATAGAGATTATGGAGACTATGGCTAATGATATCTTTCAAGATCATTTACCTTTTTAAAAAAACGTGTAATAAGATTTGGGAAAGAACACCTTAATCCAATCAGTAATTAAGATGACTCAAGCTTATGCTTCTGTATTAGTGAGCCCTGATATATTTCATTTTTCCCTTTTTTTCCAAAGCCCTAGCCTTTCAGAGGTCTCAACTAAAAGCTTAGATCAGGCCCTCCATCTTGATATTTTCTGAAGTACAGTTTCTATTTCCTCAGCAGTATGTGTCTGCCAAAAACTGCTTAGCTTTTTAGCCTCTCACCCACCAATTTCTGCTGAGTTTCTTATACTCTTATTCTGCAGAGCTTAGAATTTGAAAAATATCTCAGTGACAAAAGTAGCACAGAATGTGAGGTTACCTTCAATGTGGTTTCTTGCTTTTCAAGTCTCTTCAGTCCTGACTGCTGTGGTTTCTTTCACATGTTTCCAAGCATTTTTCTTTTTACTTTATTCATATTTTATAATTTTTCTTGTCATGAGTGTTTGTTCTATTATAAGCTACTTCCTTACAGCTGGAAATAGAAGTCTCCAACTGGAATTCTTTTAATGTATGTCAGTTAGCTACCATATATATTTTAGGTGTGTACCCTATTCTTACTACAAGTGATCTAGGGGTAATAATCCTTGTATAAGAAAAAAAATCACCAATATAATTGGAAATTAAGTTAATATATCAAACCTATTAATAAAATTTAGTTTTCAAAAATCCACATAATACCAAATAAATTAAGGAGTGATTTCTAAAAATAAGTTCATTGGGGTTTCCCCAAGTTTTTTGAAGACAGTAGGATTTCTGACTATTATTTCTTTTAGGTTACTTTAATCTTGGTTCCATACACACACGTGATTTGTATGAAATGGATCAGAGACAAATTTATTTTACAAGGGGGAAAAAACTATACTGAAAAACATTAGCCTTGAAAATATCTTTCCAAAATCTTTCATTTACTAAAATGCTACTTTCCCAACAAATTTCTCACTTTAGTCCTCAGTCCTTTACTGAGGTAACTTGTCTCTCTTAGTTTTCCTTGGTTTTATCTAATCTTGATCCAAGTGACCAAAATGTATGAACTTTCTCTTACATGGCATAGAAGATTTTTATTATTTACAATAATAAACACATTTTATTTTATTTTTTAAAGATTTATTTATTTATTTCAGGGTGGGGAAGGGTAGAGGGAGAGGGAGAGAAATCCTCAAGCAGATTCCCTGCTGAGGAGCCCAATGTGGGGCTTGATCCCAGGACCCTGAGATCATGACCTGAGCTGAAACCAAGGGCTGGCTGCTTAACCAACTGAGCCACTCAGGTGCCCAATAATAAGCACATTTTAAAATCCATTTATAGTTTACAAAGTACATTGCTATGTCCTTTTTAATTTTATCCTTACAATAGCCTATGAGTTTGGCTAAAGTAGGTGTTTTCCTGTTTTATAGATGAGAAAAATAAGAACCAGTCTCAAAGTTCTTTTTCTACATCACTCAAGAATAAAATGGTAAATCTGAAGATCAAACTCATGCTTCTTAACTCTAATCCCATGTTTATTCCTTTACACTATGTTGCCTCTTTCAGTCAGCATTCATTATGCACCTTGATATGCCAAACCCAGAATTGAACACTGGGGATAAACATGAGAATATGACATGAGCAAGAAAGCAAATTGAAACATATGTGGAATTGGGAGAAAGGGTTTCTTTTCTTTTGTTGAATTTCTTCTAAATTCTTCAAAGACGATGTATCTATGGATCTAGTTCATAGGATTTATTAAGTGCGTGTTGTAACTCTAAGTGCCATTGGAGGATAGAAAAAAAAACAGAAGGCATGATTCCTCCCAGAAAGTGCTTTGAATCTCAGCAATATAGACAACAAATGAAGCAATTTGAGAAGCAGATATCCATTAAGTATCTGTTGTTTGGTTTCACAGGGAGCCCATCAACGTATGCAAAATCATATGCTCATGTTTATTTTCATGGCTGTTCTAAAATGTCCTAAATTTGGAATGGTCTCACTCAGGCTGGACTAGTTAGAAATCCTAACAGAAACTTCCCCATGCTTATAGTATTTTAAGTACAATATTGAAAACATCAGTTATAATTATGGACCACTGCTGGAAAACTTTGCTACATAAAACCTAAAGCCTGTTTACCAAAATTTCCTTCCTTTCTTTGTTTGGGTTCAACTAGCCAAACACTACATATGAATCTTCAACAGAAAATGCATTGCATATTTAACTGATTGGATTTCAAAGATAAGAGTCTGTGACACCAGACTCCTGGAGGGGGGAGGGTGTGGAGACACCTATGTATTGAGATTTGCTCTGTTCCAGGTATCTTAGTAATTCTCATACAAGCTCTCTATCAGAGATAATGACTTTTTCTTATTCTAAAAATGATTATCTGAAAACTCAGAAATGTTAAACATTTGAGATAACATAGATAGTAGAGATAAAGATAAGATTCAAATTCAAATATAGCTTATTCCAAAACCCATGTTTCCTTCCTCTATACCAGGAGTTGGGAAACATTTTTCTATAAAGAGAAAAATAAATATTTTATGGTTTGTGGGCCCTACAGTCTCTGTTACAACTACTTAACACTGCTGTTTTAGAATGAAAGCAGCCACAGACAGTATGTAAATGATCAAGCATAGCTGTGTTCTAATAAAATTGTATTTATGAACACTAAAATTTTAATTCATAAAATTTTCACATTATTCCCATTGTTTTTCTTTGATTTTTTCCAACCATTTGAAAATGCAAAAACCATTCTTAGCTCACAGACCATACAAAACCAGGCAGTGAGTCAGATCTGGCCCATGAGAAATAGTTTGCTGACCTATGCTCTGTATCATGTGTCCATCTAATACTCTAGATACTGATAGACATTTGCCTTGTTTCTGCATCATAACAGTGCCAATTTTAATTCTACTCAGTAAACATTGCCTAAAATGAACAAAATATTGTACTATAGAGGGGTCCAAAGCTGAATGAGTCACCATCTTCACCCTTAAGGTATATACACTGCAGTGGCATGTTTACACAAATATTCTAGAAGATAGAATGTTGTAACTCATATGCTACAGATACAGTAAAGTACAAAACAGGCTCAAAAGGACCTGGTGACTGGGCATAAGGAGATAGAGATAAACCCTATCTCATTGAATTCTGCCATTTATCCCATCTTCCATACCACTCCTCTACACACACACACACACACACACACACACACACACACACACACACACACATTCTAGGCCTTAATCATTTTAGTCATAACAGATTGCTTTCAGTGCTGGAATATTTCAAGGTTTTCACATCTCCATAATCTTTCAGGTAGGGAACTTATCTTTTTCTTTCTCTGTAAATGCTTTCTCCATTTTATCTCTCCAAGGTATACATATTCATCTTCTAAGATTGGGCTCAGGCATTATTTCTTTTATACTGATAAGAACAGATTCTACACTTGATCTTAGCCAAAAGGCCAAGAAGTGATGGGGATTATTTCTTTTGTAAAGCCCAGCCTTTCCTGAACTTCTTTCCCAAGGCCCTCTTAGTATAACTGCTAACTTTTTCATATATGCTTCCTCAATAGACTCTTCTATCATAGTATTTGTATACTTTGCTGTTCTTGTTTCTCCCTCTCCATCTGATGAACGCTAAGGACCTAAGGATAGACAGGGAGGACTACTGTACTACTTATGACACAACACAGAGGTGGGTAAGTAGGACTGTGGGCTGGACTAGATTGAAAGGGGAGGTAGATAGAAGCCACAAACTACCTCTTCCTGAAAAACTTTATAAAAGATGAACTGTAGTTTGAGTGGAAACCACATCAAAAAGGAATTTTTCAAAGATGGGGGAGATTTGGTCATTTTCTTTGGTTGTGGCAGGTTGGAGTCTCTAGGAAGTAGATTCTGAAATGGACCTTAGATGTTCCCTTTGGCAGCACATATACTAAATTAAGATGAAGCTTAGTATGCAGGATGTTTATTAAGGAGTGGGCTTGGTATCAACATCTGTGGAAAAGAAGGGAAGGAAGCATGAGCGGGTGAAAAAGGAAGTTGAGCAACCTCAATGACAGCTTGACTGACTTCTGTGAAGAAATAATACATATTATCACAAGGCACAAGGGCTAAGTGGAGTAATACTGCTGTAAGGTCCTTACCCTTTGAGATAATAATATTTGAATGTAGATTATAATAAGTTAGATATACATATTATAGTCTCCAGAAAAATCATTAAAAAATATACATATACACAAATAGTTATAGGTAGAAAGTTAAAAGGACGATTAATAGAATAATAAAATAATTTGATTCACTCAGAAGCAGGAAAAGAGGAGTTAAGAAACAATTAATTAATAAAAAACAAATACCAAGATGGCAGACTTAAAATCAACTGTATTATTGATTACATTAAATGCAAATTTTTCTAAAAATGCCATGTAAAAGGCAGAGATTGTCAATATACATAAGATGGAAAGAATCAATTATCTACTGTTTATGAAAACACATTTTAAACATAAAGACATGCAGCGCACCTGGGTGGCTCAGTTGATTAAGCAAGTGGTTATGCGACTGCCTTCAGCTCAGGTCATGATCCTGGAGTCCCAGCATCGAGTCCCACATCAGGTTCCCTACTCAGCAGGGAGTCTGCTTCTCCCTCTGACCCTCCCCCATCTCAGGCTCTCTCTCTCTCTCTCATCCTTTCTCTCTCAAATAAATAAAATCTTTAAAGAATAAATAAATACAGGCAGAATGAAAGTAAAAGGGAGAAATTATATACCATGTAGACTCTAAGCATAAGCAAATTGCTGTGCTATGCTAATATCTGATAAAATAGAATATTACTGGAGATAAAGAGGGATGGTTCTTAATGATAAGTAGATCAATTTATCAAAAATACTGAACAATCTTAATTATAAAATTGAAGCACCTAAGAACAGAGCCTTAAAGGAAATGAATTAAAAATTGATAAAACTAATAGACAAATAGCCAAATCCATAATTATAATTGGAGATTTTTATCATCTCTAAGTCATTGAGGTAGCAAGTAGACAAAAAGATCAGGAGAAGTATAGAAGATTTGAAGATCATTCTCAAATATCTTGACCTACTTTGATATTTGTAGAAATACTGCCTATGCAGAATGCATATGGTACATTCACCAAATAGGTTATATCCTAGACCATAAAACAAGTCTTAATAAATCTGTAATGATTACACTTATACAGAGTACATTCTCTGACCTTAACAGTAGTAAATAAGAAATGAATAACAATATGTCTAGGAAATCTCCAATTTCTTGATAATCAAGCAGTACATTTCTAAATGACCCATAGGTCAAAGAAGGTTTTATGGGGGAAATTAGAAAACATTTTGAGCTGAATGATAATGAAACAACATTTCAGAATTTATGGGATATGATTAAAACAATATTTCCAGGGAAATTTATAGCTTTAAATATCTATATTTGGAAAATCAGTATAAAATCAATAATCACAGTTTCCATCTTAATTAGGAAAAGATCAAATTAAAGTCATAGTGAAAGTATAAAGGAAATAACAGAGAAAAGGAGAAATCAGTAAAGTAGAAAAAACTCCTATATCACCACTGTTATTGTACTTTCTCTGGAAATAGCAGCCAAGGCTAGACTTTGAATTCTATATTTTATGATATAAAAGAAATGAAACATAAAATATGAGAGAAGTAAAACTCAAATTATTTTCTCATAAATTGAGTTGACATCTGAAAAGAGGAAACAACCTGAAAATTATTTCATTTAGTATCATGGTTTAGTACAAAATTAAGATGAAAGCAAATATGCTCTCTAATTTTAAACAACAATCAATGAGAAAATATGATTAAAGAAAATAGTTCATTTAAAATAGCAGTCAAGGTAGTAAAATATCTAGGAATAAATGTTAAAAAAGAAAAATGAAAGATCTATATGAAGATACAATGAAGGCTTGAATAGATGAAGAAGCACAAACTGGTCCTGTATAGAAGGACTCAATATCATATGGGGGTCGATTCTCCCTAAATCCTAAACTTCCCATAATCCCAACAAAAATTCTAACAAAAAAACTTTTAAAGAATTACAAAGTTGATTTTAATGTTTTTAATGGAAGTTCTGCCAAAGTTTAGTGATGAAGGAGGCCTGCCTCTGTCAAGGATTTTGAAATATGTCACAAAATTATAATGTTAACATATCAACAAATAGACAAATCAATGGAACAAGATGGCCGTGAAATACACCCAAAGACAGAGACATACATATGGATATGGCTTGAAATTAAACTTAATACTCTCAAGACAAATGAGAATGGTGCATCCATTTCCACATATCCTTGCATGAACATAATATTATCTAATTACCTAAAATTAATAAATCTGATGGGAACAAAGTGATATCTTGATTATTTTTTCTTTGATTATTAGTGAGGTAGTGCATCCCCTTTACAAAAATAATTATCAGGCATTTAGTATTCGTTTTTTATTTAATTGTAACATAGACAAATTTATTAGTTTTTTCTAATATTGCAAAAATGTTTTTTACTTTCTTATATTAGTTTTGTAGTTTTGCCTTTTGAAGTTTAGTGTTTAACATAATTGAAATTTATTTTTGTGTATAGAATAAGGTAGGGTTTTTTCCCTTAAATATGGTAAGTGAATTTCTAATCTCAACCATTAAAACATTCCATCATTGCTCTGATGATTCACAGTGCCACATTGATTATATACTAATTTCTGGAATAGACTTGAATCTGCTTTTTTTAACACACTGCTTTATTTCATTGACCTATTTTCGTGTTCCTTACACCGATAGGACACTGTTTTTAGTACCATGACTTCTGCTACCAAACATATCTGGTGGTAGACATGTCCCCACCTTCCACTTTTCTTGCACATTTAAAAAATTTAATTAGCTACTCATTATTCATGAACACTTATTTTCCATATAAATTTTAGAATAAGCCTTAGATCATTTCTTCTGCCTCTGGAAAAAAATATTGGTATATGTGAGCTAAACTGAATCAAACACTTGATTTGTGTCAATTGATATGATCTTGTGATTTTTCTCCTTTGATCCATCATTATGTTGAAATCATACTGATAGATTTTTTGTTTTTAGATATCAAGTCATTTTTGTCTATGTGGCATGAAGCTACTTGCTCATTATACATTACATTTTAAATACGCTCTTGGATTTTATTGGTTAATCTTCTGCTTTGGATTTTTGCATTTGTATTTATTTCTGGAATTAATTTATATATTCCTTTTTTTGAATATTCAGATTACACAAGCCTCATAAAGTTGATTGGGTAGTTTCCTCTCTTATATTTTCTGAAACCACCTGTATAAAATAAGGATTATCTGTTCCTTCAAAATTTAGCAGAACCCACCTGTAAAACCAGCTGGGTTTGGGGTTTGCTTGAGGAAAGATTTATGTTCGTCATTTAACTTTCTTTGATTTTTATTAATATTTTTAATTTCTTCTTCCCAATTTTGGAAACTATTGGATATTTCCATAAATTTACTAATTTCTTCCACATATTCAAATTTCGTGCTGATAATTGTTCATAATGTATTTTTACTTTGTCTCATCTCTATTTCAGCTGTAGTTACCATTCCCTTTATATTGTGTGTCTTTAGGCCTTCTGATTTCTCCTGTTTTTCTTGATTACTCATGCCTAGGTTTCTTCAAAGAACAATTTTTACTTTTGTTCATTTTTCTCTTCATTCTAGTCGTGGTTCTCCAATTCACTGATTTCTATCTTTATCTATTATTTCCTCTCTTCCTTTTTCTCTGGATTCACACTGATGTTCCTTTTTAGCTTCTTGTGTCAAACACTTGGATAATTTGTTTTCACTGTTCCATAATTTTGCCCATTTTTACTACTTTGATTGTAGCCAATAAATGTTGACATATAGGGCTTTCGTCGTCAGTCCACCCTAAGTATTTTGTAATAACTCATAACTTCTTTTTAAAATCAGGAACTTTCAGTAGCATTTTGTTTCTTTCTACCACTGATTTTTCAGAGGATAGCAACTTTTATTGTGCCAGCTCTGTCAGTATTAGAGGTTTTTTTTCTTCTTCTCTTGGCCCTGCATTTTATTAGGAAGCACTTAAAGAAAGAGCCTTTGTTCATTCAGAAATTGAGGTCCAATCTGTATTAGAAATATGTACTCCCCATTAGCTTCCAAAAGTATCTACCACTCTTACCATGTCTTCTTTCTCTATTTTTCTTTATATACAAACACCTACAAAATCCTTTCTTCCATTCCTTTTTTTAAATTTCTCTGCTCTTCTTCTTTTATCTCTTCATTTTTTAAAAATTGTGCATTCTCATATCTTGCCAACTTTGAGTTGAAGAAAAAAAAATACTTCAAAAAATAATGAAGAATTTTTTTAGTATAAGTCCTGTGCTATATTCAAGGCATACTTATACTAAACAAAAATATTTATTGTTTCTCTGATATTCATATTTAAGCAAGCATCTTGTTTGGTTTTGTTTTTGCTAAATTTGGCAAATCTTATAATTCTTTTTTATTTAATCAGTTGAAAACTAATTGTCTATTCAGAGATGACTTCAGCCATCCAGAAAACTGAATAGATTTCATAATTTAGCAAAAAAGATAAAGCTCATAGATAGAAGGCACTAATCCAATCATTACTTTGGATTCTTTGACTTTGTTCATAGGAAAGTAGACAGGACCCTTTGTTAAAGTCTATTTATTTTACTTAGAATTTTAATAATATTAATGATCTGAATTTTCAATCTGCTGTAGAAAAGGAGCAGCAAATTAGGAGGGGATATAGAAACTGGGAGAAGACATATATTCAGAGGTACAGTATTATAAGCCCTATTTTTACCATTAATCAGTCAAATGACCTTATATAAATCATGTAACCTTCTTGGACATCAATTTTCTTAGCTTTAAAATGAGGTATTTGGACTGGATGATTCCTTTCAGTTATGTATTATAATTTCAGCTTGATGGTGAATTTAAAAAGGAATGAGATAATAAATATGAATAATAAAAGAACTGCAGTTTTAGGCTATCAAATGCTAGGGCAAAGATAAGTAAGTATATCCAGTGATGCCTTTAGAGCCTTGCTACTCAAAATATGGTTGGCATCCAAAAGCATCAGCATCACCTGAGAGCTAGGTAGGACTGCAGAATCTCAGCTCTACTAAATCAGAATTGGCATTTTAACAAGACCCTCAGGTGATCTGTATGTACATTAAAGTTTGAAGAGCACTGCCTTAGAAGATTGTTATCTTAGCATTCAGGAAAATAACCGATGTTCAAAGTGATGCCTCAAGTTCACCAAGTGAAAATTCAGTTAAGTACAGGATTCCCCAGTTAAGAGGGCAGGAGCATTTATAATAGGTATTGGAATTATATCTGTACACATCACTGAAATTTCTAAAAAGTTCTTGCCTTTCAAAAGAAAATCTTCTGTTTAGAAAATTAACCTATATGGATCCCTGCATTCCCTGGGAATCCTGCAAAAGCAAAAGTGACTATGTATATATGATTTTCATTTCCACCAAAAACTGGCCTAGTGCATTGAAAGGGGAATTCCATCTCTCTGTGGCTCAACAGTTTATCCCTAGAGGGTAAAGCACTCGTTTTCCACTTTCCTATCTGATTGCTACTACTCTAACTTTTTATTTATTTTACATGGAAGCTTTTGCAGGCTCTAGACATGACATCTTAGCCGACTTTAAGTTTCATGAATAATTGGGATGGCAATGTTTTTCACCCAGAGGCGGGGGAACCTTGCCTGGCTCTACAGTGTGCTCCTTCATCCCCTCACTTATGCATTATTGTTCCCAAGAAAGCCTTCTCCATATATATTCCATAATACCTTTCCTTATTCTCAGAGTTTGTCTTGTGTGGAGTGTCCCCAGGATTCAGATTCTCAGGTGGAGATTTGCATGCTGAAAGTTTATTGAAGACTTTCCCTAAGATTAACACCTGTGAGGGAGTGAAAGAACCAGGGGAGTACTGAGAGAGAAGGGCTGTGAGACAGCCACGTGAAGGTTTCAGCATCCCACAGGGAACTGGGATGGCCTCCAGAGTTCTCCTACCTTGTACACCACTCACTCCTATCAAAAGGTCACTGAACATGGGTTTCTCCAGAGAAGTGACATGAGCTTCTGGAGTCTTTCTTCTTCAGAGGGCACTTTCCAGAAGGAGACTTTGCTGTGGGTTGAGTGCTCAGTCATGAAGGAAGGGGTCTCATGGTGTCTCCCAGATCTCACGGTGGACCCCCACACTGCAGTATCCACTACAGATTTGGTTTGCCTCTTTCTAAGCCCCCTTCTGAGTCCCAGAAGCTCTTCTAACACAGAGCCTGCTTCTGCAGACTTAGCCCTGGTGTCTAAAATCACAGATGAGGAAATGCTGTTAGAAGGAATTGAGACAACAAGCTGATTCTGATATGAGTCCTTCCACTGACTTGTTGAGACATATTCAAATGTCTCTCCCTGGATGGTGGGGGTCATAATGGTGGTTCCCTCTTCATTTCACAAAATAACAACTTGACTTCACTTTTCTGAAAGGAGAATCACATAAACTCATGGTGTTTATAGGCTTACTTGTACTATGGGTACAAGTAGGAATATAACGTAGGAATGTAACATAGGATATCAGCTGGGTTTTGACTAATACCAAGAGAGATAGAAAGTAAAACCAGGTTCAAAACTCCTTCCCCATTTTGACTCACATCCTCAAGTATGGAGACTACTGAGATAGCTCGGTAACAAGAGGCTAGTTGTCTCAGAGCCTCTATTCCTCCATTAGTTTTGGAAGTCAAGTAAGATCCCCTGAAATTTTGAGAATTAATCTCTGCCTTGTCAAATTTCTGAAATCTACAGAGATAGCAATATTATTAGGTGAGCCACATGAAATATTTGATAATTTTTCACCTACAAAAAAGGCATATGGTTCAACCAATAGTGCATGCATTCTTTATTTTTTAAAAATATGTATTTATTTATTTGAGGTTGGGGGGAGGCAGAGGGAGAGGGAGAGAGAATCCTCAAGCAGACTCCCTGCTGAGCACAGAACTGGACATGGATCTCAATCCCAGGACCCCCGAGATCATGACCTGAGCTAAAATCAAGAGTGGGATTTTCATCCAACTGAGCCACCCGGGGACCCCAATAGTGCAAGTATTCTTAATCTGATTTCTGCTGACCCCTAATTGAACTACAAATGGCTTTTAAAGTGTTCACTTAGCTCCTAGCAATTGTATGAAGCTTTTATGCCTAAGTGTTTATGTGACTTCATTTTGGGGGAAATAGAGGTTATGAGTGTCAACAAATTTTCTAAGGAATCTGTGACTTCCTGCTCACCCCAAATTAAGAACCATTGGGTAGTCAAAAGACTACACAACTTGAAGTTGGAAAACCCAAATTCCTACCTCTCTAGCATTTGGTAGAGGAAGTCACTTAAGCTCCTCAGAACCTACTTTCCACTTCTATGATACAACCTTTGTATCCTGGGAGATATTATAGTACAAAAATCTCAGATAGGAATAAAAACCCAAGGAACTTTATGGAGGCTTCAGCAAAGCATGTGATCATGCTTGGCACACTGTTAAGTGCTATACAAAGAGAATATAATGTCTGCTCACTTTCTCCTGCTCAAGGGCCATCCCTTTCTCTCTGGAATCAGGATGTGCCATAGATGAGTAAAAATGGAAAGGCAAAGAAAAAAAAATAACAACCCAGTAACTAACCAAAAACATTTAAAACCTCAGAGAAGATTCTTTTCAAGTTTGTGGTATAGTTTCAGGATCTGCTATCCAGTGACCACCACAAAGGATGACCTGGAAGTTGAAATACTTGGCTTGGGAGTATATTGAATGAGTGTGTCTGTACCCAGTAGGCAGATTGAAGAGGGATTTCTTAAGCCCAAACAGTTCTTCACTAGGGGAACATTCTTTCAATCTTACCCCTCACCAGTGGCCAGAAGTTCCATCCAGTAGTTAATGTGCAGACCTTGGATGAAAAAGCCATTGAATGTGATGGACTGGTTTTCCACATCTGTATGTCAGTCAGTATCTACTATCTGTTTTTCTAATTATCTATCTATTATCTATCTATCTATCTATCTATCTATCTATCTATCTATCATCTATCTATTTCTCCAATCTATGTTTCTCTGTTTCAAAGTATTTTGCAATGGATTCAATGAGCTAATTTCACTGGCAATCCTCCAACTTGAGACCACTCCTCAGTCCTGAGAATCACTTGCTTTTCTAAAAGATTCTGTCTCCTTTCTAACATCTAGCTATAGTTTTTCTTCATAAGAGCCAAGTTCAAATTAATTTTATATTGCCAATGTAAGACATGAATGCAATCTCCTTGTTAAGACTAATAAAACATTGCACACGAAGCTAATAATCCCCTTGACCTCTTAGCATCTTGAATTTTTCTCTTGGGGCATGCCTGCTGCTCATTTCAGATCTGAGTAGTTCCCCAGGAGGTGCATTTGATGCTCTTTGTCCAGAAGGGGAAGCTATTCACATAATGCTTTTGGTGTAGTGATGAGAGAAGTATCACACTGTAGTGGCAAAAGTGGCATGGGGTCGAATAAGTAGCGCTTCATGTTGCCAAAGTCTCTGTTCCAGCCCATAACTATCTTTTATATCCAGGAACATAAAATTCACTGTGTGTTTTGTATAAAGTGAAAATAGTGTGGGCTATAATATTATATTAAAATAGCTGTGATGTAGCTGTGGGAAGAATAACTTTTAAAAATATCATCTTTGGTGCTCAACATCACTCATCATCAGGGAAAGGCAAGTCAAAAACAGTGAGGTATCACCTTACACCTGTCAGAATGACTCGAATCAAAAGACAAGAAAGAACATGTGTTGGTGAGGATGTGGAGAAAATGGAACTCTTGTGCACTGTTGGTGGGAATGCAAATTGATGCAGACACTGTGGAAAACACTATGGAGGTCCTCAAAAAATTAAAGAAAGAAACATCATACAATCCAGTAATTCCACTACTGAGTATTTACTTAAAGGAAATGAGAACACTAATTCAAAAAATATATGCATCCCTATGTTTATAGCAGCATCATTTACAATAGCCAAGACATGGAAGCAACCCAAGTGTCCATCAATAGATGAATGGACAAAGAAGATGTGGTAGGAAGATAGATGATAGACAGATGATAGATAGATGATAGATAGATAGATAGATAGATAGATAGATAGATAGATAGATAATAGATATACAGTGGAATATTATCAGTCATAAAAAAAGAATGAAATCTTGCCATTTGCAACAACATGGATGGAGCTAGAGGGTTTAATGCTAAGTGAAATAAGTCAGTCAGAGAAAGACAAATACCATATGTAGAATTTAAGAAACAAAACTAATGAAGAAAGAAAGAAAAAAAAAAGAGACAAACTAAAAAACCAACTCTTAAATACAAAGAACAAACATGGTTGCCAGAGGGGAGGTGAGTGAGGGAACCGGTGAAATGGATAAAGGGCAGTAAGAGTTACAAACTTCCAGTTACAAAGTAAGTCACAGAGATGAAAAGTACAGCATAGGGGATATAGTCAATAAGATTGTAAAGATGTTGTCTGGTGACAGTGACTACACTTATTGTGATGAGCACTGAGTAATGCATAGAATTACAGAATCCAGTTGTACACTGGAAACTAATGTAACACTGTTATACTTCAATAAAAATAATCATCTTTGTTTAAATAAGGAATAAACTCTTAGTATTCTAATTATACTGTCAATTTTAGAAGTTTTTTGTCTGTATATGTACAGCAAAAGTAGGTTTTTGATAAACACACATTGAACTGAATTTTCTGAAAAGCCTAGTAAAGGAGTTATGTATATTAAATATATTTTTCATAGATTCCATTTATAAACTAGAGATATATTCTATACCAAAAGCCTTGGATATTGCCAATGTCTCTAGAAGTAGAACCTGGAATATCAATTCACGTTTCTACAAATGCTGATTTAAAATAGCATAGATGAAATTTTTTAGCCTATAGGTTTTAGAAAAGCATAATTCTCTATACACCAAAATATACACTTTGTGTTTAATTTTTAAATTTTATTCTTTACCCTTTCTTCCTGAAGTGTAAACAAAATAAAAAAATATTTCTCTTTGGAAATAAGAATTATTTTGTGAATTAATTTATGAACATTGAGTTCTTACTAGATGACGGGTACTGTCCTGTGTGCTTTTACATGATTTCATTTAATCCTCATAATAGCTTCAAGAAATAGGTAGTATCTCTGTGTTTCAGATGTGCAAAAGAGGATCTCTAGGCTCAGAGAGGAGGGATGGATTGCTCAGCCTTAACCAGTTAGTAGAGATGGAGCTAAGAGTTGAATTGAGATTTCTGCCTGGCCAACCCTCTCTCCAGAATGGTGAACTTACTTGGTTCTTTTCACCCTGGCTCAGATTGGGTATGCATCTATGTGTGGATTCAAACTAGTCTCTGCTTTAGAAGCACCAAAAGTCATATAAGAGGTCATACTTTCTTTGTGTCTGGTTGCGGTTGTGGGGCATATTCAGTATTCAGCTGAGAACAAAGTTCCGTTATGTCTCCCGTAGCACTATGAGAGGAAATGCCACAGACTCAGTGTCCTGTACCTTGATCAAACCCTTGTCTCTTTTTGCTTTGTGTATCCCAACGTTCCTGGGCCTGTGTGGTTTTTTTTTGTTTTTTGTTTTTTGTTTTTGTTTTTTGTTTTTTTCTTGTGAGTCTTACCTGTGGTTTCCTGCTGAAGCCATGGCCTCAAAATCCTGGCATAGCCTTTCCCACAGATCATGGCACAGAGGCGCTGCCACCTTGAGCAGGCTGTAAGGTTCAAAGGGATTTGGTTCAAAGACCCTTAGAGCAAGGAGGCACATTGCCAGGAGATGCAAAATGAGCTGGAGGTTTTAGGCAGGGGCCCTCAGGACAGAGAAATCCACGCCATCATAAGACCAATCCCTCCTAATTAGTCTCAGGTGGGTGGTGTCTATTTTGGGGCCCAGCAGAAGATGGGAAGACTCAGCGCTCCTGTTCCTTGTTGAACCCTCCCCACTCTTCAAGTCTGAGGCCTACTGGGGTAAAGCCACCATGTACTTGTTTGGACTCTGTCTGTTCCTGGCTCAGGAAACAACCCAGAACTTTCTTCCAGTACTCAGGTCTCTTTTGTGGTGTAGGAAAAGGAAGAGGTTGTGGGAGTTCCAAGGGACTTTGATGTCCTTTGCTGCTGCAGTTGAGGGCTTTGCGTTAGGCTCTTGGTTACCTTATGGTATGTTTCATGTCTAGCTCTCATCCAGTCAGGGACAAAGGACCTCATATTGCAAGCCATAACCTATGGGTCTGGATACTTCTTAAGTTATAAAGGAATATTTATTACTTCAAAGAGGGGAAATGAAACGAAGGGAAAAAGACACTGTAAAAAGAGAGTGTGGCTGGTCTTTCCCTCAGAGGAGGAGAGGAAGAAGGGAGAGCTGTGTTGCATTGACCACTGCAAATCATAAAATCACCCTAATTAAGCCAGCAGTGCAAATGGACACTCTATAAACACACCACCAAGACTCAGGAAAAATCAGCCTGCACACAAGGAAGAATTCTTGGTAAAATGGAAAACATGTTTTACCCTTCTCCTCCCCATTTTTAGAAGAGGTTCCTGCCATTAGATATACCCTTCTTTAACCCTGAGGATAGTTTTCCTGGAGCTTCATCACCCTCAGAACCAGATAAAATCTATAGAAAGGCACAGAGAACATTGTAAGGTCTAGCTCCAGAATCTCAAAATGTAGCAACCATGTAATACCAAGTAACGTAGAGGTTTACTCTCAACAGAAATGAAGAGTAATACTGAGCTAAAGGACATAAAATAAAGCTAGAATTACTACATCAAATAATTTCTGTGTGGGAAATAAGCTCTCCAGGTCATCTCCCAATCTCAAAGATGTTTTCTTTTATATTAAAGGATTTCTAGGGACAAAACTCCCATGATTTGCTTTGAAAGACTGTTTCGTTGTTGTTTTTTTTTTTAAGATTTTATTTATTTATTTGACAGAGAGAGACACAGCGAGAGAGGGAACACAAGCAGGGGGAGTGGGAGAGGGAGAAGCAGGCCTCCCGCAGAGAAGGGAGCCCGATGCAGGGCTCGATCCCAGGACCCTGGGATCATGACCTGAGCCGAAGGCAGATGTCTAATGACCGAACCACCCAGGTGCCCCAAAAGACTGTTTTATTGTTCATCATCCTAAGCATCTAGGAATATTGCTTACAAATAACTGAATTTCTTGTCCCTCAGTGTTGGCTTATTTTCAGCCATGGGTAGGGTAGCATATATATGCTTGGGGGCACCAGCAGAAATGCATGAGAATAAACAGTTTGGCAGCTTCTAGTCTCAGAAACAATAGACACTGAAGTTGCCTCTCATGTCATACTCCACATGCTAAGTGAGAGGTTCAGATAAAATGTTTAGGGGGAAGACAGGAAGATGCAGAAGGATGAACTACGTTCTGAACTATGCCAGTTCACAACAGAATGTTAGCTTGGTGCCACTTGTCCACTTCTCTCCCACTTTGGAGATAAGATTGGCTGGCTATGCAGTAATTTATTGTGTCCAGCAATGGTCTCTTTCAGTGATCTTCTTGAGAAATTTAAAGAAAGACAGGTCCAAGTGAAAAAAGGAACAGTTGAGGTTAAAAAAAAAAAGACAATCTCAGGAAAAGATGGGAAGTTCAGTAGCTGAAAGTTATCTTTTTCCATCTAATTTTGATTTTTAGTGTAATCTCGGCTATCTTTTTGTGCCTACTCCATAATTTTCTCATAAGTGTAAAAATAGCATGACACAGTGCCTTGATAGCCCAGTGGAAATGATGACTCACACATATATGTGCTTATGCCTAGGTGTGTTTTGGTAGACCAGGAATGGCCACGGCAATTTTCGTTTTCTTGACATCTGATGGCCCGGTACTCAGAGAACATCAGCGGCCGACAGTGACTGTTCACCTGACCGATGTCAGTGGGAACAACCACTCTCTTGGTGAGTCTGACAGTGATCCCTTCAGGGCCACTAGAGGATGATCCAGTAGACCCTGAAATCAGCCTGGCATCTGACTCTGATATTGTTTGGGACCTTGCCTACAGTAACAGCTGTTGAAAAGATAAAAGGAATGCTAGGTATGGAACACAGTGCTATATGAATGACCTACAGTATTATTCATCTCCTTATTTCTCTTCAGGAACCTATGAGCTGTCATGCCAGCATAACCCACTGGTTATCAATGTGACCCATCACCTGAATGTCCTCTCCCACCGTACCACCTCAGTGCTGCTGAATTTCTCATCCCCATTGGTGGGCATCTCAGCGGTGGCTCTAAGGACATCTTCCCACATAAGTCCTTCAGCTCCCAATGAGTGCATCCCAGAGCATGAGGGGCAAAATCATCAGGGACAGAGGTACAGAGTCTCTTATCTCCTTTTTTTTCTTGTGGTTGTGAGGTACTACTATCATTTTCATATATAGCATTTTGTTTTCAGTGGGTGCTTAATCACTAACTAAAAAGTGGGTCTAAAAACTACTAAAAAGACATAAGAAACAAGCAAAGAACAACTCATAGAAGGCACACTTGGGTTTTATATTTTGCTCTTCTTTTCTTAAATGATAATAATTTTTTATGTAAATATTTAACATCTTTACAAGGTCTTAAAATCTTTTTTACATATAAAACCACTGCCTTCAAATCAGCATGGTTATATAAACTGCCAAAAATTCTCTCCCAAAAACTCAGTGTTCCCTAAGCAATGTATATTTTTCCACTTGTTCCCACCTGGACAGTGTATACAGCAAGTTTCACAATTAGTTTTCAAGGCATGTCATACAATCAGTTAGAGTTACATATGGAAATCAGGAATATATTATCTACATAGGTCTTTCTGTGGACATCTGTGATTGTCATCATCTAGATAGAGATTTCCTGAACTCTCTGCCTCAGCTAGTAGAGGGATTGTGCTTTATAGTGTTGGTGTGCCCAAGGGTGGCCTGAAGGTAGGAGGGAGAAGGCCAAAGGTGTGTGCTGCAGTTGGGCTGGACTCATTCTATGAGTGGTCTAATCAATGGAGTGGGACTATAGGTAACAGAGTTCATTCCCTCAAGGAGTAAGGTTTCAGGCAATTAGGATCCCAGTCACAAAAGCTTCCAGGCAGTGCTCTATCACCAAATAGGAGATTTGATACCACCATGCCCAAACTAGGTATACCAGAAACTGAGATTTGATTAGGGACTAGGAGTAGACAGTAGTGTGTAGTATATCAGTTATTTTTTGCTGTATAGCAAATTATAGAAAAATTTAATGGCTTATCACAGTTTCCATGAGTGAGGAATTTGGGTGCAACTTAGCTGGGTGCTTCTGGCTTAGAGTCTCTTATGAGGCTGCCATCAAGCTGTTGACCAAAGCTACCACAACCTAAGGCTCAAGTGGAGCTGCAAATTTCACTTCCAAGCTCACCCATGTGGTGATTGGCAGGCCTCAGATTATCTGCATCCAGGCTCACTCACATTGGTACTAGCAATAGGCATGCTCACATAGGCGTCGTTCAGTTCTTCACCATGTGGGCTTCTCCATAAGCTGCCTGAGCATCCTATGATACAGCAGCTAATGATCCGACAGAGAAAAAGAGCCAGAGAGGGTAAGTACATAGAATATCACCCAAAAGCTACAGGAGACCATAAAAGCCACCCAAAAGCTACAGGAGGCCATAAAAAAGTTATAGCCTTTTTATAACATAATGTTGAAAGTGACAATCCATTACTTCTGGTGCATTCTTTTCATTAGATATGAGTCAGTAAGTCCAGCCTATACTCAAGGGGAAGGGCATGAATCACTAGGGGCCATGTTAGAGGCCATCTACCACATACAGTAATAATAGTTTGTTAATTGAGTACTAATTGTGTGCCAGGTGTTGTTGTAAGAAACAGAAAGAGTTGTAAGAAACTAGAAAGAGAAAAACAATAAGGAATAGAGTCTGGATGTTGAAGTAACATTAGTTAGTTCGTCTGCAACTCTTAAGTATTCTTATTGAGCAAACATCTTCAAATATTAACACAGGAATGTAGACTATTAAAATAACATTGTTTACTAGAATTATTGCCTCTCTCCTAGTTTTTTCAAATGATTTTCTTTACTGGCTCTACCTCTGGCCTCAAGCCATACAGAATTTCTTTCAGGTCCCTGAGACATGTGTTCTTGATGAGTTTCATGTCTTTGCACATTGTGTTCCTACTTTCTTGAATGCCTTCCAGCCCTTCTTCACTTCAACTCATACTTCACCATCAGGATTCACCTTCTGTAAAATCTTGGCAAACTCCTTGCCTATTTCCGTAGGGCATTGTACATAACCCACACTCTGCAGAAACAGCTATCACATTGGGTGGTAACTATTTGTTTACTTGTTGTTCTTTTCCACTAAGCTTTGAACTCTCTCTAGTGGAAATTCCATGTGGTATCTTTTAGTGCCTAGCAGAGAGCCTGGCACATAGTAGTGTCAGAAACTCTGTTGAATGATAGTAACAGACTTTATTTCTAAATGCTGGATGGAACAGAACTGAACAAGAAAAGCACAAAAAGTAGAAGTCATAGCCTCTCCAGACCTGAGGGACAAGAATTCCCCTCACCATCACAGCTGTGAAGTTCTGACAAAGGTGATTAATTGTGATCACTGCTGCTCGTTCACTTATTTTCATTTGGCACTGTGGGAAAAACAAGCTTTATATGCATGCATGCAAACCAGTAGAAATAGGATATGATTCTCCAGTTTACACAGTGTATGTGGAATGCACAAGCATTTCCAAACCACATATGACTGACAGGAGCCATGCAAATTGGCTTCCCTTCTCAGCCAGCAAATCAGTGCAATATAGTAAATTTTGATACACAGGAAACCTAATAGATTTCATATATTTTCTTTGTGAACAGATTTAAAATCTGAATCCCTATGTACTCTCAAAAAATAGATTTTTTTTTATATCTTTATATCAATCCCAGTTGAAGATGTGGATAGATCATAATATGAAACCCTCAAATTCTGGGCATAGTGAGAGGGATTCCTGGCTACCTCATTTTTACCCCTTATGACCTGAATTCCATTAATACTAAAATGGGCAATGGAGAGCTGACAGATGCCTGGCAGTAGAGGATGTATTATCCATTCTGTATTTAACCATTAATGACCAATGGCCCGTCCCTCCTACAACTCTGCATCTTTAAATCTGCCCGACTGGCCCACAGAATCTCAGCTGAAGGCCAATAAACCTGTCTGGCTCTCCAGTGATGTTTATCATCTTTACCTTGGACCCTTTAGCTTTGATCTCTCCCTTCATCTTGTTTCTCATTCTGCTATGATGGCTACCAATTTATGACCCTTTGGGCTTAGTCTACTGATAATGAACCATTAGTCTTGAAAACCAAGTTTTGTGTTCCTGGTTTTGGCCACTGGTGCTCAATTAGAGCTCAATTCACTCCTTCTCTCTGGCTGTTTCTAGCTCTAGCCACTTAGGTAAAGGTCCTGCATAACCTGCCACAGCATCCCATGAGTTGGAGAATCAGGCAGACCCCCAACCATGCCAGGATTGTGTTGTTGGCTTTGGGAAGTGGGAACCACTGTTGTGATTAATGCGATGGGATTTAGAGTGTATCCGAGATATACTCCAGGCACTGATAGGTTACTTTGCCTAAATGAGAGGAATTAGCTTCCAGATAATCAGGACTCTAATTTAATCAGGACTCTTACTATCTACTTTGGAAATCCACACAGTCAAGTTTAGAAGAATTTACTAATAGGCAAGAATTGCTGATGGGCACGTGATTTCTCCTACAACAGAATTTTGTTCTTCTAGTTACATGAACATAATGTAATGGAAACATTGATTGTAACTTCTCTACTCCTACCAGATGATAGATGCAACAGATCCCGCAGCATTGAATCTTCTGAGGATGAACATCATCTCCTTCTCCATGGCATGGGCTGATTACAATGGTTGAAACTTCTGGCCACTCCTTTCTTTGCAACATTTGCACTTTCTGTCTTAATGATTTTTTCATCTACCTTCTCCATAACAGGTTGCAGTATGATCTCCCAAACAACTGTGCTTCCTTAACTTTTCTTTGTATTTCAAAGAGTTCTGGCTTTTTATAATTTGATGTTACAGAATTAGGTGCATAGCTGCTTGTGACTCTTTTATCTTCATTAGGATCATAACTTGTGCCAACTTTTGCTCTGTTAAATGCTTTTGGCTTTGTATTCTACCTTGTCTGGAATTTAAATTTCCATCCCTGCTTTCCTTCTGTTTATATTTATTTGGTAAATACTTGCCTTTCATTTATTTTTAACATTCTGCTATCTTCATTGCCAATGAGCCCAGGGCATATTGCTCCATGGCACTGTTTATTCTGAAAATTTATTTCATGGTCCTCAAGCTTCTAGTATCTTTAGGACCCTGTAGTATTTTTACGTTTGGGACATTAATCTTCTAGGATTCCATGGCCTTTGCCAGTAGTTCTCCCTTGCCCCCCAACTCTCTCCCACCGCACTGGACCAAGACCCTCATACTTCTTGACCTGAAGTCTTAAAGTCAGTAATGAAAGGGTGGTACTGATGAGGACTAAAGGATAAAAAACAGATCTGTGACCCCTGAAATGCAGTGCCTAGTTTGCCAGTCTCAAGAGAAGCCAGAGAATGAGGAAAGAATGACCCTTTCCCTCTCTCCTTTTAGCATGGCTTCAGTCCTTATTTGCTTTTTTCCCTCCTCAGGAAAAAAAAAAAATGCATGCTTTGGCTTCCAGTGATGTTTCTCAATTCAACTCCAATACATTTTGAAATCAGGAGGAAATCCTCACAGATTCCAGCTGTCAGTCTTGGTTTTTGATTTTGATAAGAGTTTTCATATTTTTTCTGTTGGAATTTAAGTGGGAAGCAGGGAAAAATGACCTCATAGCATTCTTGTGAGATTAACTGAGAAGTGTACATGTGGAGTGCATAGCACATTCTAGCACCAGGCAGGAGCACCGCCCATATAAGCTTTCACACTATTCCTCATCTTTGTTTTTCTCCATTCCTCTTTTTACAAGGTGTGCCACTGATCAGTTTCTTGCTTCTCAGCTCTCAAGTCACTCTCAACATGTGCATGTGTAAATACTAGAACAGGATTTTATTGATATTTATCCTTTGCCAGCTGACACAATGTTCTGCTTTGTCAGAAGTGGGTAATGGAGAGATACTACAGGAGGAAGGGCTTCTCTTCCTAGCTTCAGTGTGCTTTCTTCTCTTTTGCGGCTGTGCCATGCTCAGCAGCAGTGTAAAGAACAGCTTCCATAAAGTCAGCATCCACTTGCATTCCCAGGGTATGTATTTCCAGTTGGCTCTTCATCACCATCAACCAAAAGTAATGCTTGTTATTTATCCCACTGCATGTTATAAACTGCTAGCATCCCATTTCCCATTGACAAGGAGCTCCGTATTGTACTCAAGCCCGAAGGTACAACCAAACTGATCCCCAGATCTGACCTTTGTGAATCTATCTCCTGGTACCACATACAGGTCCATTCTATGCCAGTCGGGGTCCAGTGAGGACACAGTAATTAGAATAGGGAGAGTTTAATATAAAGAACTATTAACTACTTAGGGGAACTACAAAGGATTAACTACTTAAGAGAACCCTAATTAATAGAATGGGGGATAAAGGGAGCAGTCATTCCATTTTCCATTTAGAGGTGAGGGAAGAGTATCAGAGGAAGGGACAAATGTGGAAAAGGCTCCCCACCTAAGGCTACGATTTGGATCTCATCAGAGTGGGTTTGGCGATGGCACAATGGATGACACAGAAGTTTGCTGAGGTTTCAGAGGCTGGGGCCAGCAAGCAGGAAACCACCCACTGGAGCGCTGATCAAAGCTTCTTTGGAAGCTGCCTGCTCAGGCACTCTTGGGACTTCTGGAAAGCTGCCCTTGGGGTGCTGCTGACACTTCCCGGAGGTCACCCACTGGGCACTGGTGAAACTTTCTGGGAAGTCAATCAGTGGAGCGCCTTTGAGACTTGCTCCCACTAGAGTGCTGGTAGACCTTGCTGAGCTGTGCAGGGTGTCCCTGAAACTCCTTACGGAGTGAGCACTACTGGACTGAAGCCCTGTCAGATGTCAAGTGCTGCAGAGGCCAGGAGAGGAAAACACATAGGAATCTAGAAGAGATGCCCCTTCTTCCTGGAAGTTACATCTCCAGTTACATCTACTGGAAACACGTGACATTACACTAACTGGCCAAAGAGCAATATTTACATGGTGCATTTCTAGGATTGCGAAGTGGCAGGAAAGATCTTGTCAAGGAACCCAGAAGAAATCCCGTTTTTGTGCCTTTTACGTTCCAGCTAAGATTTCCTTTAAGGTCCTGGCTTTAATCCTCAGACCACTTTTCAGTATAACTTCTAAATAGATTTGACCTAACTAGAAATGCATATTTTCTTTTTTTAATGTTTTGAACTTATTTTAAGTCCAAGGCAAACATGAAGTATAAATACCTCATTAACTTATTCAGTATAAATATACATTCTGATTGAGATAGAAAACAAGTAATAAATATTCATAAATAAAAAATTGTCGTGGGTTCTGAGGTTTACCTTAAACTATAGCTTATCAACGCCAAGTATTCCAATCTACTATTGAATGAGATATTAATTATTTCAAATGAATATCCATGTAGAAATCTAAGTTCTTTTTTCTCTCTCGTTCTCACTCTCATTCTTTCTCATTAACTATATATAGTAATGCTTTGATCCTTTTCTTCATTGTGGATAACTCAAAGTAGATTCATATAACAATTTAGGTCTAATACAATGGATATGTGTGTGAGAGTGTGAGTGTATACATTGTGTATGCTTACTATATTTTACTTCAAGTAGAAGCAAGTTTTTGAAAAGTTTAATGTAAGTTGATTTGTAAAACCAATTATTCTATATGGTGTGTGTGCATGTGGTTTGAGTGTGTGTGTGTGTGTGTGTGTGTGTGCATGTATGTCTCTGTATAGAAAGAGATGGACCATTCATCATTCAAAAATATTTATTAAATGCCTACAATGTGCCAGGAATAATTTTTCAGTTAAGGAAACAGACTCAAAGTGTACAAATTCACCTTATTTGAGATTAGCAAAACTAAGACTAGGATTCAAGAAATTTGTTTTCAGTAAAAGAACATTCCATTATAAGAATAGAAACTGTTTCAGAAATATATCCATGTCTACTACCATCCAAGAAACCCTGCTGCCCTCTCTCAAATTATATTTGGAAAAAAAGCATGAGAGAAGAACAGAGATTCTAAGAGCAACATCTTCTCATAGAAATTCCCTAGTCTTAGTAGGTGGATTATCTAAGCAGCTGTCTTACTAGAGAATGTCCCCTCAACTCTCCATTATCTAGTTACACCATATCCATTTTAGCAATGATCCATATCCATCCATATTTCTTCCATAGTCCATTTTTCCTTATTCCAAACCTGAGCCACCTTTAGAGCCATCTTCTCCATGGCTTAACTAGAATTATTATTCATTAAAGTGAAATTTAATCAGTAATATCTGTTTCCTGGAAAATCATAAAATCATATAAAATCTAAAAATAAAAAAACGTGGCTATTGTTTAAAAAACCTGTATTCTGATTCTTTTCATAATATTGGATAATTTAAAGTTAATTGTTTTAGCAATTTTGGTCTAGTAAAATGTGGCTATATATGCATGTGTGTATGTGTATTCACTTTATGCAAGACAATCTTTTGGAAAAGGTTAATATGTAATGAATTATATAACTACATTTATTTATTTATTTATTTATTTATTTATTTATTTATTTTGTATAACTACATTTTAAAATGATTTGGCTTTTTAAACGATTGTGCCATTCAGAAGGGTATTATTTTTTAAGTAAAAAATAAATATTTTTGTAAAGAGCAGTGTCATCCCCAGATTTTCTCCTCTTTCTTTCTTTTTCTTTTTCTACATTAATCTGCATTTTTCTATTTACTTAAAGCAAACTAAGCATGAACACATAAAGTCTGAATCAAGAAAACATAATGAACACATACACTGTGCTCTTGTATGATTCTATATTCAAAGCAACAACTCTTAGAATTTACCTTTTGCATTGAAAACATTTACTACTAGGCTGCTATTATGGATATCAGTTGGCGTTCAGCTTCTTACTCTCATATACTTAACATAAAAATGTACATGTACATAATTAAAATACCTGTCATGTTTTGTCAACCATGCTTGTGTAAAGATGAGAATTAGGTTATTTTAAAACTGAGTAATCGGGGCACCTGGGTGGCTCAGTCGTTAAACGTCTGCCTTCTGCTCAGGTCATGATCCCAGGGTCCTGGGATCGAGCCCCACATCGGGCTCTCTGCTCAGCGGGAAGCCTGCTTCTCCCTCTCCCACTCCCCCTGCTTGTTTTCCCTCTCTTGCTGTGTCTCTCTCTATCAAATAAATAAATAAAATCTTAAAAAAATAACAACAACTGAGTAATAAAAGAATAATGTGTATCTGGTTTGGTTGGGAATGCCTCAGGATGCAGGGACACCTGCAAATTTATGGACATGTGTACTAGTTTAGTCAACTCTGTTGTCTCCGGGTAGCCTCTATTCTTCAGATTCTGTTTCCTAAAGCAGGGACTGCAAAACTAAATAATCCAGGGAGAAAAATCATAGCTATTACCAAATAACTCATAGTTTCCTGTCTGCAACTTATGACCTTTGGTAATATGCTGGGCTAATGCTATATCTCAGGCCGACTTACCCTAGCTGCCTCCTCTCTTTCGACCCCCGCTTCAATAGCACCCCTGTGCTGTGACAAAAAGATGTTTTTAGCCTTAGAAAGTTCTTGAAAATGTAGATCTGTTGACCAAGAAGATAGAATAGAAGATAGAGCTTCATCAGTGAGTCAAGTCCAGAAGATTTTTGGGTCACCCTCCGTTGTCCTTGGAGAATTCACTATAGACGTGGAATTTTGGTTGGGGGTGGAGGGATGCGGTAGAACAGAGAGCAACTTTTCCATAGAACTTCTCTTTTATGATTTTAAAATCCCCAGAGAATTTCTGGGAGGAAGTGGCTGTGTTTTCCATTTGGGAGATGTTGGGACTCAAGTGTCAAAATATTTCTTCTTGGTTATACTGTAGATTAGGGGTAGAGCTGTTACATTATAAGGCCTCCAAACCCCAGTCCAGGGGCACATAGCCAGAGCACAGCTCAGTGCCTTGGCATTCCATTCCCACTGTAATCAGTTTGTGAGCCTGCTCTTGGTAATAGGATCATTCCATCTCTATTATCCGTCATTCTGCTTCATGCTTCATTATTCTCTGGAACCCTCATTGCTGCTGCTTTACCAATTCCTATTGTGCTTCAATTATTTGGAGCTAAGATTTGAAATGCCAACCGTTTCCCTTCCTTCTCTGCCTGGATTGGGACTCTACAATGCCAGGCCTCTCTTTCCCCTGCTCATTTCTATGTACAGCATTCATATCACCTCCCTTTTGATAGCCTCACAAAGTGAAGAGCCCCTTCCTTTCTTTTTCTAGGGGCTACAGGTTAAAGCATTTGTTTTGGCTCTTCTTTTGTTTTTAGAAGAGGGTTTGCTTTTAATACTCCAGGATGATGGGAAGTGTTCTCTCCTGCTGGGAAAGGCACTATAGAAATGAAATATGTGTTACATTTCTACTCATTTGATTATCTTCTTCCCCAAAGCAGTTTAGCAAATTAACATTGAATCTGTTTTTGTTTCTTAAGCAAAGAAAGAATTATAGCAGCTCAATTGTTCCCTAGGTTTCTTGCCTAACTTCCTTTTCCCAGAATGATTTGTCCATAAAATAAGAGGGAAGGAAGAGAATCACTGGAGAGGATTCTGATTCTTTTGACCAATGACAGATGGCCTGGTGAACAACAGGTCTACTTTGGGAGATACAGTTAGCTGTTTGATTCTGTTCAACTGTTTGTTCTTGAGGGGTCACAGAGGAAAAATGAAAAGGTCACAGACGTGGTCTCATTGAGGGGTTTATTGGTGCATGACTAGACTATTCTAGAAACAGCCTTTATTAAAATATTACCTTGTCTGAGATGATTCTTAGTGGGAGGCATTCTGAGAACTGGTTCGGTGGTGGCTTTTGGTCAAAAGCTAAGAATAGGCACAAACAACTTATGAAGACTGGGAGTTGGAGTCTCCCTCTAAGGAATAGGCTAGTTTCAAAACAATAACTTTGAAATAATGACTCCTCTATGTCTTATCATGTTGTCTGAAATTCCAGCATTAGGAATGATTTTCTTCAAGTCTTGGTTATCTCCGAGGGTCTCTTTAAAATAGTAAATAACTATTGAATAGAAGTAGAAACGTCATAAGTTGTTATCAACTCTTTATAGCAGAACTATTCTCGTATGGACCTTGACAATTCAAAAATAGACCAAGGCCCTGCTGAAATGCACCCTAGTATAGGCATCTGGAAATTATGGGGAGTACCAGAAACAGAAAAAGTGGTACTAAAAAGAGAGATTTTTAAACTGTCACCTGCTTCTCAATTTTGCTCAGGGCTGGCCCTGTCCTTATGGTCTGTATTCATAGCAGGTGGTGGAAAGAGCACAGAAAATAAAAACAAAACAGTATTTCTAGGATTCTGTCATTTTGCCAGTCTGCCAAGTAGACAGACACTGTTGACGGAGTTGACCATAAGTTCTGGTTGGAATGACTCTCAGGCCCTGTCTGGTTCTACGTAGCCATAACGGTGGAGGCAGAGGAAGTCTGGGGATTGAAGTGGCAGGAAGCCCAAAGTCCAGACCCCTCTCTCCTGCTATTGGCTACATCATCAGTCTTACCGCATGATTTCAGGGCAGTCCCTTCCCTCCCTTCTTTGGGCCTTCATTTCTCCATAAGAAAATGAGCCATGGCCATTGCAAGGGTTGGGAGAGCTGGAGGGAACAAAAGAACAGAAGGGAGGAATATTCCAAATCTGATGTCAACCAAGGACTGACAAATCCCCGGATTATGAGATGATGGGAACAATGTGAAGCTTCTGTTGGAGAGTCCAGAAACTTTCCCCAGAAACTGGGGAAAGGAAGCCAGGGGGAGAGGGAGATTCCCAAAGGGGACCAGCACGTGTTTTATGTTCTACTTCTGCAATATTGTGATACTTGGTCTTAGTCTGTGGTTCCTGGCTCACAGCTCCCAAGCCCTTGGAATTTCCTAAGTGTTGAGAGTGATAAAGGTGTCTTTTGTTATATGAATGAGGTGACTTTTGGAAAGCACTGAAGGATGGGACTGGTTGTCAGTAGAGCTAAACACATGATTAGAAGTTTGGAACTTTGAGTCCTACCCCTTGACCAGGGAGCAGGGAGGGGCTGAAGTTTGAATCAGTCAATCAAGCCTATGTATTGAAGCCTCCAGAAAAACCCAAAAGGCTGTGTTCAGAGAGCTTCTGGGTTGGTGAACACATAGAGATTGGGGAGGGTGGCACACCAGGAGGGGGCATGGAAGCTCTGTGTCTTTTCCCCATTACCTTGCCCTGGGCATCTCTTCCATCCAGCTGTTCTAGAGTTCTATTTATTATTTTATAAAAACTTAGCAACCAGTAAGTAAAATGTTTCTCTGAGTTCTCTGAGCGGTTCTAGCAAATTAATCAAACCTGAGGAGGAGGTCCTGAGAACCTCTGATTTATAGCCAGTCAGTCAGAAGTATAGGTAACCACTTGGGTTTCTGACTGGTGCCTGAGTTGGGGATGGGGACGGTTTGGTAGGATTGATCTCTTAACCTGTGGAACCTGATGCTTTCTCTGGACAGGTAGTGTTAGGATTGAGTTAAACACTCAGACATCCTGCTGGTGCCCAAGAATTGCTTGGTTGTAAGTGTGGGAATCTGCACCCCCACACACATATATTGGAACTGGTTTCAGAACATCTATTTAACTTCCATATGTGATTTTGAGACTCATTCAAGGTGTTGGCTTGCAAATTTTCAAGACCTGAGTTTACACAGCTTCTGTATAGCCACAGAGAAATCATACTACTCCTTCCTCCTGCCCTGTAGGAACTGTTCTAGGAATGACGCAGAAGAAAACTCATGCCCACTAAACTTCATTCACAGGACTGTACTGTTGCCTCACTTAACTATATGTGTTTCACAATTACTCAGGCTGCACCTATGAATGTGGCTGGGGAAGTGTCACCCCCAGATTAATAGTTTAATTGGTGTCCAGGGATGAATAGTAGGTAGGACAAGAGTCAGCAGTACAATCATTTGGGGGCTCCAGCAGTCACTCCTCATTTGGAAATGTCCCACATGGGGATGGTTACTGCCTTTACAAACTGGAAAAATACATTTTTATATGTATATAATTTATATTTTTATAATTTACGTAGACATACACATTTGTTATTTCTTTTTTTTAAAGTTTTTTTTATTTTTAAGTAATCTCTACACCCAACGTGGGGCTCGAACTCACAACCCCAAGACCAAGAGTTGCATGCTGTACCGACTGAGTCAGCCAGGCGCCCCTGTTGTTTCTGATGGGTGATTCTGTTTCCCTGATGCAATGCTAAGAAGCCTATCCTCTGCCAATTAGCCAGCAATTGTTTGGACTCTTCCTTTGGTATTCCACATATTTTATAATCTACATTAAAATCATGGGTTCTGAAACATGGTGAGGCAGGGATTTGAAAGGGAGCGCTTTTGGCTGTGTGATGTAAATCTGTTTCTCTTTAGAAGGACAGGGGGCATTTGGATGGGACTTCTAGTGTTACAGCCAGGCGTGGTAAAAACTATGCCCAGAATTAGAAATGAGTGAAGCAAATTATCCAGCACTGGGGCCACCAGAGTCCAGTCCTGAACTTACAAATAGGTCACATTCTAGGAAGAGATGGACCTCTCCCAAGGGGCCGACTTCGGAACAAAACCTTTAGTAGAGAGGCAGGGGAACCTCTGCTTTCCCAACGTACAGGAATAGAAGAAGTCTGCTTCATGCAATAATTTCATCATTTCTCTGTCATGAGGGAAGAAACAGAATTACTACTGAGATTCCTCTGTTTCTCTCAGATGAGAATCTTTGGAGGAAAAGAACTTGAATTAATTTTACCTTCCTGGTTAGTATGATGCTTCAGTAAAACCCTTCAAAGTACCAGCATTGTTTTGCCTGAGAAGGCTGATGGAAATATACTTGACATTTAATCTGTTTCCTGTCCTACAAAGCAAAGATGGAGCCAGAGTGAGGAGAAGGTAGGATGGGGAGCCAGAGTAGAGACTGTATCTTTTTGTATTGGTTTGGAGAAACAGCAAAGCTCTCTAAAGATGGATGCTATTATTATTATTTGGTTTTGCCATTGGTGGTGGCAAGATTAATGAGAACTCCGTTTCTTCCAGTCAACTCTACATTCTGTACATTCTACTTCCATCTGCTGCCAAATCCAGAGCATACATTCCTTCTTAGCCCACACCCTCTTATTTCAATAAGAATCAATAAAACACAGTAGGGGAATGGCCAGAAATCTGATCCTCTTTACTATTTAACCTTAAAAGAGCTGTTTCTGCAGAAACCACTGGAATTGCTATTTGGTGAATAGTGGCACTTCTTGGATAAATGAATTGCAATATTTTGTTTAAGCAACTGAAAAATTGGAATATTAAGTAAAAACTTACACTGGGCAAGAAAGATTGTGAGAAACTCTTTTTTGGGTTCTCCACCACATCCTGCTGCCCATTCATGGGTTTTCTGTACTTCCACCCCAATACCACCAACACCTCATTTGGGAAATTAAATATCACGTTAGAGCTGGAAGGGACCTTTAAGAGAACCTAGTTCAAACCCATCATTTTACAAATTTGCAGACAGAGGACCAGAGTAGTTAAGAGACTTACCCAAGGTCATAGATGTAAGCAGAGACAAGCCAAGACCTGAACCCAGGTCACATTGGCCTTGATCTACTACTTTCTCTATTATACCATGCTGTTTTTCAAAATGTATGGTACAGATGCCACACCGTTTCTCCTAAACTAACCAGGATTCCAGATATCAAGCTGTGGTCAGCTTTTTCTGGCTGCTTAAAAGAGGGTGGGATGTTGACTTGAGAAAAGTCCATGAGCTGATGTCATCCTGATTTTGAGTTTGAGCCAAAGCTTAATTAAATGTTTCTTGGTTATTATATTGTAGTCTTAGTGTTCTGGAATATCCCATCACTTCTTTTGGGCTCATTTTCCTCACCTCTAAAATGAGGAATTTGGGTTGAATTATCTTTAAGGTCCATTTTACTTTTAAAAACTGTGGTTCCTCTAAGATCATTGTTAAGAGTCATGTCCACTCCTCCCACCCAGAATTATTCATGTTCAAGGAAATGTGGTCTTTAGCATATAATCTTCCATTAGCCCTCACATGGGAGAAGTAGGGTTTCACTATGGATTCCTTTTTTTTTTAAGATTTTATTTACTTACTTATTTATTTATTTATTTATCACACATGAGCAGGGGGAAGGGGTAGAAGGAGAAGGAGAAAGAATCTCAAGCAGATTCCATGTTGAGTATGGAGCCCAACTCGGGGCTCAGCACAGGACTCACCATGGGGCTTGATCTCATGGCCCTGAGATCATAACCTGAGCCAGAATCAAGGGTTGGATGTTCAACTGACTGAGCCACCCAGGTACCCCTTCACTATGAATTCTGATTGCATCTCGAATAGTGTTGTAGTCTCCTGAAATTCCTTCGGATGGCTCAGACCGTCAGGGAATCCTTGGACCAAAGCTGTGGAGAAGCTGTGGGCAGAAGAGCCAGGACTTCACCCATTTGTCAAGAACTACCCAGCTTCCCAAATGTGGACCTTGTTTGGGAAGTAGACCAACTTCTTTCTAGTGGCCTCAAGAAATGGAAAACAAAAAAGACACGCCCTGGGAGATAGCTCATGACAAGTTTCTTAGTGGGTCTGTCTGCTCCCTCTGCAGAGAATGATATCTACTTTCTGGGGTCAGCCTTACCCTGTTCTTCAGCAACCACTGTAAGGCAGTGGAAGGCATTGGGAACTTGCCTGTAAGTTTGTCTTCAAATACAGATGTCGGCTCCTTTCACTATAAGTTCTCTAAATTTGTTAGTCATAATTTAAGAGACCCACACACGTGATGAATTTTCTTCAGTTCTCAGTGTGGGGAGGAAATGGTAATTTTGTTGAAGTGTTGGAAGTGCCACCTTACCTGTGTTCTGTCTGTACAGTATCAGAGGTTACTTTCTAGGATATCTTTTTTGCCTTTCCAAATTCTGCTCATTCATTGAGATCAAATCATACCGAATGTTAAAACTGTCTCTGAAACAGCCATGAATTTATAATCAGTAACACATCATTTCATTATTCTCTCTGCACTATGGTGAAAGCTTCTTCAGAATAGGAAAAATGTTGCCTACGTTTGATCTATCTTATGGCTTCTACATGATAATATGACTTAATACATGGATGTGTAATAATCAAGCAGTGGGACCAGGTTCTCCTTCTGGAATCAGCCTTACTATTTTATAGTCTTGGCATATGGAATTTATTGACATAGCTTTCAGGTTACACATACCAGACCTTCATGGTGCTGGGTTTCGTTCGTGGTGAGCACCAAACACTTTGAAACCTATAAAGTCACAGATGCTAAAATCCCACCACAAGCCATCAGAATCAAAATCTCCAGGGGGCAAGGCCTGGGTATCTATACTTTTTAAAAGCTGCTTCAGTGAGTCTAATGTACAACTGTGATTGAGAAAGCCTGCCTCATGAGGACCACTCCTTTTATGGAACTGTGCCAACAAAGGTTTCCCAAGTACAGGTGTCACTCACAGACCCAGCCAACAAAAGGACACACACACATCATTATGGTAGGATGGTATTAGGATTGTGCCTGGGCACACATCATTATGGTAGGATGGTATTAGGATTGTGCCTGGGTACACATGAGCAGGTTACATACAAGAGGAGGGTAGCCTGAGGTTAACATAACATTTTGTACAGGGATTCCTCGTTGAAAGCATTTTTTAAAACCCTCCAACATAATGACCTTGGGGAGTGAGGACCAGAAGAGAGAAAGTAGAAGCTTATCAGAGAAATGGAGCAACAAAGAATGGAGCTAGAATTATGGGTAGGTGGCCATCTACAGAGTGTGATTTTTAAGGGCCTATTGACTTAAAATTCCATCATGAAAAAACTCATTCCTTTGGTTTAAAACTTTGTCTCCTGTTACTATGGAAATACCTGTGAATCACATCTGACTGGATTCATCATATCCTTACCTGAGGATACATTGTGATGGGGTGTGGGGAAATATCTGGAAAAAGTGGGTGGAAGGCTAAGGAGCTTTTTCCAAATGAGGAAACACACTAAGCAGGGCATCTTGCAGACAGTGGCAACTGGACAAATATTGACAATTTGATTTGTTATCATTTAAAAGAAAACTGCTTGAAATGAAGACAGACTATTAAATATACTATATTTCCCCCTAACTGTCCTGCTGAGATGAGGAGCTTCTTGGCTCTCCCTGGCCTATACTACTAGCTCCTGAACTGAGAAGAAAGCAACAAGAGAGCAGCCTCATCCCCCCAGGGAGGTGGCCTCATGGTCTAGGCTGGCCCCAGAGTGAGGGCTCTGAGCTCCAGCCCGAGGATTTTCTCTGACCTGCTGTGTGGCCTCCAGCCAGTCTCCAAGCAGCTTCAGTTTCCTTGTATGTCAAACCAAGAAAAATACCTAACTTCCCACCTCTCTGGGGCATTGTAAGACCCCGAGGCTGCCACTTTCATTACTATTTGTCTGAATACCATAAAAAGAAGGCTTGTAGAGAAGTTTTAAATAAGAATTTATTTAAGAATAAACTAACTGTTTTTACTATTAGCATTATCGGTATGAGGGCTCGTGTAGCACCTGGTAGAAAGGAGAATGTTTGGGGAGGGCAGAAAAATGGAGGACAAAACAGCCCTCAGAAAAACAGTGTTTATAGTGCAAAAGAAACACAAAAGGGAGGTTGGGGTGCAGGGGAGAGAATTCTACAATTGGTACCAGATGCCATCAGAAGCTAGTAACCTGACAAACACCATCCTCATAAAACAAATTCCTTAAAAAAGGAAGCAAATGGAAATGTAAGCTAGTGAAAGAATTTGCAGCAGCTGCCCTGAAACCATTTCTCACTTCATAAACAGGTCTAGGATTGGTGCCTTTTTTTCTTTTTTTGCCTTGGTCTTATTTCATGCCACTTCTCCCCTCTAACATGCTCCCCTGTCTCACTCTTCCTCCTCCACTGCCAATGCTGGAAGGGCTTCTTACACCGGTAGTCATAGCAACAGCAGTTAATGGAGCCCCATCTTGATGGAGGGAAGCTCATTCAGAGTATTTGTTCTGTGTCTTATCTCAGCACGTATTTGTCCTCAATGATGACATGGATTAATTAATTGGATGGAGTCACTGAAAAACAGCATGTACTATTTCACATTAATTTCTTGGCGACAAGCTGACATCAACAAGAACTTGTTAATGACCGTGTTTCCTAGTACTCTCTGCATACCATGCTGAAGAAATATGACTTTTTGTGGACATCAAGGAATACAGCATCTCTTAAACTTGGAGTTCTTTAGGCATCACTAATGAGGTGTACTGATCTCATCCCATGAAGGATGGTCAGGTTTCAGATCCCTTATCCAGATAGGTTCAGTAAAGACTCAGAGACAAAGGTTCATTTCCTATATTGCCCACCCAATTATCAGCATTGGATTTGGGGAGTTTGTGTTGACAATTAACAGCCCCTACCCCCCAATTCATATATTCCTCCCTCCACCAGACTCCATGGAGTGAATCTGAGGCATTCCATACCATCGAAGGGATAATAAGAACTCAAAAGAGTAAAAAAGTTTTTTTCAAACTACTCAACTCCAACACCTCTATCCTATAGCTAATAAGCATAGATAAAAGAATGAGAATGTCACTGACGTATGATTTAAATCCTATGGCTACAAGTTAAGAAGCAGCAACTTTAGCATAGTCAGATCAAATCCATCCTTTTTAGATGAGTGCTTTTAAAATCAATTCTCAATTATGTCAAGGTAATATGTGCATATTCAATGACATTTTATTTTTTGCTTTCTTATATTGTTGCCCAGCTTTTTTAATAAAGTCATTGACTGCTAACACAATTCTAGGGCAAATAGGGCAAATTAATGATGATGAGCCTCATGGTGGCCATTTTGGCTAATATTTAGCACCACTGGTAACAGCATCATGAGCAAGAAAATATCTCATTGGCATCCCCCACTAGATTATGATTTCCTTAAGGCCATGATACTTACCGTACCGCCAGTACTTAAAACAATGCCTTGCCACCAATAAGTGCTCAGTAGATGTTTATTAGTGAATGAATGAGTAGGGCAAGATGGTTGAATCACTGTTTGATGATAATATTTTTGTGTTTCAGATTCCCATCTGTCACTTTAGAATTAACAAATTACCCATCTTAATAGCCATTGACATACTTTGCTGTATGAGCAGATTTAATTCAGCAGAATTTTATTGTGTTTACTACAGCAAGCTTTATGGTGAATATAAAAGTGGGTAAGAGTCTGTATTTGTCTTTGAGAGGTTCATAATCTAGTTGGGAGTTTCAGCACTTAGGAGATACTCAGCTACTAATTGCCTTATAGATCAAAGGATGAATAAATGAAAGAGTAAGCAGATGCACACATGACTATAATATAGGATAGAGTATTAGAAGTGTTAGAAGGAAATTATTTTAAAAATTTCCCTGGGAGGTTCAAAGGAGGAAAATATCTGGAGGGGCTTCTTGGAGAAGAAAGTCCTTTTAGAAATCTCAACAAATTGAACAAAGGTATAGAAATGGGAAAACCAAAAAGTATGGATGGCGAACAGAAAACAAGTAACTGAGGGTGGGACTTCGGCCATTTGCAGTGGAGCAGTAGAGGAAATTAACCCAGAACAGTAATAACCCTGTGGGATATATACCATTATTATCCCCTTCTTATGGGGGAAGGAGCTGAAACACTGGGGAATGAATAACTCAACCATATCACATAGGTAGTAAATGGTGGATCCAGGATTCAAAGTCAGACAGCATGGGGCCAGTGCTCTAATTTTTCTCTGGTTCTGCCTTGGGAAGAGGGTAATGCTCTTTTTGCTCTGTTGCATCCTTGTTGCTGTTACAGTCTAGACCTGAACTTGGAGAGTTTAACTCTCTCTCCCATTCCTGGCTGATTGACCCTAGAGATCCAGGCAGTTGTCCTCCTCTGCTGAGATGATGTCCTGGAAGCACCTAGCACAACGTCAGGCATGTGGCAGAGATTTAGTATGTGTGAGTTTCCTCTTCCTGTCATGGGCTCAATTTCTGATTAGCCAGTGCTGATTTTCAGTGGTGTGTAGTGCTATGGCTCCAGTTGTCAGAAATATTTCCATACCAACCAATAAATGTTGACTTTTCTGCCATCTCAGATACCCAGACCCTTCATCCAGTCCCTCTGGAATCAAACAACTAAAAGGTTAGTGCCTGACACAACCAGGGGCCCCAAGGATTCACTCCTGACCTGGGTCTGCTCTGATTGTTTGGGACCCAGAACTACTGGTTGTTAAACATTTTGAGGATTGCTCTCTGATCCAGCCATTTCTGATGGCATCCAGAGCTCTTGAGACACATTCCCCACCTTGTCCTGTCACCATTTTGTCCTCCTGGAAAAGCCGTGGAAAGTCAGTTAATCATTCATTACTTGTTAACTGATATTGTTCTTGTTTATTTCATGTCGCACCGTTCCAGGTCACATAGAAGGAGGTGATGAATTCAATGTAGGTTTTGGAGATCATTCTCTTTGGTTTAGAGGCACTTTCCAGAGGAAGCTGCAAAGTCTTTGCTGCTGCCTGCTTATCTGGAGTCTAAGATGCTTTTGTTTCTGTCATCCCCAGCTGTGTCCATCGGCCCTGTGGGGAGCAAGGCAGCTGTGTGCCATTGCTGCTTGATCATGCGGATATGGTGAACTGTACCTCTGGTGGCCCAGGTCACATGAAGTGTGCTATTACCTGTCAAAGGGGGTTTGCCCTTCAGGCCAGTGGTGGGAAATACCTCAGGCCTGTACAGGTGAGTTGGAAACCCGTGGTCATCAAGACCAAGCTCCAGGGAAGGGAAGGTACTTATGCTCCCCTCCCTGGCTGAATGGGGGAAGGGCAGGTGTTTTTAAATCACTTGGAAGGAAAGATGAGGACTCTAACAGGCAAGGATAGCACAGCTTCACAGAAATACTAGGTGCAGTTCCCATTAACTAGGGTGTCAGTTTCTCTCATGCAGACAGCAGGTAGGGACACTTATCCCGTTCTCATCCTCCTTTCCCTGGCAGAAATTACAGTCCCACTTTTGCCTTCAAGATGAGAATTTCACAGTTTACATTTTCCCACAATTTGTAAGCAAGATAGGTTGTAATCAGTTTGTCTGTGGCTCATAGTTTGACTCCCAGCCCTCTTTATATAAGAAGCCTGGAGAAAGAGTCTGATTTTCTTCCCTCTGTTACTGAGGTGGGGATTATATCATGATTCTAGCTTTTGCCTAATTTTCCACATTTCTCCAAGCTACCATAGCACCATTTCCAGCATTTGAAGGTAGTAGAATATATTAGTTAAGAGCGTGGCTCAGGTGACAAACACGTAATGAAATTTGGGCTCCACTGTCTATTAGTTGTATAATTTTAAGTAAAAACAAACAAAAGAAACTAATCTCTTTAAGTGTTCTTCCATATTTGTGAAATAATGAGGACAGAAGTATTTATGTCATTGAGTCATAATGATGACTGATTGGAAATAATTGAAAAGCTTCTAGCTAAATGATAGGCACATAGCCCTCATTAAGCTGCCATTACTTTGAGCATGATAATGTATTCTCATGTAAGAATTCTGTTTTCCATCTTTCCTTTAGAGAGCTTTCAATACTCTACAGAGGAACTTTAAATTTGAAATCAGCCCTTAGAAGTCATGACCATCATATGAGACAGAGAAAGGATGCATTAGGGAAAAGATAATGGTGCTTGAGGAGAGAACCAGAAAGACATTGAATGATGAGGAAAGAATTAGATGCATGACTGATAGTCAGGTATCATTGGTGCAAAAGATTGGAATTGCTTGCATTTTGTACCAATTGACTACTTAGCAGGTGGTAGATTCATGGAAGAATTTCACTTGCTTAGAGATGGTCTAAACTCAAAGACACAATTGTTGGTTTCAGGTGGTTTAGGTTCCACATAGAGAGAAACAGTTTTGATAGACCTGGAGACATCAGCTCCTTGGTCGATGGTGCTTTGGTCAGAAAGTCAGAGCTCTTGTCCCCTGTTCTTCACCCAGCTTCACTTACACTAGAGAAGAGATAGAATGACAAAAAAAAAAAAAAAAATAGGGACTGACTCCATTTGTGTGATAGGTAAAGAGAGGGAGAGAAGAAAAGACAGTGTTTGCAATACATTACAATTAGGAGCACAGTCAAGACAAAATGGACAACACTTAATGAAGCCAGGAGAAAAACCAGGCAATACATGCAGAGTTCGAGACAGATTCTGTAAGCGATCGTTGTGGTTCAAGCCCGGCTTCCATGCTGTGATAAGTGTGCAAGGGGCAGTCTGGGTGGGGAGGAGGAAGGTGGGAGCTCACCCTCTGCCAACCATGTGGTGGAGTCAGCAAACACAGCTCTCCAGCTGACTGCTCCTGTCACCCAAAGCCAGCCCCACTAAGGAAATTATACAATCCTAGCTCGTGATCACAAGACAGTGGGGATATTTGCTTTTTGTTGACATAAGAACTGAAACTAAACAGAAAAATGTGTCTGGCTTTGACTTGGGTCCTTCTGGCAGGCAACAGGGAAACATTGGGAAGAGGGAGGCACAGCTGGTCGGGAGGGGGTGTCAGGGGTGACAGGTGCTTTCACCAGTCATTTTACCTTTGGCTTCACTGTCACTGTGGTCTCCTGGTGGGATAGCTGCTGAGCCACAAGAATGGAGCTGCAGAATCTCCCCGCGCTCTCTTTGACCTGTGGTAACCCATTGGCTGGAGTGACGGCTGTGCTCTTTCCCAAACAAGCCATGAGCTTCCAGGTCTCTCAGTCCCAGCTCACTCTGTCCCCCTCACTCTGGACACGTTCTTCTCCCCTTTCCCTTGGCAGCTGGGAAGTCCTGCTCATCCTTCACAGGCCAGGTCCTCTGTCACCTACTCTGTGAACCTCCCTGCAGACACTGGCCTCCTGCTCGTGCAGGGACAGTCCCTCCTCCAGCCCCCATGGTGCTGTCTCACAGAGCGAGCACCTACATAAAATATGGCTGCCTCCTTTTACATTTTTATGTTTTCTTTCTTCTTGGTCCGTTTCCTACTTCTTTTGTTTTGTCATTTCCGTTCTTTGTATTGTATTCTCGCAAATCACTACAGAAAGAGTAGGCTATAATAAATAACAATATATATCTCTTGCATTTTCCTTCCATATTTCCTTTCCTCCCTTCCTGTCTCTCTTTCTCCTTCTTTCCATTCTTCTCCCTTTGTTTTTCTGAGCCATTGTTTCAACCTGTGATTTGCTCTGCTAGTAGATGATTAGCTCCTGGAGGGTATCTTGTTTATCCAAACCTAGACAGAACCTGGCCCTTCTAGGTGCTCAATAAATGTCTCTTCATTTATTTAGTGATGAGGAACTCCAGGGCTACCCCACAAAAATGACAGGCTCAGGGAAAGGGCTGGAATCTCTCCAATTTAACCAGAAGATTTGGAAGGTGCCTTGTATGCATTGATTCTCAGCTGTTCTTAGATATTGTGCACCATTCTCAGTGGAGGTAATTGTGTTCAGGAGCGTTATCAGTTGGTTTATGGCTCCCAGCAGGAAACAGATGACATGCTCTGAAGTGGGCAATTTGAGGGAATTTAATACAGGGACTACTTGTGAAGGTGGAGACAGGATGCAGGGAAATTACAAGGAGATGGTGCAGAATCCCAGGGTCAAAGGGTGACATCACCAGTAGGCCTGAAGAGTTGACTGCAAGGAGCAGGGAGCAGAACCCACAGGAAGAGAGTGTAGGAGAGGATGGAGAGAGCTACCAAAGGACGAAGCCAACTGGCATTACTGGAGTAGGAAGAATAAGACCTCCTTTTCCCTCCTGGCTCTGCAATCTCCTGCCAGTGGGTCCTGGGTGCTAGGCCTGAGCACAACCAGAGGCATGAAACCTATAGGGACACAGAGCATGGTGGAGAAAGGCATAGAGTGGATCCAAGAGCACAAGGGAGGCAACCAAGAGTTGGCCTGGAGGAGTGTCTCCATTTCATGATTCTCTTACACTAACAGGGACGGTCAGCAGCAGCCTACGTGGGTATTGAAGACCTATATCAAGCCAACAGGGCCTAAGGAGGGAACAAGGCATAATCATTTTACCTATTTTGAATGTTTGCACCAATAATCACCAGGACTCCGCCAAAGCCTGGAAACGACTTTGATAAGCTTTTTTATGTGATCTTGATGGAAAAAAATTCTCTGTTTCTAGAAGGAAATTCTGCTCACATGTTCCTCTGGGCACTGGGACCGGATTGTGAGCTGCATGCCCCTTGATTGTGGTGTTCCCCACCCATCTTTGGTGAACTATGCGACCTTTTCCTGCTCAGAGGGAACAGATTTTCTGAAACGCTGTTCAATCTCCTGTGCCCCACCAGCCAAGCTTCAAGGTATTGTCAGCCAACCAGGAACTGAATGCAAGTTCTCTTCAGCCTCTCTCTCTTTGGGGTACTTTAGGGATCTTTTCTTCACCCCAGTACTCTTCTCATTTGCTCTGCTGTGCCACCCTCTTCTGATAACACCACCAAAGTGCCAAAGGGCAACACCATTTTTGTCCTGATGACATACAAGAATGCCCTGGCTCAGATCTCATGAATGAAAGACACGTAGACTTCCCTGTCTTTATTTGATTGTACGTCCTCTGGAATCAAGCTGACTCACAGTGGCCTGATCATATTAATAATCAAAAGAAACACTTTATCATGCACATTTTTTTATTTAATATTTACAACCTTCCTATGAGCTAGGTGCTTTTAGTTCTATTTTATAGATGAGAACAGAGTTCTATGAGTTGTCCCTGGCTTACTGCTAGTAAGAGATGAAGATAGGGTAGAACCTGCTCTGACCCCACAACTTGCTCTTGACCTCTTCTCAGACTTTGGTGTGCCTCTCAGTGACCCAGGAGGCCCGTTACAAATACTACTTCCTGAGCCTAATGCTGACAGAGCCTGATTTAGTAGATCTGAGGTGGGTTGGTGATGCAACTGTGGGAAACTCATAGATTGCCTTCGGAAGAACCGTGAATTACACCGAGGCATATAGTGTGGTGTTTAAGTACAGAACTCTGCATCCCAACTGCCCAAGTTCAAACCCTACATCTGCCCCTTATTAGCTTGGGCAAGATGCCTAACCTCAATTTCCTCATGTGCAAAATAAGAGATAATGATGGTATTTATTGCAATGGGTTGTTTGAGGTGTGAAGTTTATATAAGTATTGTAAAATGCTTCAAACAGTGCCTGGCATATAAAAGCACTATAAATGTGTCATGCTTTCCATGACATGGTCACTACTACATTTTTATCATTTGTAGTTAGGAAGTGAGGTCATGATTTATTTAGTAGCCATTCTATCATTCAGGGAAGGAAAGGGAGGTCAGGGAATCGTTATCTGATCTCTGTTCTGTGTAAGAGATCCCAGTGGATACTCAGAGAGTAAAAAGAGATAGGATGAGCCCTGGACCTGAGATGCCAGAGAAGCTGCTCCACCAAGAATTATGTGACTTCCTGAGAATGCCGACGGGTTGATAGGTTTTTGTTCTTTTTGGCTACACGTTGATTTCTGGACTCTGCTCTAAGCATCCTGTGCTGCTTTTTCCTGGGCTCAGGACTGAACCCGTGGCTGACCTGTCTTGAAGATGGGCTCTGGTCCCTCCCCGAAGCCTACTGCAAGTTGGAGTGTGACGTTCCTCCTGTTATCCCGAATGCCAGCTTGCTCCTGCCTCCCTGCCTCCAGCACAACCATGACGTGGGCTCCGTCTGCAGATACGAATGCAAACCAGGCTACTATGCTGTGTCGAGTGTGGACAGTAAAGTCAGGAGGTGAGCTGGTTTGTTCTTGGGTCTTTGAGCTTCTCTCTACCTTCACGCTCTCATTTGTAAATCCCAGACGTTGCTTTGGAAATAATATGAAGACCTTCTGGGTTGTCCATCGCTTGTTGTGTTGGTTTGTTTTTCTATATAATCTCTCTTCACCTGCACAGGTATATTCCGCAGTCATGCAGGCAGGTTGACCAGGTGTGCTTTCTGGAAAGCTATTCCTTCCCATAGAAGATCCCACAGCCTCACTTAGGTGATTTTAATAGAATCTCTGCCCTAATTATCATTGTCCTTGAAAGTAAGTGTTGGGAGCTTCTCAGGTGTTGTCACCTGAATCCAACTGTGGGTGGAGCATCCTCATCAGGTCGTGTGGGAGCTTATGGGATGGTGGCTCTGGGAGAGACCTCCTGGGCTGGTCCCCAATCCAGCCATTTATTACCTGTGTCATGCTGGGAAGGTTTCTTTCTCTGCTTTAGTTTTTCTCATCTGTAAAACAAGGATAGTAATAATAATATCGACCTCATAGGGCTTGGTGTGGGGACTAAATACATTAATCAATTAATAAAATATAAGGTTTGATAAATTTATTTTTAACACATAAAACATATTAGCCATTAATATTATTGTAGTCTTTCTGCTTTCTCCCTGCTGGACTTCCTGTATGTGCAACTCCTAGACCCAGAAGCCAGGGTGCATTTCTTCTGATCAGAAAGAACAAAAGGAAAGGCTTTGAAGAGAGTCATGCTGGGCTTCAGATCCCAGTCATCTCCTCTTTTTATCAGCTGAGTAACCTCAGGCAAGTTACTTAACTCTTTGGGTCTCAGTCTCCTTTGTAAGTTGAGGATAATGCCCACATCAGAGGGTTGAGCTGAAGATGAAATGAGATAATGCACATCCAACCCAGTGCCTGCCTTGTGCCAATTGCTCAATAAACGGCTTCAGCAAAAGAAGGTTTTTCTGAACAAACAAAACAAATTAAAAACTTCCAGAAAAAGAAACTCCTTGTACTCAGTAAATAGTAGCTATTCTTTCCCTATCATAAATTATGTTAGTATAGGAGAAAATCCAGTTCATTTCTTACCCATGACTTAATTAAAAGTCCGACCATAGTAGTTTTTTTTTTAAAGATGGTTTTTGTTTTGAACTAATACAATCCCAGCTATGGCATTACCAATGATGTCAAGACAGACAAACTTTGCTTATAAGCTAAAATTCTCTAAGGGGACAGAAGAATATCAGGAAACTTGCTCTCTGGCTCACATGTGCACCCCACCATCTTACTATGGGGTGGATTGAGTCTGGCTTTGCCCAGAGCCTTACACTACAGAGAAAACCCAGGTTTCTATGTGGGAGGATGCGGGGGAGCAAGTCAGGCGAGAGCTAGGCTGATGAGAATATGAGTAATACTGATGAAAAATTCATAAGAGGCAGCACTCCGGTTCAGTGGACTCTAGCAGGTATAGTCAACAGTTTTTGACAACCGAAAACACATTTGCATGTGATTTTCATAGGCTCTAGATCAATTTGCGTAGGCACACATTGAAAGGCAGTGAGGACCCAGGCCATCTTCAAGTGTGAATGGTATTACAACTCCTCTAGAGGAGGCTGTTTTCTGGCTTTTTCCCCTCTTGTTTCTTGCCTCCCTTTACACAGACTTGCAACTGACTCAGGTGTCTGCAGAACAGTGCAGAGAAGAATAATTGTGGGGGAGAGCAAAGTCTCAGGACCAGGAAGAATTGAGGGCAGAGGGATGATTTCTAACTCCCGCAGCCCACAGCTTGTGATGGGAATGAGGCTTCCCCCCAGAACTGTGAGCTCTCTGCCTTACCCTGCACCTTGGGCTCAGCCAGCTGCCCCAGCAATGGCAGGGGCACACAAAGGCCATTTGTTGGTACAACTTTTCTGGTTGAGAAACTGGAAGCTTGCAACATTGGCATTGGTTTTGGCATAAACATTTACATTCACAAACACCATGCTGAAGAAAGATTAAATTATTTACCACACTGTGTAAACTGATTTAAATCTTAGTTTATACCTGTTTACATAGCAGGCGGCGGATTGGTCATCAGAAGTTTGCAAGTTGGGCGTAAATCACCGTCACTTGCCACTTCTGTTTACCCAATGAACTATGTCAGCCTTGTTCCCCGCTTGGTGGGAAGAGCCCAGAGTTGTACAAATGGGGCTCTAAACTTCTTTCTAGCACATGCAAGCAGGAGGAGAAGAAATTGAGAAAAGCAGACAGGGAGATCAATCCAGAGAGAGTGAGCACATGCTAATTTTATGCAGTTCTGCGAGTAGTGGAAAAAACCCGCTTGATGGTCAGATTCGAAGCTTGTTGTTTGCACGACTCTGAACAATGGACTCAATATCTATGTGTCTCAAGTTTTTCATCCATAATGGGAGGGGTAGTAATTTCTACCCAATTGTGTTGTTTTGAGGCTGAAAGGAGGTAATTGTTCTGGAAGCATTTTATCAATTATGACATTCAATGTAAGTACCATGTATTGCTTTTGGTTCATTTCTTTTTAAAACAAGGAAACAGCTACAAAAATGTCAGCCAAGTACATTCCCTTCCTGCTCTTCTCACGTCTTTTGAACGTTGTTTCAAGAGAAAAGAAAGACAAGTACTGGATCTGACTTTTCTCTTTGGATCAGCCCATTTAAGTTTTGTCCCATTCAGCTCAGAAGGGGCAGGGAAGGCATAGCTGCAATTGGCAAGTTCATTGCGTGCATGCTCTCTGCTGGTCTGAGGAGGATCTAGGTTCCAACCTCAGGGAGCACACAGCCTCCAGGCTCCCTCTTTCATGTGCTTTATTTTTCCTTGAAGCATAGCAGAGAAGGAGATAGCTACAGGAGAGGCACATTCACCTGGCCCCTGGATTCCTGGCCCCTTCTTCCCAGGATTTGAAAGTGGCACAGCCCACACTGAATCTAGTTCCTGAGGACAGGGAAACTGCAATGACTTAGGCCTGGGTCAGGGATTCACCCAAGTCCAATGGATTCCCCAGAGGGAAATTCAGAAGAAGGGTAAATGGATGTTGTGGTAGCAAAAAAAATCAATAAAACAAAAATAAATATCCATTCTATAGTACAGCTATACAATGGTACAGCCATACCATGAAATGGCCTGCTACCATCAAAGATGTTTGGAAGAATATTAAAGACATGGGAAAACATTCACAGTACAATGTTAGGTGGATAAAAGCAAGAAAGTAACTGTTATAAATGATAGAATCTCTATTTTCATATTAAAAATATTTTTATCACTTTTATATTAGCTAGAAATGATTATGATAGTAGTAGTCATAATCTCTAGGTAGTAGGTATTATATTTTATATATATAAAATATATATTATATATATATTATAAGGAATATCTTTTCTTTTTCTGTTTATATTTGCTAAATTTTCTAGATTTTATAATGATATAAATGGATAAACAGTTTAAAAACTAAATAATGAAGTGAGCTAAGATTATAGCAATTTGTGGAGGCAGAGAGTAATAAAAGGAAAACTAGGCAGATCTTTCTAAATAGGTGAACCCAGGAGAGACCAGCACTCTAAGACAGTACCCTATGCCCAGATCCTTCTATGTTTTGAGGACCAGCACTGTCTTTGTTCTTGAAGGCCATCTCACAGTTTTTCCTCCAGTCCTAACACCTCTTCCCAAATTTCCAGCATATCACCTCACTCCCCAAAGTGAAGGGTCTGCCCACAGGTGGGCAAGCTAATTTTTGCCCCAAACATATACCCCTGCTTCCTGCTGTCTAAAATGAAGTTCACCACCTTTGCTCTGGACCTCATCTCCCTTCTTGGGGATTTCTCTCCACCCATTTACCTTCTTCTTTCCTACATCTGAGGCATCTCTCTTCCTCTTGCCCATTACTTCTCTTTCATTATTCTCAGGTTTCTCTCACCTTACAACTCAAATAAGCAGAGCCTTTACTTGATCCCATGCCTCTGCCCTCAGCTACCACTCCAGCTTTCTCTCTCCCTTTCACAATGAAACTTGTTGTAAGAGTTGTTTGTATTCACTCTCTCTAACTTGCCATCTTTTCTCTCCTTCACACTTTGACATTCATGTTTTTACTCCTGTCTCTTCACTAGAGCTGTGCTTGCCATGGATCTTTCTGCTGCCAAATGCAGTGACTCTTCTTGGTCCTCAGGTTACTTGAGAATATTTGGTTTACGTTGTGGTCACCATGACAGATAGGATGGACGCTTCTACCCATAATTTGGTGTGGATGTTGAAACTAATGATACCACACATAGACTAAGAGACTCTGAAAGGGTTTATTACTCATATAATGAGGCCTTCTGGAAAGAGAAGGGGAGGACCCCAGGTTGACCTTCAGATGGCTGGAGAAAGCAGGGAAAGGAGAGGGCCTGGGGTTTTATGGTGCTTAGGGAGTCGGGCTTGTATCAGGGTTTCTGCATGTGAACAGAACCTGTGTGGTTTGAACTTTCTCCTGAGGCCAAAAGAGGAAGCATACAGCTTTCTGATAAGCTTGCTCAGATATGGGAGATGGTGGGGCTTGAAAGCTGTCAGCAAACATTAAAAATGGAGTCAGCCTCCTTATTATAGCATAGTTGGCTACGCTCTGCTTGAAACTTCTTCCTTGATAATGTTCTTTTTCACTCCCTAATTTTCCTTCTTCTTCTCTATCTCTTCTCAATTTTATCAATTTTATTTTCTGGATTTCTCCCCTCTGCCCATTTCTTCAATGTTGGTGTTTCTCTGAGCTCAATTTTCTCTCTTATTCTGCACGCTTGTCTGGGATGAAGCTCATTTACTCTGTAGCCTCATCCATCATCCACATGCCGATGGTTCCTAAATCTGTACCTCCTATTCTAGTCTCTTCCCTTAGGGGCCATAAGGACCATTAGAACAACTGCCTGTGGATATAGCCACTTGGATATCCCATCTGCATTTTATACTCTTACTGTATAAAACACAGCCTATTATAATCTTTTTCAAATCTTGACATCCTCTGTGTTCCATGTGGTTGGTCAGGCCAAGAACTCGCACATAACTTGAGATTCTTCAGTGTTCCTCAAACCAGTCATCAACTTCCATTGAGTGTCATCTTACTGACTCTCAGATATGACCATCTCTCCCAATTTCTGCTGCCACTTCTCTATACCAGGCCACTATCTTTTTTCACTTCTGAACTGGTCTTTCTGACTCTAGTCTTTTTCCCTTCAATACATTCACCACTTTGCAGCAAAATTGATCTTCAAAAAACAGAATTACAATTATAGTTTTCCCCTACATAAAATTGAATGGACAGCCATTTCACTAGGAAAATAAAAAATCTTAAAATAGTTTCAAGGTGTTATATAATCTAGCTGGACTTTGCTTACGTCCGTAGGCTTATTGCCTACTCTCTTCCCTGGGAGACCACTTCCTTCCAACTGTTCTTTTTCATTCCCTTTCATTCCATTTCATTTTCCTTCTCCTTCTCTAGGCTCTCATACCATTGGATTGATGTTACTTCCTCATTCAAGCCATGGCTAACATGCCTCTGGGCCAGAGCTCTCCCCAACAGTGACCTTTGCCTTAGCTGACTCTTACTCTCCTGTTTTTAGCATAGGTACAGTTTTATCTAGGAAGACTACCAAATCTCCCCAGTCTGGAAGAACTGCCCTTCCCAGGGTTCCATTGCACACAGAATTTCCCTGACATCATTTATCTCACTGAGTAGACATGGTCTGTTTACTTATCTATATTCTCCGAGAGACCATGAATATTTGTTTAGCATCGTGTGCCCAATGGCTACTACATTTTTTGGTAGGTACTCAATAAATACTTTATGAATGGAGGAAAGTACATTTATTAGAAAAATCTTGATAGGAATTTTATATTAAAGTTGATACGAATCAATGGTGCAGGAAAGGGGACAGTTTCTTATGAGGGAGTGGAGATCTCTATTTCAAGGGCTTTAGAGTAGAAGAACTCTAAAAATATATGTGTATGTTTTTCTTCTAACAATTGTCTCAGCAACATGGAAGGAATCATTTTCTCCAAAGGCTGTTTATTTTTGTCTATTCAACACACATGTAAGCTTGATTAGCACAACTCTATATAAGTTAATTGTCACACAAAAGGATTAGACCTCTCAACAAGCTCACCAGAACAACAGTTCCCATACCTGGCTGCACATTAGTATCATTTGGGGAGACTTAAAAAATCTTAATGTTCAGATCATACCCCAAACCAATTACATCAGAATTTCTGCAAGTGGGACCCAGGCATTAGTGTTTTGCAAAGCTTCCCAAGTTGCTCCAATATGCAGCCAAAATCAAGAAGCACAAGTCTAGGGGAACCTTTGTTTCTGTAAAAACAGTATCAGTCATGGGATTTTGACTTGTCTAAAAATATCCAGAGTAATGTTTCTTTTTTCAAAATTAGTGTAACAGCACTTTTGCATGCCAGATTTTTACATGTCTCTTTGAGGCTTATTTATATTTGGAGTTAATTGAAAAAATACAAACAATTGTAACTCCAAAGGAATTGTAGTAGTTTCTTGAGTTCTTTCTTATTGACATTTTACAACACATACACAGGCTCCTTTAAGCTGCTTTCTTTTCCTCCCCTGCAGTTTTCTTCTACATACACATCATTGTTCATCGCCCCTTTGTTGTTTCATTAACTTGACTTCCAAGGAAGGTAAAATAAATGTTTTTGACTTATATTTTTATCAAAAAGACCATATTATAGTCTCCCTTATCTTTCACTCCCATGGCTACCTTTTTCTTATTAGGTGTTATCTTTATGTGCGAAGGTTAGATTAACCTCATTAGGACTCATAATTAATTTAACTTACAAATTATTCCAACCTTCTAACCTTACTTAGACAGCCTTTCCCTCTGTAAGTCATTAATCAAGATGCCATGTGAAAGGTGCTGTAGTAGTCAGATCTTTTTTAGAGTGATTGTAAACAGCCATACTTTCTGAGAGTCACTCATGATATCAGCTTTTCCAAAGAACACAGATCTATTTAAGTTCTATAAACACAAATGTAGGTCAAGACTGTAAAAAATAGGCCTCACATTATGACTATTTAGTGTTTAACAAATGTTTGGTTGGTAAACCTCTTTAAATGGGGATTTGTCTCCTCTGACTTGGAGGGAGGGTTTGGGATGGCCGTGGATTATACATGTGGACTTGACCCATCTCTACACACAGAAAGATCATTTGGTGTGGCAGAGAGTTAAAAAGCATAAGGCTTTGGCTCTGTTCTGTTGGGTTGATGATATAATAAGATGATAGTATAATACGGTATACTATGATATAGTAATGTATACCTTGATAAACTGTAATATAATATGTTTCAGTATATTATAAGATAGATGAGGAAACTAAGACTCAGAGTATCATTAGTAGTCTTCCCACAATCACTCAGCCAATTTGTGATGTTAAACTATTCTTACTCCAGAGCCCATGCTCTTGGCTAACAAGACTTTCAATATTGAGCAAATCACTATATCTCTCTGGGCATTTTTTTCCCACATCTGTAAACTAAGGGGAAATCTTGAGTGACTTCCAGCTCTAAAAGTCTATATTTTATTTTCTACCTCGGTAAAATCAACGAAAAGAGTTAGCACTTTGGCAGAACACCATTGAGACCAGTGATACATAACAATTTATTGCCACCAGAAAAAAACAGAGAAGCACTGCACAGGCACAATCTTAGTGGGCAGTACTTAAGGAAATACTGGGAAGACTTCTGGTCTGAGTGACCAGTCAAGGTTTTATCCTCTTCCTCTCGATAGGTGTTGGTCAATTGTTCTCTATTCACACCCAAGGGGATTGAATCCGGGTCTTCCTTGAAGACAGAATATGGGTACATTTTTAAGATCTCTAGAATTGAATTTAAAGATTAAGTACTTCCCTGAAACTTCCCTAAAGAAAATTTAGTCAAAATGCTAGGAAGACTTTCCTTAGTCCAAGATTTATCTCTTGGCTTAGTGGTAAAGCACACAGGTTCTGGGATTAGTGAGATCTAAGTTTGTATTTTAACTCTGCCACTTATTAGCTCTTAGACCTAGGGCAAGTTACCGAACTATACTGAATATCACTGTTTTTATTTACAAAATGGATATTAGGAAATAGAATTACTTATAGCTTTTTAGAAGGATTAAATTGGATAATAGATGTAAAGAAGTGAACACAGTTCTTAATCATATGAAGCTTTAGGTCAGCAATAGCTGGTATTTTATCATCATCATCAAAATCATCATCAGGTTAATGATGCTTGCAAAATGACTGTTGCTTTTGGTGTGTTTAGCAGGTAAACTTCTTTAACAAGGAAAACACTCAGCTACATTTTTATCAGTGGCTATTGTCTCCTATCCATTGTTGATGTCTGTATTCCTGAAAAACAATGTAGGGACGGAAAGACTGAAGCTGGCATTCCAAGTAGGAGTTATAGGTCTTTGGTTACGAGGGCCAATGGGGGAGTGTATTTCCTCTGCCTATAAAACACACACACACACACACACACACACACACACACACACACACGAAAACAGAAAGTTCATTAAATTAAAAATATATATGTGCAGTTCCCTCCCCCAATCAGAACCATCCCTGAATGCTTCATCTCATCCTGCTGTCAACTCAGTGAGTTATCCAAATACTACAGTGGCTTCAGGTAGACCATGAAAGGGAAAAGGGGATATGGGGGGGGTAGAGAAATGGAAATGAAATAGTCAGCAAGATAGAGCTGGACATACTTCAAAAATTGGGGCAAGCACATAAGGTCGGACTGGTGTGGGAGCAGATAGGAAGGGCATGTCCTGGAGATGTCACCTAGATATTTAGACTCTTGATCTTTTTGAACTGTAGCTTGAACCTCTGAGGTTCAATTGATTTTATTGTACCATAGGAAGGGAAAGAAAGACTTGGCTAATGAAATGGAAATGTGTGGTTAAGACAAATGCTAAACCTCCTTAAATATCCTGGATTTGCAATTTCTAAAAACTCAGTAAAATAATCTACATAATTTTTAAACTCTGTGTCATAACATTGTGCATATACACATATGAACAGCTGTTAAACCTATGTGTATATATAGACAGAGACACATGTGCTATCTATGATTTGCCAATTAAGGGACACACTATAATCTCTATGTACACTCATGCATCTGTGAGAAATAGAAATTTGTTTTCTTTCCATTAAGACATTGTCTGGCTTTATAATTAGTGTTTATAGTAAATACATTCAAAGTTTATTCTTGGAATCCTCAATTCTCTTGCCATTGTAGGATAATGTGAGCTTTAGGCTAATTGATTACAGCCTCTTTTGGCATTAAAGTGACTAAACCTCTTCTCCAAGCCTTGGCCACTCAAATGCACACCTGGGTGCAGGCCAACTCCCTGCTGCAGGCTTCACAGGGCTCCAGCGACTGGTATGCAGGCCTTTACTTCAAACACAGCATTCGTTGAACTCATAAATTTCCCTGTGACCTTCAATCTCAAGCTAGAGAACATCTGATTATAAAACTGTCCTTCCTTTTCAAATATTATATTGACTTCTGATTTCTCTATTAATCAGGAAGAATAATTTTTAAAATATTTGGGTAAGCACTGAATTTTATACACACACATACACAAACACACACACCAATAGGACATTCTTCAACCCATACTTTCTCTCCCTGATGCCCTTTCTTTGTTTTGTTTTGTTTTTTTCTCTCTCCTTATCCCATCCTCTCTCTCAGGTTCCAGCTAACGCCTTCTTTGGCCTAGTGGGTGAACATTTTGATTGTGACCTTGCCTTTGCTGTCTAATGATGGAGTCAGTTCAGGCCAAACTGATTTACAAACTATCTCCTGAAGGATTCTGGGTGGGACAAAAATCGGAAGAACTGAGTACGGTGGGAAGATTGAGTAGAATGTTAACACTGAACCTTCATATCACACACACAGGGAGAGAGAGAGAGAGCAGAGGGATGGACAGAGGTGTGTGTCTGAGTAGATTTGTTGGTTATCAGAGCTAATAATTTCTGCTGCTCATTGGGAATTGTATGTGCCATTCATTGTACTACATACTTTATATACACTAACTTATGTAATCTTCTAATAACCCTATACAGAAGCTATTATCAACCCCATTTTTCAGATAGGAAAACTGAGACAAGAAAGCTAAGTAATTTTTTAAAAGCCAGAGATGTATTTAGAGCCACATCTGGAGTTCAAGCATTAGTCTCCTGCTTCCAAATCATCTGCTCTTCACCAGTGTATTCCTGATGGGAATCACCCATCCACTAAAAACCTGCTTCAGCCACTAAAAACCTGCTGAAGGCCACTGGGACCTCTGACTTTCACACCTCTGGGTTCTTGCATGCATCAATCTTCTGGCAGGTGTGCCCCTCTCCTCCTTCCCTGCCTAATAAACTCATCTCCAAGTGTTTCTTTCCTGCTATCCTTCATGTCCCCAGGCAGTGCTGGTGGCTCCCTCTTTGAGCTCCCATAGGTCAGTATTCTGGTTCTCTTATGGTATTATTATTTGTTTCTAAAACCATACAACCTGGGCACCTGGGTGGATCAGTTGGTTAAGTGACTACCTTCATTTTGGGTCATGATCCTGGAGTCCTGGGATCAAGTCCCGCATCAAGCTCCCTGCTCAGCGGGGAATCTGCTTCTCCCTCTGAGCCTCCCCCCTCTCATGCTCTCTCTCTCTCTTCCTCATTCTCTCTCTCTCTCAAATAAATAAAAATCTTTAAAAAAATAAATAAACTATATGACCTAATGTAATGCATAGGCATGTACTAGATACTCAGTGAATATTTGTTGATTGGATGTATGAATGCTGAATGATGAAAGATGGGGAAGGCAAGAGATTCCTATTTAATAGTTTTTGTTTTGGAACCAGTTCACTCCTGCATTTCAGTGTAACCACCACGTCCTCAAGTATACACTGAAGGGAATGAGTATTAGAATTCTGTGGTAATGTTAATTGCCATTGTATGTTTGGGTTTAAATTGCATGCATTGTGGAAACTTCAGAATGTTTTAAAATCTGGGGGTGACCTGAGAAGATTTGGTAAGATGATAAACCCTGTTAGCTTTATGGAGAATTATGTGAGGGGCCAAGAGACTCATGCAAAAGAGATTAAGTGGGAACTACTGAACTTAAAATGAGCGAGGCTGAGAGTTGGACAACTAGGGTAAGGTCAATGAAAGGGGGAGGAGGGGCCCCAAACTTGAGTTAGGTGTTCAGACCTGGGGCAAAGCATTATTGCATCTGACAGTTTGGAGACCTAAGATTTAGTAGCAGAAAGCCCAAAGATAGAAGTGAGGGGTGGGGCTTAGAAGTAGAACTATCTGTGTACTTTTAGGATTTAGCACACTGCTTATTCTGACAGAGAGGCACTATTTTACATGGAAGAAGAGCTTTGTAAGGGGCATTTTTTTTGAGTCAGGGAAGAATGAAAAACCAAAGCCAATGTGTCTAGTGGGATGGTCCTACTGACACTATTTCTTGTCTAGTGGAGTGGACTGGGGCTAAACATCGAGGGCCTGCTGTACAGAGGGTGGACTCACTGATGGGCTATGGACTGGCCATGACTGAAGTCTGCCTGCTCTTCATTTAGGATATTGACTTGAGAAACCAGGTCTGCAGTTTGTTAAGAGAAAAACTGGTACGGAGTTTGGAAGTGCTGATGGTTCTCTCTGGGGTGGGGTAGAGGACTGCGTCTTTTAACACAGTCGAGAGTAATGCTTCTCAAACTTGAATGTGCATAGGAATCACTTAGGGATTTTGTTAAAATGCAGATTCTGATTGAGTCAGTCTTGGGTGTAGCCTGAGATTATGCATTGCTGACAAACTCCAGGGAGATTCTAGTGCTGCTGTTCTGGGAACCACATGGTAAGTGGTAAAGGGCTAAACTATACTGAGAAAAGAGGCTTCTAATTTCAATTCAAAAGCTGACTGTGTGCCACATACAGCACTTAGCCGATTAATGCTTTAGTTTCTTAATCTGTGTTATGAAAATAATGTGGTTACTCCTTGCTTTTACACCTCCTTTTTAGAGATGTTCTATGTAGTAGGATTTTGTGACATTCAGTATAAATGTACTAGGTAAAGGGAGGTACTTTATCTGCAGCTTCATTTCTAGGAATAATGGTGCTTTCATATTGTGATTTAGGCATTGGCATCAGATGGATCATGGTACTTACCGATCCTTCTCCTTCCATTAACCAGTTAGATAACCCCAAGCAGTTGTCCTACTTTTCTAAGCCTTACTTACCTCATCTATAAAATAAACATTTTACATTCATTGAACTAATGTTTATGGGTGCCTATGATGTACCAGACATTGTGCTGGAGACTGAAGATATAATAGTAAATACGGTCTTGCTCTCACCAAGCTTACATTCCAGTGGGGGAGACAGGAAATAAATTACTAAAACTAAAAAAAAAACAACAACCCCAAAATAATTAGAGTATGCATTCCTTGAGACAGGTGCTTTGATTAAAAACCAAAAACAATAAAGGTGTAAAATAAGGTTGCTCTGGAGTGGCAAAAATTATTTTTAGATAGGAAGAAGAGCCAGTAAGAAGAGCAAAAAGAAAAACACAAGCAGAGAGAATAGCACCGAAGTCCTTTGGAAGGAAAAAACTTGGTTGTGCTTGGGATCCTAAGTCCAATGTGGACAAAGTACATTAAAGGTGAATAGGGCATAGGATGAAGTCAGAGAAAGTGGGACAAGATTATGTAGGACCTTGTAAGAAATGAGAAAGTTTGGATTTATTCCCATGCAAGAAGAGGCAATTGAAATGTTTTAAGCAAGAAAATGACTTGATGTAATATATTTATTTACTTTATAAAATATCTCTCTGACTGGTATTTGCCAACTGTATAGGAAGGGGTCCAGAGAAGTGGGGTGTCCAGTTAGGAGGTGAGAGACAGGAACTTGGGCTAGCACTCATCACAGTGGAGATGCAAGAGGTATGGCGACAGATTCCGGAGATATTTGGGAGGAAAAACTGAGAGGACTTGCTGAGGGATTGAATAAAATCAGATGGTGGGGAGGTTGGGGAAAAAGGTAAAAGTGAGAGAAAGAGTAGAATCAAGGATGTCTTTAAGTTTCAAATTTGAGCAACAAGGTAGATGAGTGGTTGAGGAAGAGCATGTACAAAGATAAGGTAATCAAGAACTCACATAACAATAGTCCTCACACAGGGGGGTTTAAGGATAAAATGATATAGGTATGTATTCTTCTGCATAATCCCTAGCACTTAAGTGCTCAATATTTTATTGTTTTTCTGTTATTGTTATTATTCATGAGGGACTACCCATTGGAGACACGAGATGCCCTTGATTGGTAAAGACATGATAATTCTCTTGGACTCAACAATCATATTTTTATTTTCTCCAGTGAAAAATAAATAATACTTTTGAAAACCCTGCAGTGGTGATAGAAGAATGGGGTAGGATAGACTCATGTGTGCCTCAAACAACATCAATCAAACTTTCAGCCAAGTTTTGATTACAAGATCTTTATTTCTGGCAATGGTGTAAGAAGCAGAAAGAGCACAGCTGGATTTTCAGCACTAGGTGGATACCACAAATTCTGGAAATTGGAAAAAAGCATCTTCTAACTTGGACATTGTGGTGATTTGTCTGGAGTAGTTAGAAGGAAAATAAATACAGACCTTCTCCTAGCCCCAACTCCTCATGGTACCATTTACAGAGTAAGTTGTCTGGCTGTAACTATTCCTGTTTGGTCTTTGCTAAGTATTCAGCCTTTTTAACCAAGGTTGTTAGGTATGTGATTGTACTCTCTGACTTCTACACCTAAGGCTAGTTTTAGCTATAGGAAAGTAGTGTAGATTTTAGTGGTTTTCCAACCTAGCTACATAAAAAACTGCTGGCCAATTTAAAAATACAGAGTGTAGGGTAGTCCCAGGATACTGGATTTAGTAAGCCTGTCAGTCTAGGTTTTTTAAATGTCTCCTACATAATTGGTCTACAAATATCATTTGGAAACCATTGGTCTGAGGATTGGGGTGTTATGTTATGATCTGAAAACTCTGGATTCTGTTCTTTCTTTTGCCAATGAATTGCTTGCAATGTGGCATTGGGCAAGTCACTTCATAGTTCCTAATGTGGTAGTTCAGCCTCTTTTACTCCATTGGAGTGAAGAAAATATAGATAGCTAATAGTCAGTGAGTAGAATGTTTCATGTGAAGGACATTTGGATTGGACTAACAAAGAAGTTTGGAATCCATGTCCTGGTGAGGGTCTGCCTGTGTGCATCGATCTAGTATCCAGTGCCATCATTCTTTGAAATGCAAACCTACTCATTTCATGATTTCAAAGTGCCTCTTGACTTTTGATTCATAACATTTTATATGAAGGAGTTGAACCACAGTAAATAAACCAGTTTTTTCATTAATGATTTTAAAAGGCTCAGAGGATACTCCTCAACACTAAACTTAGAAGAGGGAGCTGTGGCACCCTTGGAGATCAAAGCCTTGCCATTACTATAGGCTTTAGTCCCCTTCAAGGGCCCTTTGTGGAAACCAAATTTCCTGGAGTTAAGAGGAATCCAGGACACTGAATTCTTGCCCTAATCACAGTCTCTTATGGCCAGAACCAGCCCATGGCATTCAAGTTTCAAGGTTAGTGCCATAAACAGGGATTGACAGGCATTGATATGGAGCCAGTAAGACAGGGCTTGCTATTGGGCCTTGAGGAACTAACCAATCAAATGCATTGTGAGCAGTATGAGGGTAGAACTTGAAGTGGGTCATCTGATAGAGTGCCATGCAGAAGCTGTGAGAGGTGTATGGAGAGATGGCCATAGGAGGCCATCCCTATACAAGGGAGAAGAAACTGGGAAGGAGAATCCATGAAGTTGAGGGGCGTAGGGACATCTATAGAAAGGAAATGCCATTTCCTAGGGAATCAATTCTCTCTCCCAACCTCCTCTCAGTCCTGCCTATAGTGTCTCCTGTGGAGTTCAGAGGTACCAGTGGGAGCTTTGTTGCTTTCCTTTCTACCTTCCAGCATTCTCCCTCTCTATATTTTACTGCTATTGCTGGTGGTTTGCATCACAGGGCCTGTCATGTTGTTCAGCTACCACCTACAATGGCCAACTTACCCATGCAAGTTTGATCTATCTACCTTCACCACTGAGGTTATTAAACTGGCAGGGAAATATATGACATCGGCATTCTTGAATGGCTCTTCATGCTGGGCAAGAAAACGGAGGACTAATTCCATGTTGAAGAGTTCCAACCAATTCAGAGAAAAATACCACATGAAGTCAAAGTATTATCGTCTTGGCCAAGCAAGGGTTTTCCTTTATAACCATGCTGACATGCAAAGTTTTACAGCCTTGCCTCTCCCTTGGTGTCAGTGGTATTGCCTGCTCTCTCCAGCTGGAGGATGTCAATTCAGCAGAGGTAGGGGAAAGATTTCATCTCTGGGAGGTGGTATAAAGAAGAGAGTCCCTGGGAGGATATAAACTCTGTAGTGTGAAAGAAGAGTAGAATATCCAGTCTACAAGAGGGACAAAAAGGAGTTTAGTTATAATCAAAAGAACTACAAACCTTTCATTGAAAATAGATTTGGGAAAACATTTTTAAGTGGCATCTTTCTTTAGAGAAAGAAGCCATATACTAAATAGTACATAGTGTGTGATTTCATTTATATAAAGTTCAAGAACAGGCAAACATAATCTATGCTGATGGAAGTCAGAATAGTGTGGATTGCAGGGGTGTAGGAAGGTTTAACTGTAAGGAACGCCAGGGGAGTTCTGGGGCACTGGAAATGCTCTTTATCTTGATCTGCATGATTACCCAGGTGTATTCACATGTAAAAATTCTTTGATCTGTGTACTATGATTTGTGAAATACTCTATATGTAAGTTATTACTCAATACATAAACTTAAAATGAATCTTCTTTTTTTTTTTTTGCCACACTTCTAAATGTAGTATCAGGATAAAGGACATCTGGGATATTGACTAGGATAGAGATGCTATTAATATTCAAAGTGGGCTGTAGAACATAAAAGGAACAGTTAAACCAGACACAGTGGACGGACCACAGGCTTTGGCAGCTACTTACCTAGGTCTAGGTCCTAATATACATTTTACTGTGGATCTTTGAGCCAGCTTTAAATCTCTCTCACACTCAGTTCCTTCTGTATGTGGATAATAATATATTTACCTTAACTGCCATTTGGAGGATTCAATGAAATCATGTATATAGGTATTTTGCCAAACACCTGAAATGTAACTCAAAAATACTATTTATTATTAACAGATAGTAGATATATGTTCACATAAACCATGATGCTTAAGAATTCCAGTCACAAAATCAGATTTCTACCCTAAAATATTCCTGGGAATAAAAGTATGAATCTCAATAACTGTTTAACATCAAACTAAACAGTGAAAAGCTGAAAGCTTTTCCTCTAAGATTAGGAACATGACAAAGATGCCCACTCTTGCTGCTTTTATTCAACATAGTATTGGAAGTCCTAGCCACAGCAATTAGGCAAGAAAGAGAAATAAAAGACATCTAAATTGGAAAGAAAGTAACACTGTCACAATCTGCAGATGATATGATATTGTGTAGATAAAACCCTAAAGATTCCACAAAAAAATCATTAGAATTAATAAATGAATTCAGTAAAATTGTATTTCTTAGTTCAGTGAAGAACTAACAAATAAATTCAGTAAAATTGTTTCTATATACTAATAACAAACTACTACAGAAATTAAGAAAACAACCCCATGTACAATTGCATCAAAAGGAACAAAACGCCTAGGAATAAATTTAACCAAGGAGGTAAAACACCTGTATACTGAAAACTCAAAGACATTGATGAAAGGAATTGAAGAAGACAAAAATAAATGGAAAGATATTCCATACTCCTGGATTGGAAGAATTAATATTGTTAAAATATCCATACTACCCAAAGAAATCTACAGATTCACTGCAATCCCTATTAAAATTCCAATGGTGTTTTTCACAGAACTAGAACAAACAGTCCTAAAATTTGTGGGGGCCAAAAGACTCTGAATAGCTGAAGTAATCTTGAGAAAGAAGAGCAAAGCTGGAGGTATCATGCTCCCCGATTTCAAACTATACTACAAAGCTATAATAATCAAAACAATATGGTGTTGTTATAACAGACATATCGATCAATGAAACAGAATAGAGAGTCCAGCAATAAACCCACACATATATGGACAGTTAATTTACAACAAAGGAGCCAAGAATATTCAATGGGGAAAGGGCAGTCTCTTCCATAAATGGTGTTGGGAAAAACTGGTCAACCACATGTAAAACAATGAAACTAGACCATTATCTTACACCCCACACAAAAATTGACCCCCAATGGATCAAAGATATGAATGTAAGGCCTGAAACAACAAAACTCATAGAAGAAAACATAGGAGGTAAACTCTTCAGCATTCGTCTTGGCATTGAATTTTTGGATTTGGTTCCAAAATCGAAGGCAACAAAACCAAAAATAAACAAGTGGGACTACATTAAACTAAAAAGCTTCACAGCAAAGGAAACCATCAACAAAATGAAAAGGCAACCTACTGAATGGGAGAAAATGTTTGCACATCATATAACCAATAAGGGGTTACTATCCAAAATATATAAAAAACTGAAACAACCCAATAGCAAAAAAAAAAAAAAAAAAAATTAAAAAATGGGCAGAGGATCTAAATAGACATTTTTCCAAAGAAGACATACAGATGGCCAACAGACACATGAAAAGATGTTCAAAATCACTAATTATCAGGTAAATGCAAATCCAAATGACAGGGAGATATCCTTTCAAACCTGTTAGAATGGCTATTATCAAAAAGACAAGAAATAACAAGTGTTGAAGAGGATGTGGAGAAAAGGGAACCCTGTATATTGTTGAGAATGTAAATTAGTGTAGTCACCATGGAAAACAGTATGGAGGATCCTCAAAAAATCAAGAATAGAACTATAATATGATCCAGTTATTCCATTTCTAGGTATTTATCCAAAAAATGAAAATAAAAACACTGACTTGAAAGGATATATGCACTCCTGTGTTCATTGCACCATTATTTACAATAGCCAAGATATAGAAATAACCAAGTGCCTATCAATGGATGAATGGATAAGGAAAATGTAGTGTATATACATGGTGGAATACTACTCAGCCATTAAAAGAAGGAAATCTTGCCATTTGTGACAACATGGATAGATCTTAAGGATATTAAGCTAAGCGAAGTAAGTCAGGGAAAGACAAATGCCATATATTTTACTTATACGTGGAATTAGAAAACCCAGAACAAATGAACAAATAAAACAAAACTCATGGATACAGAGAATAGGTGGATGGTTATCAGAGGGGAAAGGAGGTGGGAATAGATGAAATGGGTGAAGGAGGTCAATTGTGTGCTGAAAAATGGTAACTAGACTTATTGTGGTGATCACTTTGTAGTGTATGTAAATATCAAATTATCATGTTGAATATTTGAAACTAATGTTATATAATAATTTTGCCTCAATTAAAAACTAACAAACATTCCTTCACTTATTTCTAAATGGAGACGGTTCAAATTATGTTAAGCTATTAAAATTTATTTAAATTATTTGATTTAAAAAATATTTATTTGAGAGAGAGAGAGCACAAGCAGGGGGAACAGGAGAGGGAGAAGCAGACTCCCCGCTGAGCTGGGAACCCGACAAAGGGCTTGATCCCAGGACTCTGAGATCATGACCTCAGCCAAAGGGAGGTGCTTTACTGACCGAGCCACCCAGGCATCCCTATTTAAATTACTTGAAATCAAATAAATGCATTCTGTGCTATAGGATCTAGGGCAGATTATTTCATATTTCTGAGTATATTTCTTTATCTTTGAAATAGGAATAGTAATACTACTTCATCAGGACTATTCTGATGATTCAGTTACCATGTGTAATGTGCTCTGCAATATGCCTAACACACTGTGAATTTTGGTTAAATTATTCAATCTGAAAGATACTTAACTAATGCCTAATGTAAGCCAGATATTATTTAGGAATTATTATGAGGAATTAAAAACAAGAATAAGACACAATCCTTGCCTTCAGGAAGTTTTCACCTTAGTGGAAAAGAGAGACATGTGCATGTTTATAAAACAATGTGATAAATATTTTACTAGTGTAACATTAGAATACTGGAGAAGTACACAGGAGGCATTGTATAATAATATGACAGTCATTAAAAGTTGTGGGCATATTTAAATTTAAAAAGAGCATCATGGCCCTGGAAAATAATAATTTAAGTCCACCATATGGTTGAGTGCATGGCCATGGAATTATTTCTGTTTCAGAATCAAAGCTCGTAACCAGGATTGCTCTGAATCAGAAGTGGATGCATTAAAACAGCAACATGGAAAGCACATTCAAATTGGCAGTGAGTCAAGGGGAATGGAATGGAATTAACAGTATCAAGACCTAATTCTATTGACTTCTGTCTACCTCAAAGCAGTTTCTCTGGTTGGAGGCCATGTTCGTGCACAAGAAGGAAGAGCAATTCCTTCAGGACAGTGTTGAGTCATGCCTGCTTTGAGAACCTATGAGTGCTTTCCAAGGAAAAGATGGACTTGTGAACAAACAAAATGGCCATAGTAATCTCTAGAAAGATCCTTGCCCTTCTGAATTTCAGGCTAAGAGTCTCTGTTTTAAAAGAAAATCTATATGCTGCATCTTCTCCCCTCTCTGGAGAACTAAGATATATTGGCAACTTCATCAACTATATTACCATATGAACATTGATGATCCCCACATCACTTCTGGGTAGTCCCCTGTGTGATAACTTTTTTCTTTCCTTCATCCCACCTGGCATTTCCCAGTGCACTTAGGTGTGAGGCTTCTCCAAGATGAAAAGCTTAAATAAAACCCAGCTGTAAACAATCTAGACCCTGTGCTGATATTTATCAAGCTCTCTTGAGAGATTTATATCAAATATTACAAGCATACCTGGTTTTATTGTGTTTCTTTTTATTGTGCTTTGAAGATATTGCAGTTTTTTGGGGTTTTTTTTTCTTTTTTTTTACAAATCAAAGGTCTGTGGCAATCCTGCACTGAGCAAGTCTGACGGTATTGTTTTTCCAACAGCACTTATTCACCTCATGTCTCTGTGTCATGTTTTGGTAATTCTCGCAGTATCTCAGACTTTTGCATTATTATTGTATTTGTTACGGTAATTTGTGATCAGCGATCTTTGATGTTATTATTGTAATCGTTTTGGGGTACCATGAGCCATATCCATATGACAGCAAACTTAATCGATAAACATTGTGTGTATTCTGACTGCTTCACTGACTCGCTGTTCCCCCGTCTCTCTCCCTCTCCTTGGGCCTCTATATTCCCCAAGAAACAACAAAACTGGAATTAGGCCAATTAATAATACTACAATGTTCTCTAAGTGTTTGAGTAAAAGAGTCATGTGTTTCTTGCTTTAAATCAAAATCTAGACATGATTAGGCTTTCATTGTTTGTTTCAGACATAATGCTATTGCACACTTAATAGACTACAGTATAGTTTAAACATAAGTTTTATATGCACTGGAGACCAAAAAATTCATTTGACTCGCTTTATTGCGAGATCTCCCATTGTAGTGGTCTGGAACTGAACCTGCAATATCTCCAAGGTATGCTTATACCATACAATAGCTGTTGTTATCACTGCTAAGTGTCCACTATTTTTACTTCCATGACTTAAAAATTAGACTGGTGAGGTAGGACCTTTAGTTAACAAGAACCAACTGCTCCTGCCTATTTGCTAATCCTTATCCCATATTACTGAGAACGCAGTCTTCTACCGTGACCTCCTTGAGGGAGTCTAATGGGCTATTTTGTTTCATGTCTCATCAGCAATTTCCTGAAGATACAGTGCCTGGAGGGTGGAATCTGGGAGCAAGGCAGCTGCGTCCCAGTGGTGTGTGAGCCCCCTTCTCCTGTCTTTGAAGGCATGTATGAATGTACCAATGGCTTTGAGCTCAACAGCCAGTGTATGCTCAACTGTAACCAGGAAAATGGAAGGGTAAGATGACTTGGTTTTGGATCAGGCTCTGCTCTAATCTTGATGACCAGTCCAAGAATGTTGACTAGAAATGATCTAAGTGAATCCCAATAGGCAGGGCCTTACTAAGTTGGGATTCTAAGCAGCAGTGTTGATATTATTCGATAGAAAATTCAGAAGATAACCACGTTTTTGGAATAGTTTCTCCTGAGTTTAGAACTTCCTCTTGGATAAAAGGTTTTAAAAACCTGACAGTGTGGGTACCTGGGTAAATTCCAAAAAATGCTGGGCTTTTGCTTTGGCAATGTGATTTCCTCCCATGTATGGCCACTGACCTAACCTGGCTCTGAAAGCTGGTATCATATTTTTCAATAGAACAGAGTTCTGAACAGAAACACAAATTTCTCAGCAAAGGCAAAGCTGAAAGCACTATCTGACTACCATTCTTCCTAGGATTTTGGCACAAGAGGTCTCAAATGAAAACCACAGTCTTATCGTGGTTATGTGATGAAAATAAGTTTTAGTTTTGACTCTTTTCAAGTACCACACACATACACACACGAAACAGGAAGTTAAGCAGACTTCCTAGGCAGAGATCAATGACCTTGACTGCTCTCCTGGCACATGTCTGTCTCAGTGTCCAGCACTCCAAGGTAAGCACTGCTGGACAGATGTGAAAAGAATATGCCATGAAATGAGACTCCTGAGAAATCAAACACATCCGTTTGCACTGATTGCTTAAGGCCTCAAGGAGTTGGCCCTGGATGAAGGGAGAGTTATCTACAATTCTAAAATCTTGCTTTCTTGGGTTTTGTGAGTTAGTGCTATTTTCTCTGTGATCTGAATATAGTATACTTTGTGATTATTGGGGGTGTGGAGCCAAGAGTCACACAAACCAGCACACATATGGAGAAAGGAAATAAAACTTTGGTGAGATCAAAAGAAACTATGATGTGTCCATTCAAGCAGAAAGGCAAAAATACCTTTGGAAAAATTATGAATTGGTTTCACTGGATCACACTCCTCTTGAAAAAAAAATCTGACATTTGCTACAAGCAGCGTTTGTGTGATAGTATGGATGAATCCATGCAAAACAACACCATCTGTGAAAAAAATTCCAAAAATATCTCCGAATATGTGGGCTACAGTTAACAGCTCACTGAATCCTTATATACAAAGGAAAACACATTGTTAATAAATTTCATTAATGACAAAATTGTCCATGGTTTCTTCACATCCAAACAGCAAAAATTGTCTTGACTTTTCTTATTTTTTAATTTTATTTTTTGGTCAGTAACAACATGGTTTATTATTTCAATAGTATCTTTTAGTCCAGGTTCTAAAAGTTGGAGGACACTACCATTTCATCAGACCACTTTTTTCCCTGGCCTAAATGAAGTTAACAAAACAAGAATGGAAATGTTTACTTTTGATATTTTAGCGTCCCATTCTCTGCACTAAGGAGGGACTGTGGACTGAGGAGTTCAAGTTGTGTGAGAACCTACAAGGGGAGTGCCCACCACCCCCCTCGGAGCTGAATTTTGTGGAGTACAAGTGTGAACAGGGATATGGAATTGGTAAGTTTGGGAAGAGATGGTGAATTCTGCTCCCAAGTAATCCTTTTATTAAGCCTGGCTGGAGTTTGAGTCAGATCCATTGTTCTCCCTGAGGAGTAGATGGAAATGCAAGTTGACTTTTAGCTGGTTCAGTAAAAATAAAATTTATGGCAAACTCCTTTTTACCCTTCCACATGCATGTAACATTGGTGTGGCTGCTGAGCTATTTGTGGAGGGTCTGGTCATGTTCCCCACTCACTGCAGGCAGAAAATGGATTTATTTGTAGCAGGAGTTGAGTTGTAGTTCAAGAGGAAAGGTAGGAATGTGTAGCCATACACTATGCATGTGCTCGCCCCTTCTCCATTCTTTCTGCAGTTGTTACTGGAGCAGAGAGTTCCTGAAAGGGATGATTTGAGATTGCATTTGCTTGCATTGCTTTTCAGCCATTCTTTCTCCAGAATGAGAAGACCAGACTCCAGAACCTATAGGCAAATTCTTAATCAAGTAATGGCAACTAAGGGTCTCTTTGGTCAGAGCTGATTTATAGTGATGTTGATTCAATTTTGCCCTGTCTGGACCTAAGCATCATAGAAAAGAGATGCGTTTTGTGGAAAACCTTGTAAGATTAACCCTGAGTTCTGAACTGCATAAGCAAGGAGTAATATTTTTTTTACGATTTTATTTACTTATTTATTTATTTATTTTAGAGAGAAAGAGAGAGAGGGCACACATGAGCAGAGGGGGGCAGAGGGAAAGGGAGAGGCAGAGACTCTCAAGCAGACTCTGCACCAAGCACAGAGCCCAACATGGGGCTTGATCTCATGACCCCGAGATCATGACCTGAGCCAAAACCAAGAGTTGGATGCTTAACCAACTGAGACACGCAGGTGCCCCAAGCAAGGAGTAATTTTATGTCACTGTAACTGTATAATGCCAGTGGGCATACTTTGAGTGAATGAGAAAGCTCATTAGTTTCAGAGATGGTTCTCTACCATCTTTAGGTTGCTCTTTGCCCCAAGATATCTCATGGTCAGGCATGGAGTAGTGGGGAGCTCAGACTGGGCCTTTTGAATGGTGTTTCATGAGTGAAGTCTCATCTCCCTACTCTCGAATTTCTGCATTAAAATGTCATGCACTCACATATATAGAGCTCTTAAGAGTCATTTAGCATTTTGAGTTATTTCACAAGTTTGCAAAAAACATAGACATAGAGACAGTGAGAGCTAAAAAGAAGCTTGGAGATGAACAAATCTATAGATGAGGAAACAGAGAACCCTGGGAGCGTGTCATCTTTGAATAGAGTTTTAGAAAACACTTGGGCCCCACATACAAGGGAACGGAGCAAGATGTTCCTTCAGGAGGCTAACACATGATCAGAGTCTCTGCTTCTAATTTCCTGTTGCTTCCTCTTTTAATCATATAGGTTTCTTGGCTGACAGCATAATAATCTTCACTGGAGAAACAGACATTATAAATCTGCCTTCATAATTTCTGGGCCATTTTTTTCCCCAGCTAGTAAATTTCTTAGGTAGTGGCTGCTATAATTATACGCCTTCCAGAGATCATATAAGCAGGAATGATATTAAATGTACTTAAAAGGCATCAGCCCATCAGCTTAGTCTTTGGCTGGCCAGAGTCCTAGAGTGGGGTCTTGGGGGTCTGCAGGGCCAGGAGTTAAACTTTTAATGGCTGGATCATGCAGAGATTCAGAGATTCCAGAGAAGGGGCTATACTGGACCAGAAAGAAGAGTGGGCATTTTGTCAAGGGGAGTTAACTTGGGGCAGTGGCTCTTTAGCAATTAGTGTAGAAGTATCCCTACAGGTGCATAGTAGATGAATATCAGCCCTGCCTATAACCATGATAATGTGGTGACCCATAACGTAGAAAATAATTGCTCTTAAAAAATCAAAGCTATTGATTCCAGAATGAAAAAGACAGAGATCTAAGAAGTTCAAGTCTCTGCTATAAATTTCTGTTCCTCCAGGTGCAGTGTGTTCCCCATCATGCGTAATTCCCCCTAGTGATCCTGTAATTCTGCCTGAGAACATCACTGCTGACACTCTGGAGCACTGGATGGAACCTGTCAAAGTCCAGGTGAGGAAAGGGACATTTTTTATGTGCCAAGGATGTAAGACTACTGGGGGGAAATTCTCAACTGACAGCATATTCCCTGGAGTAATTTCCGAGGCTTTCAAAGCATCCTTAAAGCAAACAACCACATAGATCATTCCTAGAGAGAAGAATTAAAAATCAGGAAGAGAAAAGAGGAAACTTGAGAAAAAAATGGCCCCTAGCCAAAGGACAGTTTAAAAGATAATCAAGAATGAGGACTTGGAGACATAAAGAATGATAATTCAGAAAGGAAATGGGAAGAGAAGATTACTACTAATGAAAAATAGGACGGGAAAACTTAGAAGCCAAAGAAATGAAGAAAGTTGAAAGAAGGACGGAGAGGGAAAGATAGTTTGGAAAAGATGAAGATAAAACTGAAAACAGGGAAAGAGTGACCAAAGGGAGTAAGAGAGAGCTGCCTTTCCTGCCCACCCTTTCTGAACCCTGAGATCTTCTCCCCAGGCTCCATGGAATCCAGTCGGTTGTGGGCAAGACCCACTACATTGACAGCCTCTTCTCTGGGCTCTCCTTTTGTTCACATTCTCGGTTGAAACCCTGAGGACTCCTCTCCCTGCTTTCTCTCTCCCTTGGGCCCAGGAGAGGGGCACCTGCCCTCCTGTCTCCTCATTGACACTTCCAAACTATTCTCCCTGTCTCCTCCCTGGAGTCCCCCACATTTGAATCTAATGCCAACAAAACCAACTTCATCTTCTGTCATCTTCTTACCTTCAGGTCACCCCCTCCCCTTATTTCTTAAACACTTTAGCTCCTGGGTCATGGTCGCATATACTGACACTCCCGCAGGACTCATTGATTTCAATTTCTACACACTTGACCCTTCCGAAACCTGGATTCTCAGTTCCATGGCCTCCTTTCCTCCAGTGATCACATTTACCTTTCTGACTTCATCCCTTATATGCTTTCCTTGGCTCACTCTAATCTTGTCACAATGGCTTCTTGGCTGATTCTTAGACATGCCAGCAACACTCCCACCACAGACCTTTGCTCTGTGGTTCCCTCTGCCTAGAATGCTCTTCTCCCAGGTTTCCTCAGGTCTTGCTCCTTGGCTTTCTTTAGAATTTTACTCAAATGTCAGGGCCCTCTTTGACTGTTTATCTAAAATACTAACTCCCCTAAAACTTTCTGTCCCCCTTTCCCATTTTTATTTTTTCTCCTTATGACTTACCATTACCAGGTATATCATATACTTTACTTATTTATCTTATTTAGTATCCTTTTCTGCTGCTAGAATTAAAAGCCCCCGGGGGGAATATTGTCTGTTCCATTCACTACTATATCTCCTGATCCTAGAACAGTGCCTAGTAGGCAGAAATTGCTCAATAAATATTTGAGAGGTAAATAAATGAAAATGAGGAAGAGAAGGCTATACAAGATCTGGACGGAGAAGATCTTGTGCTAAATTAGTTATTTCTCCTTAGAGTGGGAAGGGTGGGAATAACATAGAGCCTGGGAGCTTGGTTGCTTTATGAGACTCTCTAACTAAGAAAATCCTTGGAAGGCTGTTCTCATAGATTCACCAAGAGATGGAGTCTAGAGATGTTCCACATTTCATTTGGAAACCATCCTCAGATTGCTTCTTTTTCCTCACAGGCTAATTGTGCTGTATGATCAGCAGGGATTTGTGTCAAAGCAGGAGGATCAGAAAAACTACTCCAAGTACGATTCAGGAGAGGGGGTTGGGGGTAGCATACCCCTATTAATTCAGTCAGTTATTCATTGAACAAACATTTGTTGGGACTTACTATGTGCCCTGGAACTGGGCTAAGTGCTGGGAATATGGAAATGAGAAAATGATAGTGCTTCTATTTATGAGACTTATAATCTGGCCATAAAAACATTTATAATAAAGCAACATGGGAAGTGGTTTGGTTGTGGTAGAAGTGCTGTGGGAACACCCAGGAGGAAGCAACTAATTCTTCTGCTCAGGAGCTTCAAGAATGATCAAATGACCAGGAGGCTTTTCCTCTGGGTCATAGACTATGATCACGAGGAATGTTCTAGAGGGTTAGGAATGGCAAGACGTTCTCTGTGGCTGAAACCACAGTATGTATGGTGGTAAGGGAGAGGGAAGATGGGTACTAGAAGGATGAGATAGGGGAGAGGCAGGTGGGCGAGATCCCGCAGGGCAGGCCACGCCCCTCCTAGGATATAGAACCTAAGGAGGACACTGAGCAGAGAGGAGCAAACCAGGAGCCTGAGGGCAGTGTGAAGACTGGATTTGGGTGGGAAGGAGAAAGCCAGAGAAACACCTTGCCTGGTTCTCCCATCCCTGGCCTTTCTGGAGTTTCTGTCCCACTTCCCATAGTCTGCTGTGAAGGTCTAGCTGGAATTACAGCGCCCAGAGGAAGAGCTCTGGAAGAGCTCCTGCCTCCTGTTTCATGGAGTGCCAGATGGTCTCGACCTTTTCCTTCAGTCCCTTAAATTCAGCTTCCCCTGGGAAAAGACTTCTCTTTCTCCATTAGTAGCTGAAGGGGGAAAGGCTTAGGATATTTCAGACCCTTTTCTTCCTCTTGAGAGATAAACTGCTTAAGGAACTCTTCTCCACCCACTTCCCCGTAAAGGCTGCCAGTGGGTACAGTCGGTGGATGTAGGGTTTGGGAGGCCAGAGTACAAGCCTTCCAGTGATTGGGGTCTCCCACTTCTGCTTTCCAAGTGGAACATTCAAAGAAGAGCAGTTCAGTTGTCTCCATGAAGAGAGCAGGTATACCAACGACAGAGGCATGACTGTTTCCAAGCTAGAAAACAATATTCTCTATTTTCTGAAAGCCTCCTTTTTCTGAACTCTCCTTCAAGGGAGTCATTATTATTTATTTACCCTTATTCCATAACTTTTACTTTACATTTATATTCCTAGTGACTTTTCCAGTGCTAGGAACCTCGTAGGTGTCTTATAAACATTGGTTGAGTGGGCAAAGAAATTATAGCACCATTTTCTACTTTGGAAGGGAATGTCCACTTCCTTGTCAAACTGGGCCATTTCGGCGGCTCTGTACAACTGTGTAATCATGTCCTTGTCATTTTCAAGTTGCCCACCCCAGAGAAAAAATGCAGAGCACTTTTTACTCCTTAAGCCAAAAATCAAGTGTTGTTGTTTGTATCATTGCATGTGTCATGATCATGGTCTAGTCAGTAAATCCAGGTTTTGAAACAGGTTATCCAGGCATGATTTTGAGGACAATAGCATCAGAGAAATGTTGTAGACCTTAGAATAAAAAATGTATTGTTAAAAAACCTGAGTTTTCACTCATAATCTCTATTATCCATCAGGCGCATAATTTTAGGCAATTTTACTGTTCTGTGCCTCCATTTCCTCATCTGTAAAATAGACATACTACCTATATCATAAGGTTAACATGAGTATCAGATGAGAAACATGGATAGAAATTAACTCTGTGCTTGATGAGGAACAATCTTTCTTGATTAGTTGCCATTCTTACTAGAGACAGGTTGCTTTTCCTGACCTCTGCCTGCTCTTCCCATCTGCAATGATACTGCCCTTCTTTGTGATTTGGGGGTACCACTAGACTGATCATAATTTGCATATTTTTAGAGGCACTAAATAGATTTGTGTCCTATTTCTGTGTGAAAACAAAGTGAAGTAATTAGCTCCTTCTCATAATGTGGAGGAAGAATTGAGATAACTAAAAATGAGCCTCATCCTTACTTTGCAAGAGTAATTGTTCCTGAGAAAACATCCAAAGGTCAGAATTTTAAAAGTTGAATACATAATCGATAACATAACCCAAATCAAGATTCTTTTTGCCAAAAGAAAGCCCAGTGTTAATCCAGTAGTTAACATGAATTATCATAGAGTGTCCAAAGAAGCTGTCATCTATGCATCTCTCAACAATTTCATAGATATAATGCAATAAAGGAGCATTGCTTACAAAAAAAGCTTACATGGGATGGTTTGTTTTTAGGAAATCAAAACTTTATTATAACATACAACAAGAGAAAGAAGTCAATGGAAGCAATTGGAATGGTGATGAGCTTATTCTTGTGTTCCCAGGTTCTCAGAGATAAGATTACACACCAGCCATAGACGATTTCATGATGTCTGCTATTTTGTGGCACCCAGCAGCTCCTGAGCAGTGGGAAATCTAACCTTGTCCTCATAAATAAGAGGAAATGCCTTATAAACCAAAGCAGTTGTGTTAAATGAATCTCTTCACAGAGTAAAATCCTTATAACTTACATCGATTTGTCTTGGGGGTTGTTCCATATATATACTCAATCTTAAATTTTGGTGTCCTTAAGAATCACTTGGGCAGTTTGTAAGAGGGACAGAGCTGGGTTCTACCCTTCAGAGAGGCTGGCGAGGCCATGAAGCATACCCAGTCATTCCGCGGTAATGTTTTGAGAGACACTGCTATTACAAAATAAAATATTGGCAACATAAATATTTTAAGTACAAGCATGTCTTATTTGGAGCCTGGCTCCTTTGTTTAGTAAATGGTCATCTCCTTATTTCGTGCAAATCCCTATCTCCCATACTTCAAATACCTTTATATCTGGCAAGACTACAGAGCAAATGAATTCAGTTGCATCACTTTCTCTAGTCTGCTTCCAATGACTTCATTCTTTGTAATAAAAATGATATCTTACAGTTGGATAACACTTTATTGTTTTCAAAGTTGTATATATAAAAATACATATATTTTTATATATTTATAATTTCATTTTAATCTTATCAGAAACCAATAAACTAGGAAAGCAGGATTTTATTATCCTTATTTTTACCAATAAAGTTGATGTTGGATGATCTGTCCAAGCTCACACAGCTAACGAGAAGTGGAGAAAGAAGTGCAATCAACTTGTCTGATCCCAAGTCCAGTGTGATCTCCCCTGAATCACCCCATTTGCCATAGTTGTTTCTTTCCCCTGCAGTGTGTATTGGGATTAGTTTGCTCACCAAATAGAAAAGAAGCCACTCCTCTCAATTATAAGAACCCCCTCATTCCTACACTTCTCTTTTTTCCTTCCTTATTCTTTCCTTCCTTGCTTGCTTCCTTCCTTCCTTCTCTAACAAAAATAATTTAGAGAGACAGTTTTCTATAATTCTACCTTTCCTTATTGTGAAAGAGATTGTTTTTAAAGAACATTCAAGTATACTTTTGAGATGCCCACAAAGTTGATTTGCCTTCCTCCAGGCGTTCTGCTGGTTTTTATTCCTGCAAATGATAACTGGCTTCTAGAATAATATACTTTCCATTAAAGGAAGAATTTCTGAGGACTCAGGTAACCTTGGGTTTTGATGTAAAACAACTCAAAGTAGCAACTGGCATAAAGAAGAGTGAGCGTTCAAATACTTACCCTTCGGTGTCCTCTGTCTATTCATCAGCAAAGGGTGACCATAATATTATCTATCTTGCAGTGCTGTTGTAAAAATAAAAAATAACACTTCGGAAATGTCTTACACAGTTTTTAGCATATAGTTCTGAAATGAGTAAAAATGAAATTTCAGTTGATTTCATACAAATCTTACCTCTGGCAGTTTCCCTCCTCTCTGAACAGGTATCACCAGTTATCACTATGAAAGAGAAAGCATCATTCTCTAAGTTCTATACTTTGCTTATTGGTATGCCCCCGTGTGTGTAGACAGAAACATGTAGTTCATTTGTTTCTTTTTTCTGTCCCTTTTACAAATGGGGCTGGGAAGAGAATTAATGGCCATTCAGTGTTTCCTATTTGAACACTGACTAAAGAAGGAACTTCTAACAGCTTCGGTTGCGAGACTGAGAGTACAGGTTCAAATGACTATTATTTCTAATGACTCAAGGGCCTGCTGGCTGTGGGAGACAAGAGGTAAGGATTTGAAATGCTCAGATGGACTTGCTGGGCCTTTTGTTTTTATAATGGTGTCTTCCTCTTTTACCTGCTATACACAGAGATCTAGACTTTTCTACGGTGATGACATTTGCAGAGAAATACCTGGCAGAAAGAGAGGACACCAAACAAAAGGGTTTCTTGGCAGTCAAATAAAGGCCTGCCAGTCAAGGTGACTGAGCAGTGGAATCTGGCAGTTGGGATGCAGGAGACAGCCAAGTGCCCAGTCAGTACCACTGCTCACACCCAGAAATAAGAGCTTTTGCTCCAGAACCTCCCACACCTCTCTGGCAGTGCCTAGACACCCGATGGTCTGGGGAGCCCGAGCTGAGGGTGTGGGAGGAGTTCCCCTTCCAAATTTTGCTGGGAGCACTTTGTGCTTTTCTCATCCCTGTATTTCCTCATCTTCATTCTTTTCTTCCTTTTTCTTCTTTTCTGTCATTCTACCTCTAAACTGGAAGATTCTTGAGGGTAGGAATGATGTCTTATTTTCATCCCCAGATCTCCTCAGCTTATGACTCATTTCGTCCCTTGCTCAGAACAGGGTTGCCATGTGAAACTAGAGCCTATAGAAGGGAGTAGCTCCTGCCTCCACAGAGCTCTTTCCCAAGGCAAACCTTTCAATTTTTCCAAAGGCCTATGTAAGGTTGAATTTTTATGACTGTCCTTAACCACTGTGTTGAGAGGGTGTTTTATTATATTTTGAGATTTACCACTTAAAATGGGAAAATTAACATTTTGACTTATGCTGGAAAGAAGTGGTCCTTCAAGAATCTGATTTCATGGGGAGATGATTTTTTTTATACATAATGTGGCAATTGTTTGCATGTAAATGATTTTTTCTAAATTATACTTGAAAGTGTTCCGTTCTGAAGTACAAAAGCATCCATCATAACATCTCATTTCCTCTATTAGTTTGCTTCATAACTTCATTTTTCACAGACCGAACAATGCTTCTCTTTTCTTTTTTTAGTATATCACAATTAGGAATTAGTGAAGTCCAAACTAATGAGATTTTCCTGTGGTTCCACATGTGAGGTTTGTAAAGATGCTCAACACTGCAAGGAATCCCTCCCTCGACTCCCCAGCTCTCCACTAGAATTGTTCAGTCAAAACAAGTCTTGTAATTTCTGACTTTGTTTTCCCAAATTGGTCCCCAAAGGATTAATAATTCCTTACGCAAAAACAAAATGTTTTAAGAGGAAGAGAGAAGCAGGAAGAGAAAAAGAAGACAGTGCCCCCCAGGAGTCATAGTGTCTGACTAGCTGGTCTCACCCTCCCATCTGTTTTCTCATCTCCTCATCCTCCGGAGTGTCCTCTTGATGGGCACAGTTGTGTAACAGCTCCAGTGACACTTGCCACACAGACATCAGTGGGAGAACAAATCCCTCAGACATGAGTCATGAAAAAACCTTCTTTTTCATCAGTTTCAAGTATGGAAGTGTCTGCTTTTGGTTTGAATAAGTCTCAAGGCATCGAGTCCAAGACCATCTTGGAGGATGGGGGGAGAAGAACTGAAAAGCAAACTGCAGGGTAATGTGTGACTGTCCAAATAAATATGCAAAAACAATGCTGTATTGTATTTAGGGTTGCATACATATGTAGTAATAAGGAAATTGTCACAAACCTGGGCAGCTGCAGAATTTTGTAGTCTGTTGTGATTAGCAGCCCATTCTGTCAAGTAACTATTCCTGATTAAAAAAACAATTGAGCAATTCTGTGTTAGACCTTAGTTTTGGCTAACCATCAGTCTTGTGACCTTTAGGGAGACATTTAACCAAGCAATAGGCTTCAGTTGCCTTATGCCCTCCCTTCCTCCCTCCCTTCCTTCTCCCTCTCTCTCTCTGTCTCTTTCCCCCTTCCATCTTCCTTTTGTTCTTCCCTTTTTCCCTTGTACTTTTAAAAAATTTTAAAATGGCCCAACCAAGAGGAAATCTTTAAACTGGTTTTCTCATGAATGCTTTCCTTTTGGAAAGTTCAAAACAAATCTTTTTTCACAATCAATTCACCTGCAAAGTGGCTTGCTAATAGTATAATACCAATAGTTACAATCATATAAAAATGTATAGGAATAATGATTTAAAAATTCAGAATAGTTGTTGCCTACCAGTAGGGAGGAAGGAAGGAGAATGAGGTTGGAGGGGTACGTATAGGGGACGTTAATTGAATCTCTAGTGACTTAAATTCTGGAAGCAGATACATCAAATTGTTAAGATTTGATAAAGCTGGACAGAGGATATAAGGTGGTTCTTTCAATTATTTCCTATAGCTTTTCAAATGTAATATATACTATCCTAATTTGTCAAAAATATTCCAGAAAATAAGAAAATCATAGTGAATTCTTAAAAGATAAGTTGAGGCTTATTACAATTTTTTTTTCAAACCAAAAGGAAACTTTATTTACTCTTTTTAAAGCAGTCTAGTTTAAAAACAAGAGGTGAGGCTTATTACAATTTTTAAGAGCCTATTGGAACAAAACTCTCTTTAAGTCAGGCAGTGTCAAACCAGAAGTGGTTAGGGGTGCTCCACCAAGAGCTCAGGAAAGACTCTATGGTAGAGCAAAAAACAGAAGGAAAGTAAGGATACTTTTGATTGGCTGTAGCTTAAAGCCTAGTTGGCTCTTTGTGATTGGTTGTCCATAGTTTTCAGTTTCATAACCTTGAAGCATTCACAGGCTTAGATGTTGGGTTGCCTAAGTAGGCCACCATGGATCAGAGCCACCTCAGGCTGATGACCTCCTTGTTGAATTAATTCAACTAATCTCACCAGTAGCTAGCCCTTCTCATTGCTTTTCTTCCCGTTTCACTCCCCTCTTTCACCTCACCACCACAAACCAGCCCACAAAATTTAGGGCCTGAAACACATTTGAAATTCTCCTCCAGTTTTGATCAATAAGTAGTAGTTCAATTAATGACATAAGCATATCTTTTCTTATGGGATGAATGACATTCACAGGCTAGAAGGTAGTCAAGAATCCTGGAGCTCTTGGGCACCTGGATGGCTCAGTTGTTAAGCGCCTGCCTTCGGCTCAGGTCATAATCCCAGGGTCCTGGGATCGAGCCCCACATCGGGCTCCCTGCTCTGTGGGAAGCCTGCTTCTCCCTCTCCCACTCCCCCTGCTTGTGTTCCCTCTCTCGCTGTGCCTCTCTCTGTCAAATAAATAAATAAAATCTTTAAAAAAAAAAAAAAGAATCCTGGAGCTCTAACATCACATTTAGTGGTTGACAAATGCTTGAAGAACATCATCTCCAAGTCACTGAGATAAGATATATGAGTGGGAGACAGTCCCTAGTCTCAAGGATTTTGCAATCTAGGAAGGCATATTACCCAGGTACCAGAAGCTATTGCAATTTTATAGAGATTAAGGAAGGTTGCCAGTTTGAATTCATCTCATGTCTGAATTATAGAACATTAAGGAATCATTGAGATGGGTATTCTCAATTCTTCTATCATGAATTTATTCTACAGATACAGTTGCCCATGAATGAAATGATTTATGCATAGCACTGTTTGTTGGAGCAAAAGACTGTTAATAACCTAAATATCCATCAGTATGGGTCTGGTTAAGTAAATGAGGGTTCATACATGCAAAGAAATACTATGCAATCAATAGGATGCAATACTCCAGATAACATAAAATGAACAGAACCCCAAGAAAACCCTGTGAAGCGAAATAAAGACAAGCAAGAAAACAACAACAGACCAAAGTACAAAATAAAATTATGGTATCTTATAATTTGTATGTGGAAATAGTTTCATATGTATATGTATGCATTGCATAGAATATCTCTGCAATGATACAAAATACAGAAAATCAAATGGAGGAACTTGGGTGGTTGGGGGTCAGGAGTAGGAAGGAGATTGTGCACCCTTCAAACCTTTTATATTCTGTGAATTTGTATTACATGGTGATAAAATTATATAAATATACAAAGATAGAAAAGATCAGTTGGAGATGAGATGATAGGACAAAAAAGTGAAGAAACCGAATCAAAAGTAAAAACAGACTCTTCCTTTCTTTCTTTCCCCCTTTGCAGTATATCCTTAGAATTTCTAAAGTGTTAACAAACCCACACTCCTACATTTATGAAAGAGGTGGATGGGATAGAAGGTTTAGAAGGCATAAGAGAAGCTGGTACAGTCAGTTTAGAATGTTCTGGAGAGTTCTGGCCATGGGCATCATGTGAGGGTGCCAAGGCTAAGTATCCCCTTATTATGTGGAAGAATTGACCTCTCTGAGGGCAGCAGCTAGATTTGTGGATCTTCAGACCCCTCTTGCTGACTGGGGAATCTGGCTCATAGTGCCTGTACCTGTATACATTTGAATGTCTGACTGATAAGGATGGGGAATGGGGATCCTTAGAGAATGTAGTGCCTTGAAAAGGAATAAGATTGCTATGTATTCACATCTCAAGGGTAAAACTTCCTGTTTTATGCTATTATCATTATCTGGTGACAACAAGGAAGCATAAAATGTTGATATTTTAAATAATAGAAGTCAGGACCATTGCTAGCTAAATAGACTTCCGTTGATACTGGTTTTAAAACATAAACAAGAGTCCTTTCCAGGTAGCAGAGCCATTGTTTATATGCAAATGGTCTGCCTAAGTGGCTTTTAGTGCAGAATACCTCAGTTTTTAGTAGGCTGAACACCCCTATTGTGTTTACCGTGTATATTTGTAGGATCCTGTATAGATTTGATAATCCTTTTTTTTTTCAGTGTAATGAAAACTTAAAACCAAGTCACTTTCTATGCTATTACACTATGGAATTACGAATATCAGAAATTGTTAGGATATATGGTATTTATCTCCTCTTTAGGGAAACGGTAAAAGAGGAGTTTTAGTTTATAGCAGTACAACTCCAGGAAAATCTTGCAGACTCCCATTCTCATAACTATGAGTTGTATATTCATATACCTACATATTAATATATGCAAATGTCTCCAATCTGATTATTGCACAGTCTTGGCATTCTAGAATGTATAATTTCCAATTACTGGAAGCGCTATCTTGTGTAAAGCTCATATCTGACCGTGTATTATTTTTCTTGTGATTGCACTGTATTCCTAGCGCAGTGAATTTACATGTGCGTATGAAAGTCTACAAATGACTGGGTGACAGCCGGCTATGGAGAGAATCTCCTTTTCTCCCTGAAGCCTCCTGTGGGACTTTCTCTTTTCCTGAAGTGTATCTTTTGAAATTTTAGAAGACAAAAATTAAAAGGAGAAAGCTCAATGATAAGTATCATTCAACAAAGAGTAGATGACTGTTTGTTTAAGTGCACATCTGGAAATGGCCATTGGGACAGAGACAGTCACCAGTGTTTAATACGAATGTGGTTTTGCTCTCTCCAGTTTGATGCGGGTGCCATTTCGAGCCCCAGGGGCACGTTAACCCTATTTGTCCAATGTGTAGACCTTCTTTTATTTCCCACGAGGAAGCGATAAATGTGCTAACAAGAGCTGCAGTTTGTGCAATGTATTCTCTGGTCCTTGCTTGGCACTCACATCTTATCATCTAGGATTCTTGAGATCCATTTTTAGTTCAAGACTCCTCTTGTGAAACTATATTTCTCAGCCCTTAAAAATCCACAGTGCTTCCTGGTCAACGCAGACAGCTCACAGTTTCTTGTAATGTTATTAAAAACTTCAAAAACAAATGGAAACAATCTTATGCCTAGAACCAAATTAAACTCATCACAACATTGAGGATGCTTTCTAAAATTATACCTACACCTCTCTGGAAATTTTGATACTTTGGGGGGGGCGAAGGAGGATGAAGAGGGTGAGAGTTCCCCCTTGGCACCAGCTGGCAGGATTAGCAGTTCCTCAGGAAAGACCAACTGGCCTTGGCCCTCTGGATGGAGCACAGCCAGGGTCTCCCTCCTCAGGGAATGAGGTTGGGCTCTAAGGGGGAGCTCAGGATTTGCCCCTTCTCTTACTGACCAGGGCTCTTTGTTTTTGTTTTCTGTTCTTTCCTCTTCCCCTTCAGAGCATCGTATGCACTGGGCGGCGCCAATGGCACCCAGACCCCGTCCTGGTCCACTGCATTCAGTCGTGTGAGGTAAGCTGCCTCCCCCTCCCAAACCCAGACTAGAGTTCTCTAGTCTGCTTAACTCACAGGGAGTTGAGTCTTTCTAATTCAAGATCTTGCTCCTGTGCCCTTTGTTTAATCTCATATTTAGCTCTCCAATCCCCAAATTACAGATACTAGGATTTATTTTTCTCTTCATCTTCTTCTCCTCCTCCGCTTCCTCCTCCTCCTCCTCAATATGAAACACTTTGTGCAGATTTGTCTCTTGAAAAACACGACTATCTGGCAACCATGGCAATGATTAGCTGGTTTTGAGTAACAGCCACAGCCCCAGAAGGACAGCTGCTCTCTGGGTCAGGAAGATGCCCCCCTCTCCCTGTGGCTTCTTACCTAGTGCGCATCCCTCGTTAACATCAACTGCCTGGGTCATGCAGGCATCTAGGTTCTCAGCCTCTGAGGTAGACCTATACTCCACCGTTGATTAACTCAAACCAGACCTTTACTTCCTCAGGAAATCCTATGTACTTCTTCACACAGGGGAGTCCCTTCTAGTAGGGGGAGGGAGTAAGGCTCTGCCTCATTCTTGACTCTTCTTCACAATAACTCCTGCTAATCTAGCTAAGGAATTCCTTACTGAAGGAGACTGACCCAGGAATCCTGACATGGGCAGGTGGGGGGGGCGCACTTTTCTCTCTCTCTCTCTCTCTCTCTCTCTCTCATACACACACACACACACACACACACACACACACACACACACACGATTTAAACCCTCTCACCCTGGGGATAGCCCCTCAGTCACAATACATTTTGCCATCCAAATCTCTCACTGCAAGTAATTAAGCCACTTAGCAGTGACACTGGGTAATTCTGGCTGCTCCTTGTGTGCTAGCAAGAGCTGTTGCACCGCTACTGATTTCCAGCACCCTCCCCCAACACACACCCAACCCACATGCTTGTCAGTCCCTGGGCTCTTCTGTATCCCTGTTTCTCTTTATCTAATTCTGGGAAACTGGGATCTACATGAGGCCAAAGAGGGGGAAAGGGTGGGGATTGAGACAAAGAGAAAACTGGGTGGGGGAAATGACACCAATAAAATAGTGTTCTGAGAGTCCACCAGGAAAAACGCTAGCATGGAGTATGCTTCGTTACAGCATGGGCCAACAAAACAGCTCATCTTCTGCCATCATTAGAAAAACAGATGGCAATAGGGTGGGGAGGAGGGGCAGTGACTCATCCACTGGGCAGGGGGTAAAAAGAGGGAAGAGGAGGCCAGGGAAGGAGGGAGATAAACAGACAGAGGACTCAGAACTGGGAAGAGATCAAAGGAATCCTGAGAATTCCCTTCTGCTGCTTCTATGCGTGATGGCAAGAGGGAGGGTGGGTGACAGGGCTTGGAGCTGGCTTCCGTGTTTCCCAGAAGGTTACAACACAGAGCTTTCCCCATGTGTCCTCCCCTCCTCACTGAACCCCCAGCATGTCCTCTGGATCCCTTAACCAGAGCTTCCTAGGCTTCTATCCTTCCTAGCTTTTGTTGATGTGACAAGGAAAAACTTTACTCCCTCCTCTGACTCCCCTGCCCAACTGCTGCTGTGCGCAACTGAGCCTTGACCACCTGACGGCTGTTGGTACCCCTGCTCCAGTGGTTCTCAAGGTGTGGCCGATGGGGTGGAAGGAAGAAGCAGAAAAAAAAAAAAAAAAAGAGTATGAATACGCACCAGAAAGGAAAGGAGTCAGACAGGGGAGGAGAAGGAGAAGCAACTCTGAAGATATAAGTAGTAAGAAATGCAGAGAGGGGGTAAACTGGAGAAAGAAAGGACAAGAGAGGCTGGAACTGGCCACTTGGCAGACACCTAATTCTTTACTGGAAAAAGTCAGCTAAATATATTAGGGACAACTGAAGAGTGTCAAAGACAGACGGAGGGAAAACAGACCCAGAGGCAAGATAAACCAAAGAGGGCTCGGTGGATGAGAGGAAGTTTTAAAAGTGCTGCACAGAAATCTGAGCTCAAATTAGACATTTGTTCCCCAGTATCTAAAAGGAGTTTTCTTTTTTTGCTTTCCAGTACTGAATATAACTCTAAGATGTCCCCGTGAGACATCTAGCCTTGTAAAAGTGAAGTACCTCATTTTTCATGTCTCTCAGTGAGCTCAAAACAGTGAATCCATCACCTTGCTATCCCGTATCCATGTCCCGCTTCCTGTCCCGTCTGCTCTTTTGTGTCCTACCCCCTTTGCCACCGAGTTTTCACCTTCAATTCTCCATCATTCTATGGCTCTTGCATTCTTTAAGAGACAGCTTTAACGGGTTCTCTACAACATCTTATGTAAATAATACCACCTTCTCATTGCCACTGCGTTTACCTTGTCTCAGCAAGAATATGTGCATACTACAGGTTCACAATCCAAACTTGTTCATACATTAAATTCTATGTTTCTGTTTGTTTCTCAAAACTTAACTTGATACTCCTCCTATTTTTCCTGACCTGCCCCTCTTCATACTATCTATTTATTTTGTAAATTGCATATGGGCAGGGAATGCTAACTTGGTTGGTGGAAGGACTTTGGAGTCACGCAAATGTAAATTCAAATCTGAGGCCAGCTGAATGGTGTGAGCCTTGTGTCTTAATCTGTACTGGGGATGACAAAGCTCTTCTAAGGAGTGTGTCAAGGAATTAATGTGATGTACATGAAGTGTTTAAGCACCATGCCATGTCTGGTCCATAGCTGATGGGTATGAAGTAGTGGCATTCCTGGTGAACTGTTAGGCACTTTGTAAATGCTTACTGGGTGAGGAAAGCAGAAAGCGGGAGGCAAAACTGCTAGTGTGGCCTCAGGGTGAGTAGGTGTAAACCCTGAGGTTGGGAAAAGGGAAAGAACAAGAGAAGAAAGGGGAAACAGGCCATTCCCGTGGAAGCCCCCTGAGATCCATAATTCACAGAGCACGTGGAGACAGTTGCCAGGTCCAGTCAGTCACCAGGCCAGTCAGTCACCAGATCATTCCATGAGTAACTCTCCTCATTTCTACCATTGTGTCCCTTCTTGGGGGGCCTCAGCATTTCCTACCTGGGCTACTGCGTTGGTTTCCTGATTGTTCTTCCTCCTCCCAGACCTGTGCTCATTAAAATTACAGACAAGTATACAAATGGTCTAGGATAACTGTGCAGAAAACAAACCCTTATTCTGCCAAATGGTTGTCCAATAATGTGTACTCTTTTCCCAACATGGCAAGAGAAAGAGAGCCTCCAGGGGGCATCTTCATTTTGTGGGGCGATAATTGAAGCAAGTGTTCACTCCATCTGTGAACACTCTGATACTGTCAGGTCACATGTGTTACCCTCTCTGGTATTTTCCCCTCCATTCCTTCCTTTCTCTTTCATAAAGTCATATTTATTAATTCTGCCGAAGTCCACAGTCCTAGGTTCCACTTAAACTAAGAACATCTTGTTCTCCAGGGAATGCAGCTGGGAATAAAGACCACACTTACAACCTCCTTTTGGAGAGAAAAGACTAATTTCCCTTCTGCCAGATGATTAAAATTGAGTGCCCACTGACCTCAGGTTTGGTGCTGCTTTTTCTGTGAGCATGTATTTCTTGCAAGTGTATTGTGTCCTTCTCAGCAGCCACCATTTTGCATTATAGTTTCTGACACTCTCTCTTTGCCCCTTTGCTGTTTTGTGGAGTGGTGCCCTTCCCTTTTCAAAAGTGGGAGCTGTGAAGGAAGACAGAGGCAGAATGATGTTTGAATAATTAGGATCAAATGCTGACTCTACTCTTGTTCACTGTGTGGGGATAGGGTCATATTGAAACGATGATATATATTAAGAATCCAGAAATAGTCAGGTTCCACCCCGTTTATATCTTCATGAGTGTTTATTATACAGTATAGGTAGTCATGGTTAATTGATGTTCTTCAGGCTCCCAGTAAAACTTAGAAAGCCTTTTAAGATTTTGTGGGAATTTCAAGTAAGTCTTTCTGGGCATTTAGCTGCCATTTCTCCTGTAAATTCTTATGCATACCCTTACAGATGTCTATTACCTTACTTACCACATTATTTCAAGATTTTTGGAAATGTCCATCCCTCTGACAGACTGCAGGCTCCCAAGTGTCAGATGTGTGTTTTATTTATTTTTGTATCCCTCTGAAAAACATAGCCTAATTCTTCAGTGACACCTGTTGCTATTCTAAAGGCGGGGACAGAGAGTTGAAGGTAGAACTTTGACTTTGAGAGTCTTAAATTGAAAAAGATTGAATCAGTCTTCTGAGAAGCAGCACAGTAGAAATAAATAGAAGGAGGAGTAAAGAATAGAAACCTTGTCATGCACAGAATCAGAAAACCTAGCAGCAGATACAGTGAGGACCACATGGAATAGCAGAAGAAAGGCTGTCTGGCGCATAGAGGCAGGCTTGAACCTCCATTCCATCCTTTATCACATGATTCCTTAGGCAAGTCAGTTAACTTCTCTGAATTTAAGTTCCCTCAGCTTTAAATCAGATGGATAAGATTTATCTTTTAAACTTGTTAGTCAGATAACCAGCTTCAGAAAAGTATGGAGACACACCCATGGGGATATAGCCTGGGGCCTTCAGAGAGGTTACACACCAGTAATGTGTGGGTCATGCTAATTTTTAAGGAACCACTGCACACCTCTCTTGTTTCTGAGGGTTTTTGATCTTAATCAAAAGATTAAGATTTTGATTACATTTTGATCTTAATTATACCCATGGTTCCTTCTCTTAAAGGGCCACTGTTCAGATTTGTGGCCGTCTTGGTTAGCCTTGATTTCTTAGTCACTGGATGGGTTGCATTTTGGAAATTTGTTGGCATTGTCCTTTCTTGGCATCTCTTCAAGACCAGTCCTGCTTTTGGTTTTACTGCTTCCATCCTGGTACCAGCTGGCAAGAGAAAACTCAGACTAAGGATAGATAGGAGAGTCAGAACATGATAAAGGACGTACAAGCACTTCTTGTATGAATGTTCATTAAACATTAGTTGAACGTGTAATAAACATTAATTGAATTTCATTTATCAGTAATACTGAGTGGTTTCTGTTACAAAACGAAAGTTATGCTCCTTGCCACTATTCATCCTCATACAACAGTGACGGGCAATACACATGTCTTTGCTTATACCCCAAGGAGAAAAGAGGCCAGGCTGATTTAGAGGGAGATTTGGTCAAGGATTGCTTAATAGGACTCTGGTGCCCTATCTAATCCATTCTGATGTTCTCAAATGAATGAAGCGCCCTCAGAGAGCTGGAGGGAAGCTGTGTAGTATATACCATTTTAAAGGCAAAGGGGGTTGAGCAATAATGTCTGCATGCCTGCAAATTTGATTTTTCTACTAGAAACAGGTCTAGGACAGTTTTCTCTAAGTCCAAGTCCTATCCTTATAAGGAACATGCCCTCCCTTACCACCTCCATGTTTTGTGCCAGAATGATAAGAAATCACTTCTTAAGTTTAGCAGATGTGCCATTCTAGTCCAAATGAGAGAGCCCCCATTTAAGATGGCAGCTAAGGGGTTTGACCATGAGGTGGATTGTTACGGTAGATTGTGCAGGATGGGGTGGCTCATCCAGTGGAATACTCAAGACTTGTTCTGGCCACACCCCAATCTTTACTCATTTCACACAGGCAAAGGAGTTGGCGGGTCATTTTTGTAAAAAGTGTGCGAAAGAATTACCTGGGGTTCTAATTTTTTTTTAGAGATTTTATTTATTTGAGAGAGAGAGGGAGAGAAGGAGAGAGAGCATGGGGAGGGGCAGAGGGAGAGAGAGAATCTCAAGCAGACTCCACGCTGAGCACGGCATGGCTCCATCTCACAAGATGGAGATGCGGGGCTCCATCCCATGACCCCAAGATCACAACATAAGCCAAAATCAAGAGTCGGACACTCAACCGACTGAGCCACCCAGGCGCCCCTTGGATCTTATTTTTAAAGTGCAGATTCTTAGGTTCTGCCCCTTCTTCCCCATTCTTACATATCAAGTCTGATGATGTGAGGTCCAAGAATTTGCTTTAGGGTGCTTCTAATGCAGGTGGTTGTCAACTGCACTTTGAGAAACACTGAGCAGGGATAAATGAATACACTCCTCAATAATGGTACACAGCAGCACCTTGCATCTTGGGAGAAAAGGATCCATCTTCCAGCAGTTCTTGAAAAAAAAATGAATATATCACCTGAAATAGAATGCAGGTTAGAGAGGTCAAGGACAGAGGTAGAAACGTCTGGCAGAGAGTAGTAAAACTAAAATTCTTAGAAGCCAGAAAACACTGGATTGTTTTAAAATTATAGTGAAAATTTTTTCATCATGGGTAAAGAGCAACAATAAGCTACATGGCAATAAGTATACGTGGGACCAAGAGAAAACTTGAGTGTTTCATTGTTTTTCATTCTTCTCGCCACTGGTCTGGTCCTGTTTTCTCTTTAGATCTAGCCATTAGAAACTACAGACTGTGTTGAAGGTAACAAGAATAATATCAAAAAAAAAGAATAATATCAAAAGCTTGATAATAATTCATTTGGGGTCAAAAATCAAAAGCAACTGGGATTTTTAAGCCAAAGAAGAGAAGGATGAAGATTAACGTAGTAAATATTTTCATGTTGTAAATATTTTACCTACAGAAGAGTTAACAGTCACCATCTCGCAATAAGAACAGAACAGAAAATAATGGGCTTAAAAACTGAATGAACTATTTAAATCTGTGCGAAATATCCTGGCAGTGTTAGACTTTATACAAGGTTTTATTTTTTTTAAGATTTTATTTATTTATTTGAGAGAGAGAGAATGAGAGAGAGAGAGCACGAGAGGGAGGAGGGTCAGAGGGAGAAGCAGACTCCCTGCTGAGCGGGGAGCTCGACGTGGGACTCGATCCCGGGACTCCAGGATCATGACCTGAGCCGAAGGCAGTCGCTTAACCAACTGAGCCACCCAGGCACCCTATACAAGGTTTTAAAGAGGTGTGTTTAAAAGGTGTATTAGCCTTTGGAGAATTTTAAGGGGATATGTATTGTCCTCTCTATAAGATGGTTAAATATTTTCTACTGCATTAAACACAGAAAATGTTTTGGTATTCTCTTTCCCTGTAGATCTAGCATGCCATGGATTTAAATGTAAATATATTTGTGTTTTCTTAAAGCAACTGGTAGAGATACTTGCCTGTATCCTTGCCATAGGAGTACTCCTTTGACAGGAATTTGTATAGGAGAGCATTGGGCTTGGAAAGACCAGGTGAGGAGGAGCTGGGGACAAATTTAGCTTCAGCAGAGTGGCTGCATTTACTTAAATGTAGGTGGGCAGTTGTATTTTTTTACACATTTAGTAGTTGATACCAACAATGCTTCCATCCTTAATTCGTTCCATCTGCTACACCATTCCTTGGATTCTTTCTTCTGTGTTGTCTTGGACCTCTCTCTGCCTCCCTTTTATTATTTATATTCCAGATGGTAGCCCTGTTAGCTGTGCTTCTTGATCACTCATGGGCACTGCCTCGGTTTACTGCTAAGTCTATGGATGCAGGGGCTAGTATAAAATTCATGAGGTAGAAATGATGGCATGAAAATCACATTTTTATTGTATCTTTTTTTCTTGCCCAGAGTTTGAGCCAAGAGAGAGGTGCTAGAGTCAGACCAAAAAGTCCTGTTCTAAGAGATGTGCTTTATTCTCGGGCACAGACTGTCTACAGATCTGAATGAGATGATCTGAGGTCAGGGAAGGGAGAGGATGGCAGGGTGCGTGCGCACACACGCATGTGTGTTACTAACGGTGTTATAGTTCTGCATATCTGACCACATGAAGTTCCACTGCAGGGTGGCAAAACCTATCAACACGATCATAAATTTGAGGGATCTTTATTCTTCAAGGTGAAATGCAGTGTGTGAGCATCTGGGAGACACCACTGCAGAAGTCCCACATTCCCAGTGGCAGCTAAACTGGCTGGCCCTCCTCCGGGAAAGCAGGAAGGAACATTTTCTCCCAAGTGAAATATTTGAAGACTGAAGTGAGTCAGACAGTGTTGTATTTCACCCCTAGGGCTGCCTGAGCCTCGAGTGAGAGCAGTGACACTTGAGCCTGCACCTGCAGAGAGATCTAGGACATACCAGGGCCCCGGAGGGCCCTGGCTACAGCCCCAGCACCAGGCCACCTGTTAGCAGTGCAGACTCTCGGGTCCCGCTCTGGGCTTCCAATTCAGATGCACTGGGGGCGGGCTGGGGGAACACCACCCAGTTGTGCGGATCCTCCAGGTGGCTCCCGCGCACTCCGGGCTTTGTAACCTGCTGGTCTCCAGAGCTGGAGAAAAACAGCTCGCTAGTGACAGCTGTGGGGGACTTGAAGAATACATCGATACTAAGATCCCAGGTCTGATTCGAAATCTCTCCTTTCTCTTCCCCTCAGCTTCAGTGAAACCTGTTCGGCCATTCTTTTCTCAGTCTTTTCTCATTTCTACCCTTACGGTTTATCACTACAACTATGCTTCAGAACACCGTTCCATCCACAGAGAGTCACAAATTACTTTTAATAACTACCCGAGGCTTGAACTTCGAAGCATGACCAGATGGGACTGTGACTGGTTCTTAAAAAAAAAAAAAAAAAGAAAGAAAGAAAACCTCTCACCTGAGTATGTCTTTATAAGTACCTTCGTAAAAAGAGAAAAATGAATCCTTTTTATGATATCTGTATTCAGAAAACCAAATGTTCTATTCCGACTTTATCACTTGTGCACTGTGTGATTGTGAAGTGGTTTAACTTCTCGTTCCCTTTCTATTTATATTTGGTCATTCAAATAATAGCCAGCAATTAAACTTCTCTTTGCCACATTTTAGTTGTTTACAGATCACATATAATAACCATTCCTTCCCTGCTGATTCTCAGGGGACAGATCATATGGGCTTACTTTTATTTTACATTCTTGCCAAGTTCTTTAGGATCCATGGATGAAGAGGGACCATAAAAATGTAATTATGGTAAGAATAATAAGGTCACAGATGCCAATAATGGGGACAGCTACTCTGCTTCTGGTAGGGATAGTGTAGGTTCTTACAAATCTAAACCTAAATATGTGTTAGCCATGTTAAAAATCCAGAGAAAAATGGAAAATTAGCTTAAGTTGGAGCTGTCTTCCAGGCTTACTGACTGCCAAATTCCAATCCCCTTGAGATTTGTTTGTGAATTTCTCTGCCAGTTTTGTGCAATCTCTGCACCAGGCTGAAAATCCGGGCATGTCTTTCGGCTTGTCCAGAGTCCCATTCGGTTCAGGGCTCTACTTTAGATCTGGGCTCTACTTTAGATTTTCAGAGATTCCAGCTGGAATCTCTGAAAATCAGACTCCAAATGTTAATTAGGACTAGGTTTTCATTTTGAAAGCTAAAACCGTTGTTTTTTTTTTCCCCCCTCACTTTTTAAAAAAGTGAAACACTGAAAGCACGACCATGCAAATTGTAAAACCTCATCTAGATTAACAACATTCATGAGAATTTATGCCTCTCTTCAACTCCCGTGGAGCCATGCTGAGCGTCCTGGTGGGCTTTCTAACTGGCTGCATTTGGCATTCTTTGTCTTCTGGGCTTCCTGGGTGGGCCACTTTCTCACTCTGCTAATTCTCTTTATGACATGGGTTGTCCCTTTTCCTCCTCCCACTGCACCCTTTTTCTGATTACTCTGTGCTTTTCCTTATTTTTCTGTTCTTTTTCTTTATCTTTTCTACCCTGGGCTTGAAGTCAATTTAAATACTACCCACCTGCAAAATTGACATCACAAAACTGCTACCTTCTTTTCTTCAACCTGCCCGACCTTCCAGATGCTTTCCCATGATTCTACTGGGGTTAGGATTAGCAGCGAGCAAATACAATCAGATTCTATCCATAAATAACCTGACCCCTTTCTCACAGGGACATTGCTCCCTTATGATGTCTAACTAGCTTCTAAAATGGGTTTTAAATACAATTAAGCATGATTCAAATACATTTACTGAGACTATTCAGGAATCTATAGAACATTGGTTACTATACTATTTAGCACCATAATTGGCACAATGCCTTTATTAAATAGTCATAGAAGCAAGCTCCTTCAGAAAGTTCACATAGTTTGAGTCATTTCTGATTCATTCTACTAAAGTTGATATTTCTTTAAGTGGGATGATTTGATTATAGACTTTATTATAATGACCAAGTGGTAGCAAGGTACACTATGAAATCTTTTACCTTCTTTCTTAGTCTCTAAAGTACAGATGTCTACCTATATACATATTGTGCATGTGTGTGGGTGGGTGGGTGGGTATCTGTTCTTCTGACTAACCCAGCAGTGAGTGATGTGACAAAGAAGAGGGTGACTCTCCCAAGTGGATTGCGATTCTTTGCAAATTGCAGCAAACAGGATGTGTAGAAGAAAGGCTACACATTTCAACCCCAGACTAATGGATTTAAATCTCAGCTCCACCCTTATTAGTTATACTTTTGTGTAATGTTTTTTTAAACTGAATTTCAATTCTGTAAAAGTAATACATGTACCTAGTTTAGAAAACCAGTTGGCACCTGTAGGTTTATTTGGAAGATGAGCTGCTCCTCTGCTATCTGACCTCAGGCCCTCTGGGCAGAGAAGATCCTTCTGCGTCTTCTTTGCTTCTTCTGTGTCACTTCTTTTATTTCTTCTGGAAATTACATCTATAAATATCTGCATCCATACACACGTATCTATTTAATAATTCTTCTGCTAATCTTGATTTTTTTTTCATTTAGGACATTATTTACTGACGTCCTAATAGAGAAGATAGGGTTTGAGCTCTCTGATACCATCACTCACAGACATGCACGTGCACACATGTACACTTGTACTGCTGCCTGTTGAGGCCCCTGACACTTCTAATTCTTGAGTTTTCTGGGGTGCAGCTGCATTTCAGACACTTAGGTTTCTGTCTTCTCAAATTTTGTGTATCAGTTGCTACTCGTCCATCCATTTCCCACCGTCCTAAATGTTGACTTCTGTGTTGACTGTCTTTCTCTCTCCTATTCTTATTTCTCTTGTGATTTCATACCTTTTTATTCCTTGACAGTCATTTTAGTGGGGTTTGCAGAGGGAACAGATATAAAAACAAATTCCATTCCTATATTTTGCCAGTACTGAGCCTGGCACATAGTACATGCTCAGTGAGCAGCGTACTAACACTTCCTTCAACAGAGGGTATGACGATATGGAAAAACAAGAGACACCTGACAGAGACCACATACCCTATTTTGGTATTTTTTTCCCCTCCATTGCCTTTTCTAACTTATTTCAGCCTAAAGCCGAACAAAAATCTCTTCAAGTAGTGAGCAAGCACTTATTCATGGAATAGATATTGCCCATGCATCGTTGGAGACTCTAGAGATGTGAAAGGAAACAAGACAAGGTTCCTGTCCCCTGTGAACCCCCAGTCTGATTTGGGGGAGAGGTGTGTTCAAAGTCCTGTGGGAACAGTGAAAAGAAAATGATTGTATTTGCTTATAGAGCAGGCAAGAAGTAGGGTGGGACATCAAATTTGGTAAAAAAAAAAAATGGTATAGGAACATGGCAGTCGTGTGGAACCTTGAGGGACATAATCATTCCACTAGTTGGGGATAAAGGAAAGCCCTATGGGCAGGGAGGATAGCATGAGCACAAGGCAGGGGTTTGAAAATGCATAGGATGTCTGGAGAACTACCAGAGGACAGGGCATGTGGAGACTACAGGTGAGGTTAGAGAGGTCCAGGCTAGATTAGAAAGAGGCTCGAATGCTGCTATGCTTGGGATACAAGCTTTATTCTGGAGGCATTGAGGAGCCTCACATTGTTTTTTTCGTTTTTGTTTTTGTTTTTGTTTTTGTTTTTACTGGTAACAACATCACATTGATACACTGTTGGAGATGAAGCCCATGGAGAAGGACCAGGTGATCAGTAGAATGGTTAGGATACAATGTCTGTATTTTAAGAAATGAGGTGAGAACCCAGACTTGACCTCTGCCAATAGAGATGGAAAGAAGTAACCATTGAGGGGTTTTCTTTTAAGATGTCAAACTGATTCTAGAATCACAACCCATGGAGAAGATGAGGTTCTGAATCTAACTCACTAGTGCCTGGATAGATAGTGAGTGCCATTAAGCTCTGTAAAGAAAAAGAAGTAGCCCTGTAAGGAGGAAAGAATGGGCTGGGCTTTAGACTGGGTGAGTTTAGTGAAATTGGAAATAGAAGTTCAGGAACACAGTCTCACTCCGTGATTTGGGTTGAGAAATGAGGAAAGATGATGAGAAATAAGGATGATGATTGAAGGTGGCAAGTAGATGAGGTCACGCAAGACATGTGAATGGGGAGAAAAGAGGAAAAGACCTGGCAGGAGGCAGGTGATGTAAGGGAAGAGCAGAGGAAGTGAAACTAGTCAAGGAGACAGAGAGCAAATGATTGGAAAGTAGAAGGAAATGAAGGAGAGAGTGCTCTTAGGAAAACCATGAAAGAAGAGAGACTTCAGAGAGAGAGCTGGTGAATAGCGCTAACTGCTACAGAGTAGACAAACAAAATGAGTATTGACAAGAGACAAGTAGGTTTATGATTTAAGCACTCACTGAAATCCCTGACACAGAGGGAGCAGTGGAGTGGGGGAGAGGGTGATAGGTTGAGAAATAGATAAGAAAGTTGATGCAGCAAATAAAAAATATTGTTTCCGAAAGTTGGCCAGTAGGAGAAGTGGGATGGACAGTAATTTAAGTGGACAACAGTGTCCACAGAAAGACTTTCGACAGGGATGAGACTTGAATATATTTATTGGCTGTGGGTAATAATCTGGTTGAGAGTCTGGAGGCACAAGGTAAAGAAGATAGAAAGGATCACAATACTGTTGGCTCTGAGTCAGGTGGGAAGGAAGTAACAACGACCAAAGACCAAGTCTGTAGAGTAGCAGATGTAATTCAAGAATCCAGGGATTTCATAGACAAAGGTTTCTCATTTCTCTGGGCAGGCTCTCCCATCTCAATTGATGGCAACTTCATACTTCCAGTTGCTCAGGACAAAATCTTTGGTGTCATCTTAATTCCTCTCTTTCTCTCACCCTCCACATCCAGTTCATCGGGGAATCCTAATAGCTTGACCTTTAAAATATGTCCACAGTCTAGTCACTTTTCACTGTCCCAGCTGCTGCGCCCCCCCCCCCCCCCCCCCAGTTTGAGCTATCACCATCCGCTGCCTGCATTGATACAACAGCCTCCAGGGTGGTCACACTACCGCCCCATGTCCTATTTCCAGCTCAGCAGCCAAACGGTGCTGGTAAAATGTAAGTTAAAGCTAAGCAGTCCTCTGCTAAAGCCCTCCAACCATCCTGCTTTCACTCAGAGTAAAAGCCAAAGCCCTTACAGTGACTTACAAAAACCTCCAAATATTCCCTCTCTGACCATTTGATTGAAAATTACTCCCTCCTCTCTGTCTATTGCCCAACACATAGACCTCCTGCTTCCCTTACATTGTCCTATTTTTTTTAATAAGACTGTGACTTTCTAATTCACTAAATAATTACTTATTTGTTATATTTAATGTCTATTTTCCCCACTGGGATTTGAGCTTCACAGAGCAGGACTTTTTATTTCCTTTATTCACTGTTCTATCTCAAGTTCTTAATAAGGTGGTACAGTGACTGACACATGGTTAATGCTCAATAAATATCTTTTGCGTGGATGAATAAAGTAGGGAGTTAAGGGCAGCTACAGGTTTGGGAGAGACTGGCAGTGGGATAACGACCTTAAGCAACTTGATTACTTTGGGGAAAAGGAATATTTTGCTAACTTGTGAAGAGTGAGAAGACTGCCAAGAGACCCTGAGTTTAATCCTTTAGCAGTCTTTTCTACTGAATACTTTTTGTTGTTAGGTCTACAGTTAGCATGGTCATGTCCTGGGACTTTGGAGATGGATGAAATTTGGATTTCCAGGGTCCTTTCAGCTCTTTGAAGGCTGTTTGTGTGCAGGAGAGAGGAAACTCGGTTCCACCGATCGCCTTTCTTCTCTTTGGTCATGTGACCTCAGTCGAAGTCATTTAACAGCAATGGGAAAATAATATGTTCCTTGGTTGACTTAACAAGTTCTTTTGGTGCTCAAATGAGATAATGTTTGTGAAAACATTTGTAGACACTAACATGCCACACATGTGTATAGGGTTATCTTTGGTATTATCATCCCTGTGTGAGAAGTCTTCTAAAGTAAGGCCGTGCTGATTCATTTCGACGCTGCTGGGACACATCCCTCATGCTCCACCAGAGGTCCTGCCCAAGGGAGCTGAATGTCTACTGGCAGGGTGTGCGCATAACATAGCAGCAAAGAACTGGTGTGGAGAAAAGGAGCCTCTGCTTCTCTCCTTTGACTCAGTCTGATTCCTTTCAGGAACTAGGCCAAAAATTTCAAGTAAACTTTTGTGTCTTTTTGGATGTACCTTTCCAAGTGTAAGCACCCAACATGGGCATCAGAACCTTGTTTAAAGACAGCTCAGATCTGAGGCTTGCAGCAGCATTCCAGCTTCAGCCCAACAGCTTAGGGACCTTTCCTTCAGAAGCTCCCCCTTCAGAGGATGCCCACTGTCCATAGAGGATACAGACCCTCCACCTTATTTTTCCTCTATTTCATTGAACAGAGGAACAAAAATAAGAGAGAAAAATGAGTCTCTGAATGCTTAACCAAGCTGGGAAAAAAAATGGCAAAACAAAACCATACACCTACTTTGAAAGCAGACTTATTACCTCTTCCTTGTCTCAGCACCCCTAACCCAGTGATCGTAGGTAAGCCTTTCTCCCCCCGTAAATTCTCCATAGCCTCTTCAGCCTTATACATTGTTTTCCTTCCTATTTAAGATCAGTAATGAGAACTTGGCAGGAGAAAAATTCAAATGGGTCAGGAGGCCCTTGTGGCTTTTCTCGGGCTTGTTTTCCACAGCCCATTCTAGCCTGCAACATACTTCGCAAGAATAAGTTGGCTGGAGATCTAACCCACGGTAAGAGGCCACCACTGAGGGCAGCATTTCAGACTCAGTGAGACTGGAACCATGAGCAGGCTTCCTGAAGCACAGAGCCTGGGTGTTTCCTTACACATGCACATGCACATGCACACACACGTGCACACATAGCAGCACACACCGGGGACCCTCATCAAGAACAGATGTTGCTGCCCACTGTGCCAGCCACGTGTCAGGCATGGCATTTTCTTCTGCTAAGCTCCTGGCAATTGTGTTTTTCCTTTCTTCTCCCCTCCCTCCACCTTCCTCTCCCCTTTCCCACCCCCTACATCCACTGCATGTACAAATTCTCTCCTGATTCATACTGGGCCAACCTCATATTTTTGTTGTTGTTATTGTTATTGCAAACATTAGATGCTTCCAAAACTGGGGGAAAAAAAAGAAAAGAGAAAAGAGAAAGAAACCACAACAACCCCCAAAGAAAACATGTTCTAACCCAGGAATGTACAATACTTCATGCATGGGAAGCATCTTCCCACCTCTCCAAGCTTAGCTACAGAATCTAGGGCTCCAAATTCCAACACATGAAAAAAATAAATCCATCCAGTTTTTTTGTATGAGCTTCATACCATTTTTCAATCTAAAAGCTTGCTGCTCCCCCCAATGGCTAGGATTTGCAGAAGAGTCATAGCCTCCTTTCCCAATTTATACCATGGTCATTAAACAATGACCACTGCTTCACACCAATTTATTCATTTCTTCCCTTAAAATAATATTTCTGAATGCCTATTCCATGCTGAGATTATAAAAGTGAGTAAGTTCCTAATACAGTCTATGCAATAGAGGTAAAAGATCAATTGCTCCCCAATGAGTAAAAATACAGAGATATGAACAAAGTCACATGGGAGCACAGAGGATAAAGCAAATAGCTTGTCTCAATCACATGGAGATCTTATAGAGCGGTAACCTTTTGAAGGATAAACAGAAGCATGTGGAAAGGCAAAGATTTTGAAGGAAGTGGTATATTGCAGTCATCAAATTTGTCTGTAATAATGCTGCATAACAAATAATCCCCAAACATCAGCAAAGGTGTGCCAGCACATTCAAAACCTCTGGTCAAATGCAGCATATGTTGCGCACACTCACATTACATTGGTCAAGACCATCCGCATACCTAGGTCCAAAATTAGTGGGAAGAGGAATTATACTCTGTTGATAGTGAAGTCACAGCGAAGGAAGAGAGAGTGAAAGGAACTGTAGACCTATAATATCATCTGCCATTCAGCCTTTGTAGCACAAACATTTGCTACATTCAAATTTATTCCACCTGATCCCAGGACACTCCAAAAGTCTTACCCAGTCATAGCATCAGGCTTGAAAATCTAGACTATCATGATTTACTATCAGGTTATGATGTGCTTCTCTTAATCTAGAGCCTGGTGTACTAAAATCACAAGTTCTCTGCCTTCCACACCTGATGGACAAAGTGGAACAGAGACAAGACACACCTACAGTAAACATCCCCTTTCAAGGAGAATAATGAGAGACATATAACAGTTACTGGTCAACAACAATTCTGAAATCCCTCTGAGAAAAGTTGCAAAAAATCTCTAAGAATAGGGAATGCTTCTTGTTATAAGCTTTTGATTACTCCCTGGGTATAGCTCCCAAGTCCATTGTTCTTCATGGTTCTGGGCTCTGCTGATTTGGAAGTCCTTCCTTTTCCATTATCCTCTTGGGCCACGAAAAGGAGCACTGGATAACATCCATCTATTGGAAGCTAGGTAGCTTTCTCTGCCTGCTTTGTCATAGTAGAATATGGGGGATGCAAAAATCTTTTTATGTTCTCCAGAGTCTCTTTTAATCTAAGCTGATGATACTTTTGGCACCTCAACTCACAGACATTATTGGTTTGGTATATATTTAATTTTAGTCAAATCCATATACCAAGAGCTATCCTTACAAGTCTTTTCCAGATGTGCCTCTCTCTATAGATTTAATTAAAGGTATTCTGAGCTTAGGAGTCTTCTCTGGGACAAAGTCCTTAGTCCATTTTCTATGAAGCATTTTGTTCAGTTGCAAGGATCCTGTAGGTGCCACTTCAATCCAATTAGAAGTCTTAACAAATGGTGTAAAGATCCACCCCTTGATTTGGTCTTTGAGGCTAAGTCTTAAATGTCTAAAGGTATAAATCTTTCAAGCAACCCATTCATCTCTTCCATCTTATTCCTCTGTTCTCTCAAAATTTGGTCTCCATGGTTGCCTCCAAAGAGATGGAAAAGAAACAGAGGCCAGCAAGTCTTGAGTCCCTTGGACCAGAAGTGATACATCATTTCTGCTTGCCTTTCCATTTACCAGGACATGGTTACATGGCCTTAAGCCCACCTCAGGAGAGACAGGGAAACACAGGGGAATACACAGATACCAGGTGAGCAAAATATCTCTGTTACAGAGAAGAAATGATAGGACTTATACTTTAGGTAGAAAGTCATAGTGACATATTTTTGACCATGGAAGTCAGAACCCTATCATCTCTAACCTGAGCTAATGTAACAGCCTCCTCAGTGAACTGAGGAAGTAAAAAGAGAAGAAATAAAGGGGGCTGAATACAAAACTATTTCTGCAATAGAACTGGTAAACATTTGGAGTTGGACATGAATAGAGAGGAGTTGAAGATGAAGTTAATGGGGTTGGACGGGGGGTGGATGATTATTCCGTGGGTTTGTCTCTCACATTATCTCAATTTGTTCTGAGAAAACTCAACCAATACTTTAGCAACATATAATGCTTGACCATCTACTGTGGGAAAAAAAGAAAAACCTGGTTCCTGCCTGTGTGGTTAGAGGTGTATGCTATTTGTGTTTTTGTTGGTATACCTATTTTGAATATCCAGTTAAATGCTTCTGGAGGGCAGGGGGGCATGTTTCATTCCTCTATGTTTATATCCACCCTCACCCCCCCACACACACTGTAGTTTATTATTAAACATTCCATAAATAGTCAATAAATATTCACATGAGGTTAAGTAGTATTCATTTTATTCTCTTCTTTGGCTTCTCCTGGCATATATTATTTGGTAAATTCCTTATGCATTGAATATGGAATATTGGGGTTCAGAACTGGAATTAGTATTTTCTTTTTTAATATATTTTTCTAATTAGAGAAACGAAGTAATAAATTAAATATGCATTATCCAGATGTGAAAGATCCCAAACAAATGGAGATGAAAGCTACTCCCCAATGTCCTCTCCCTTGTGTGCTGGTTTGAAAGTTTAAAATGCTTAAGTTTAATTTTCACCTCTATTGCTCATTCCCCAAGTGACCTTGGGACATGGCCTTTGTCTCATTTTCCCCATCAGTGGAATATGGATAATCATATTAATCTGTCTCACCAGGCGATGTGAGGACTAATTAAAAATGAGATTAAATTCAACTCAGGTCTTTCTAATGTGAGAAATATTAAACTTGGTGGTGCATGTCTGCAGTGCTGTTAGGTTTCTGGGAACAGTCTCTGGCCTTGGAACTGCTTATGACCCTAATGACACGGCAGCTGAGTCACGAGTGCCTGCAGCCTGCCCAGCTTGTTGGCCATACTACCTGTCCTGTTTCCATGCCCTGTGTGCCCAGCCCGATGGACAGATCCATCCAGATTGCCTAGTAACTGAATAGCAGCCAGTGATCTTTTTACTTCTTTGGGCTCCCTCTGGGAGCTGCTTCCTTCCTGTCCTCTCTTACTTTCTTTTCATGCCCCCTTTTTTCAGATAGGAGCTCTGAAAATTCTTTGTGCTGACAAATCATTAAAAAGAGCTGAATTAATAAATTCATCATGTACGTTGGTCTGCTCAGGCTGCTGTAACAAAATACCATAGAATGGGTGACTTACACAATAGACATTTATTTCTCAGAGTTCTGGGACATCCCAGGTCAAGGTGCTGGATGATTCAGTTTCCTGGTGAGGGCTCTCTTTGTGGTGTGCTGATGATTGCCTTCTTGCTACGTCTTCACAGGGAAGAGAGAGAAAGGAAGCACTGGTATGTCTTCTTTAAGAGAATTGAACCCATCATGATATCATCTAAACCTAATTACCTGTCAGAGGCCTTACCTCCAGATACCATCATATTGGGAGTTGGGGCTTGAACATATGCTTTTGGAGGAACAGCATTGCTGTTCCTAATAGCATTGCTCATGCTCACGTCACCTAAGCAGAAAATGTTCTGATACATAGAACTAAGTTTCCCAGGTTTCTTTAATAGGTGGCTACCTGCACTATGTAATTTTAGGGGTGATTCACAAAGTCTCAAACTTTCCCATATTAAAGTCATTTTTTTTTTTGCCTGAACATTTTCTATTTTATCTAGTTGCAGATACATATTTATCATTGACCCCTTAATATGTTAGCTGCTTTCTAGAGGGGTAGGAGAATATGTAGATACTATGGTAGAGATGGATACATTGGTCATGGGAGTTGTCAGAGCAAGCTGGGTCCAGCAAAGAAGTGGAGATGTTGGAGGGAGAAAGAGAGCAGTGACTGACGGCAGACTTTAACACAACACTTCTGCTTTACCTATACCTCAACTGTCTACAATAGAATGTAAGAGAGAGGATGAGTATCAGATAACTTGACTTAGGTATTTTTCCTGCCTTAAGATCATATATTATATGGTCATTCTATTCCCATAGTTGGAAAAGGTAAATATAAGATCCCTGGGACTACAAGCCGTAGTTAAAAGAAAGGAAGAATGACCAGGTTCTCCAGTAGCCACCTTCGGGAGGGCTACTCTCCACCTTCACTCAGAAAACAAACAGACAGAAATAGCTCCTGGTTGCACAGTATACTTAATAACATTAGTGAGTGTTTATTGTATGCCAGGTGCATACCAAGGAATCATTCCTCTTATTACCATTCCTGTTCAGTAAACAGGAAAGTGAGGGGCTGAGAATTCAGTTACCTTTCCAAAGCTCCAGAGGTAGCAAATGTGGGATAAGTACATGAACCCAGGCAGTCTGATTCTAGAGTCCCCATTCTTAACTGGTAGGAAGATTAAAAACAAATAAACAACACATAAACTAGAAGCATAGGACTTGTAGAATACTCAGCTAAGAGATGAACACAGGGTGCTGGCCACCTGTTGGGACACCTCCCCGGGCTTTGCAAGCTTTAAGCTGGAGGAAGAGGTGACGTGCCACTGAACCCTGCTGAGCGAGGATCAGAGACCAGGGAAGTGAGCGTGGGGAATATGTGAAACAGCCGATCAGTGGATGAGTCAATGAGATATACAGACAAGCATCCCTGAGATAAAGGGAATATAAACAAGACCCTTGCACAGAGAATAGGTTCCATATGGGGGAAAGAGAGACTGGACGCATCTACCAATTAACAGAGAACAGAACAGCCAGATTGACGACCCAGGATGGCGTGACAGGGTGAGCTTGAGAACCACGATAATCAGGCACACAAATTGAGCTGTTCATAGACGCAGGAACTAAACATTAGACCGGGGCTAAAAGAAACAAGACTATTGGCAAGAAAATATTCTAGAATAAATATGACACTTCCCTCCTGCCATTCCTCAACTCAGCTGGACCTGAGTATTTCAGGGGGTGATAAAATAGTCATGTCTAAGTTGTGGAGAGAGCCTGGCAGAAATCAGGCAGGAGAGAAAATAGTCTGGGCCCCCTCTAGGCCTGTGTTTATATGGAAAAAGAAAACAGAGCTTCTCACTGTGAGCTGGGACAGAGTTTGCTGACTGATGGGGCTCTATTTCTTAAGACTCAGTCCTTAGATTTAGTAAGGATTCTTTCTAGCTATTTTTTCAATGAGCAAATTTTTTGAGAAAAGTTTAGCATGATTTGAATAGTCAAAATGTCATAGAAAAACCTTCACCTCCATTGGTCTTCTACCCAAATACAACCATTTTCCAAATCCTGGCAATTTTCCTTCACAATACCCCTCTGTCTGCTTTGTTTGTTTGTTTATTTCCATATTATGACCAGACAATTCTGTTCTTTTCAGTTCAGATCTGTTTGAGGTAAACTTCCACCTGCTCTGAATCCTTCCACTTCTGTCCCGAACATTTCCCATACTGTCCCCAGATCCAGCCTCTGAAACATAACTTTTATTGTGTTCCCCTTCCGCTCAGAACAAAACAAAAAACTAAAAAAACAAACCTTCCAGTGCTCCCTTATTGTCTTCAGGATAAGGACTAGCTAGATTCCTCCAAATGGAGATTTTGACCTAGTTCCAAATGTGGGCCATTAATACTTGAGGCAGAAAACCACAGATACATCTTTTTTTTGTAATCTGAATTCTTGGCTTATATTTGTCCTCCTGCTGGGATTTTTCTCCTTAGGTCTCTGACCAAATCCCATCTGTGCTCAAAGATTGAATCTCTATATACTCCATAAAGCCTTTCTGAAATGTCCCAGCCCCTTTCCTATTCTGAACCTTACAGCTCTTATTGGTGCCATTAATTACTTTGGGAATCAGTCCTCCACTGGCCTGGGATTTCTTCCCTATTGTCTCAGATGCTGTTCAGATTCTGTCTTATTCAGTGCTGATGACACCAAAGCTTCTTTAATGGAGACTTTGTCATCTACAGAACCTACTGTGGGGCCTTATACCTAGAAGACACACTAAGTATGTATTGATAAGATATCCCAGGATTTCAGCAGCTAGCCTCATGCCTGGCTTATAGTATATGTTTTGAACTTAAATATCCTAGATGATACATCTTTCATGGATTACTATAGCATTGACTTTTCCTCAGAGAGTGGCTTTGCATGCCCACAGTTGTGGTGAGAGATTGGACTAGGTGCAGTACTGAGACATGGAGTACGGTATGTCATTACTATTAGATAACGATGCTGGAGGCAGCGTGGACGTGTCAGGATGATTATAGCACAAGCCTGGGCATCAACAGTGGCTCTGTGTCTTTTCTCCAGACAGGTTCCTTAGTGGCTCAGGTCCTTGGTGTTTTAATTGGTAAAATGGGCATGATAATAATACCTACCTCACTGAGTTGTTGTGAGGCTTTAGTAAGATCATGCATACAATCCTTATAGCACAGTGCCTTATACACAGAAAATGCCATATATAAGATAAAAAAAATAGTGTCTGGTTTCTCAGTGATGCCTTGTAGTTCATAAAACTATTTTTACCTTTAGGTTCATTCTTTATGCCAGGAGCTTTCAGAGAAATTGTATATGTCTGTGTGTGTGTTTGTGCGTGCATGTGTATATAGAATAAAAACATATTTTAATGTTATATATCTATATTGTACATATTGTATATTATTATGATACATCTATCTTACATATGAAGACTGTATATATCAAATGTACAATATTTATGTGTATGTGTATATATGTGTATGGAATATATGTGTATTTTATGTGTATATTACATGTATGTAATCATGTGTATATACACATATAACAAAGTGAGAGAGAATGAGAGAGAAAACACGTGCTGTGAGTTATATCCCAGGAACACTTGTGAATGCTCAAAATCATGGATTTAGATTTGCCCCAAAGTGCACCCTCTTTGTGAAGAGCTGGGTGTGGTATCGGAATGGCCAAAGGTCTGGTCTATTGCTTTGATTTCTTTAAATAGCTCCTTCCACCCTAGGAGTGTCTGCTTTCTCCTCAAAGTTTCTCCCCGAGTGCTTGATTGCTGAGGAAAGAGCGAGAAAGAGAGGGTGGGGGGAGAAATGGAGGGAGGCAGGGAGGAGAGAAGGAATGAGAGAATGGGGAAAGAAAAAAAATAAGACGCTCAGCAAACAGCAGGAGGGCCAAGAAAAATATTTAATGCAAACAATGAATATTGTCGTTTCCTCCCACAGTCTGCATTCCCAGTCATCTTCCACAGGCAGGCGTGGGGAGCCAAGAAATGCCGAGCTGCCTGGCATGGGCGTGCATGTGGCGGGGCGCCGGGGGGCGAGCACGCGTGGCGGGCTGTGCTAGAACATTCCCCTTGCCAGCCCAGGCCAGCCTCAACCTCCCGTGAACTGCAGGCTGGCCAAGGAACCAGAAGACAGGGACAGAGGGAAGTAGAGGCTCAAAGTCGGAGCATAACCCCGGCCATCTGCCCCGGTGCTTCTCCAGCCCTTTCTCCCAGCTGCAGGTTCTCCACCTCTGACTTCAACCAAGTTCCTCAGCCTTTTGTCTCCTTCGCCTCCCAGAGCTACTATGTCAGCTCTCGAACGGAGTATGTACGGTGTAAGGTTCCCCTCGTGTGGGCTGCAGGCCTGGTACCACAGCTGGTGGAGGGCCAAGAGAGGGGGAGCTGTGTGAGTGACCACCGACCGTGGGGACAGGGGCCAGGCAGGTCCCACCTGCTCAGCAAGGTGTCTGCAGTGGCCCGAACTTCTGCTCCTACTTTCATTCTTCTGAATCTTTAAGTTTGCTTCTGTAAGGGTCTGCTGTTGCTGAGCCTGTACCTAGAAGGTCATGCTAAGCCATTTTAAGGTGATGTTGTAGAGAGAGTAATTGATAGTGAGCACAGATTACCTGGGGAGGCGAGGGAAAAAGACAGAGGAAAAGCACCTTATCTTGGAGGAAAGGCAAGAAGAATGGAAAGCAGAAAGTCTCTTCTAGAGGGGAATCCGTGACTCTCACTCACCAAACATTCATTGAGAACCTACGGTGCTATGTTAGGCTTTGCGCTACTTCGGGGTCCTGGTGCTCATGGAACGAAGCAGGAGAGGAAGAGGGAATGAATGATGTGTCCCTGCTCCTGTGGTCCTTACAGAGTTCAAAGCTCTTGTGTTCAAGGTTTCTATCTCTAACTTTGAAACACAGTAGGCTGGCTCCAGTTAGCGGGAGAGGAGGCAGGAAATTCCCCATGCAAACAATTGTGAATCCATTCCTCTTTTAAAGAAGAAAGCCAACTACAGGCCCCCTCTGCAGCTACCACCTTTCCCAGCCCCCATCAGAACAACAACAAAAAAACAAAAACAAAATCATGGGAATCAGTGGCCCACCCGGCTGGCCGTGGAGAGGCAGATGAGGTCCGATGGTGTGTCATTATTAGTTCTTGCTGGGAGCCCAAGCCCAGCCTTTGCTGCATCACAAATATCAGGGCTCTGAGACAACTGCATCTGAGAAGCATTGCTGTGTGGTTCGAGAAGGAAGGGAGGGTGACAGCACAGGATTGGGAGTCACCGGCATAAAATCTGGACCAGCCAACTTCTTAGGATGAGCAGGTCCTGAGACGAGGGCAAGCGTGCAGGACAGGAGTCAGACTGTTGGAGGGGGAGAAGAAAGGTCTGGGGGTTTCTTTGGTTAAGACATGGAGACAAGCTATGGCCTAGAGGAGCCTGGCAGTGACCTCCTGATTACGGAGATGTGACGAGGGAATAAGGATGGTGGCTAGGAGCAGAGCACTGGGCACTGTCACGGTCAGTCTCATGCAGTTGGGCCCAAAGGGGGCGGGGGAAAAAAAGCCAGAGGTACCAAGCGTCTTAGCATGGGTGAGGCCTCCAGGTCCAGTGAGGGTCAGGACACGCTCCCATCAGTAGCAGTGGCTCACTCCTGGGGCATTTCCCAACACATGGGGCAGACCACAAAATCAGGAGGGCTGCCTCATTTGGTTTTGAGCCCCTAAGACCATGTGACCTGTGGTGGGATGTCCTCTTCTGTCTCTGTCTCTTGGGAAATAGAGGTCTAATTCTGAGCCAACATTTTTGTGGCACAGATCAATGCAGACTCTACGTGAGTGGCCCCTTGCCTTGTCTTCACCACTCAGGGCTCTCACCCCACCCCCTGCCCCTGCCTTGGGGTGGGCTGTAGAAGCACCTGGCTATGTTGGTCCCAGAGGGGAGGCTAGTGGAGAAATAGGCGGGTGTATGTTTGTCAGTGAGGTAGAAGAGTCTGCACCACTGGGTCTTTATTTGCAGCAAAATGAAAGGGGCTGCTAGGAGGTTATTTTTGGCTGAAAAGTAAGTCACAGAGAGTCTTCTCACTTTCCTGTTTTCCTGTGGTGCCCGTCAAGGAAGAGGTGTCTGTGATGGTTTGGGGTTTTTCAAAGGCTAAGACACTCAAGTCACCACTCTGGTTTTGAGGAGAGCCCTGGTTTCCAGGAACCAGTCAGGCCTCTCCCACTCTGTTTTTATAATTTCCAGACCCATTTCCCTTGTCACCTGACTCCTTCATGACTCAGATGATGCATTTGTGGTGAAAGGGAATGGGGCAGGAGGTACAGGAATGAGAGCATCCATAGTTTTGACTCTAAAGTGTTGCTGGTAGAATCTTGAAGTTTTTCTGACCAGAGTCTCTGTGGAGGGAACCCAGACACCAACCCACAGCAGTAAAAGCAATGGTAGCGTTCCTGCCACTTTCATAAAACTAGGATTCTTTGAGTACTTACCGTGGAACAAGGACTGGGCTAAGTATTTCACCTCCATTTGCTCATTTACCCCTTACAACAATCTATGAGGTTGGTGTTATTCTCACTCACCAACCAGGATACTGCTACTTAAAGAAGTTCAGTAATTTTCTCCAATTTAAGAGTTGGTAAGGAGCAGAGCTGGGATCTGGGCACAGGTTTATTGAACACCATATCCCATGCTCTTAATCACCAGACTGTACAGCCTTGATCATTTTCCAGAGCAGGAGGTATTAAGCCCTGTGTACCTTGAAGCTGATGAAAATTTTATAGGAAAAAGAAGTCATTTGACCTTATTTTGTTTGCTTTTCTTTTTCCATCTCAGTGTATCCCAACTATTTCTCTCAGAAGAATTGTTTTTTTGTACTATTTGATTATTTCTATTCCATGACTGTGCTTTGGTTTTGGTGTCAGACAGAAATAAACTGGTTATAATCGGGCTTGTCTTTTGGACCCTATAAAGTTGCACCTTGGCTTTTCCGTTTTTGAGGGTCTGGTGGATTGCTCTGACAGAGAGGTTTGAAGCCCTACACAAAAGCTATATGACCTCACATGGGCCAGTAAAGTACAGTAGGCCACAGGACTAAACCCCAACTTCAGATCCCTCTCTCAGGGCCACCAAATGGGGTGCTTCCCTCTGCCCGTCCAACAGAATATGTGTCTTCATTGCCTTTCTTTGAATTACATCATGCTTGTCTGTTGTGTGTAGAGCAGACCCTTGGCCTTCCAGGGTCTACTCTACAGTTTCAACTGCTATCTGGTAATCCAGCAGATCCTTAATATCTTAGTGATTAGTGGATTTGCATCATCTAGTCTTCAGGGCTGGTAGGTAGGAACAGATCTCCCAGTTGCAAGTGAGCCAAGTTACCTGGGCGGCACTGCTGTATGACTGTGTCATTCCATATCAGTCCTCATGAACACAGCCTTCTTATTAAAATACTAACAGTGTCACTTACACATTCCCCACCTTGTGGAGGCCCAAGATCTGGGCCCCTATTCCCAATCTGCTGTGAAAACCTAACCACTTGATTATAGATATTTGCAAACATCCTGAAGACAGCCATGCTTTCCCTACCTTCTTCCTGCTCTGGTTTTGAGCTTCTTTTTGTTTTTGACCCCTGGTAATTTTTCTTCTTTTCTTATTATCCCAGCTCTGGAGTTGAGAGGATATTGTTAAATTTTATCCAACATTTTTAGGTTGTTTATAGAAGTACTTTCAGATGGTATATTCTACCGTCTCTTCCCACTCTTAAATAAATGTATACCAATGCTCTGTACATAGTAGGAGAGGAATATTGGAAAGGAGGGATCTGGTCACAAAATATGCTAAGGAAATGTTGTTAGCCACCCTCATATTTATTCATTTATTGAGAACTTCCTGTGGCATCAGGCATTGAACTAGTGGCTGGTACTATAAAGATTAGACTCTGAGCCCTTGATAGTACAGAGTGTTAAGTCCTGTATAATGCCTATATGGGCAAAATATACCATAGTAACGCACAGGCAGGGAGGACTCTCTGGGTCCAGGAAGCCAGATGAGATTTTCCAGAGGAGGTTGTATGTAAGAAACTCTTCCTGCAGAATCCATCTCAGGGTATCTATTTTAATTTTACATTTTCCAAGAAGATTGTTGCAAACCCACAAATGTGAGATCATTGGCACCCTCCCACCCCAAGGGGTGAGCACTGGAGGAGGGGAACAGCTCCATTTCCTCTTTCCGTCAGATGACTGTAGTGAGCAGAAAAATATCTGGCTTGAGCATTCTGGGACCCAGAAATAAATGTCTCTGGGTTGCAGGCATCTGCCGATGGGATGGGAACATAGTGCTGCTTCCTCCTGGGGAAATCAGCCTCTAGGGAAATACGTGAGGACCAAGCCCTGAGGCCTGAAGGAGTGATAGTGCCAGGCAGCTTATTTGGAATAAACTTTGACCTGCAACTGAGAAAAGCAGAAGTGATGTTGTGGGGTTCAGGGGAATTGATATATATATATAGCTCTTTTTTTGCTTCTGTGTTGGATCGTTGGGTTCACTTTATTGTTAATGCTCCTGTACCTAAGTCTGCTGTATAGAAGTGCCAAGGAATTTAAATTACCCTGCATTCCCAATAAATTAAAAAAGGAATGAAATCATCAGATAGTGGTAGCATGCTATAGTAGAAGGAACATCAGATCAAGAATCCAGAGACTCTACCTTATTTCCAGGATGGCCACCAACTCACCTTACAAACAAGACATTTCTCTTTTTTTTTAAGGCTCCATTTCATCGATTGTACAATAAGAGTTTGGTACTAAATAGTCTTCAAGGCTCCATCCAACCTTAGAATTTCATGTATCTATGATCCTTTAAGAAAACCCCAAAAGCAAGTAGTGTTCTGGTCATCAAGGGTTCTTGAGGGGCCTCAGAAACCTCATAAGTTTTGCCTGTGAAATTCTAAGAGCAAACTTGCAGTGAAGCCCAGGCAGTATGAACATGGTAGGCAGATCTTTGGACTGAATGGAGAATGAGAATCAGGCTGGAGAATCAGGCCAAGCATTCATTGGAAAGCCAGAGAAAAAGAGAAAATGAGCACACATTCTTATATATATTTACAAGAGTTTCCATTTACTGCAAGGACTCCACTGGGCCTGACACCACAGCTTCCCTGGGAAAGGGCATCTTTGGGACCTGATGCAGCCTCATCAAGAAGAAGAAATGGATGTAGATCTGATTTGTCATTCACGTAACTAGAGAGTTTTGATGGGAAATGACGTGGGAGAAAGAAAATAGTGTTGAGCATTAGGCACGAAAGTGATTAGCATCTTCTGGTCTGAAAGAGATGAAGATCAAGATGAAGGATCAAGATCAGATTCTGCCCTGTGCCCTACCTATAAGGAGATAGTCACTTTTGGCTGAGATCCCAACCTGTAGGTCATCAGAGCAGAACATCTAAAGTTCAAAACTAACCTTTCTAAAACATCAATGTGGTCATGAGTTCTGTTGCAAGCTGTAGAAGAAAAATGTTCTTAATGTAATTGAAGTAATAGAAGTATTATCACCCAATCAGTCAATGTTTGTGGAGCTCTTCTTGGGGGTGGGCCCTGTGATAGGCAGTCTGGGACCACCCAGCTCTCTATTTTCACCCTCTTTTTCTCCCTTACAAGTTTTCTCAGGCTTCTCCTCTGAATCATCCAGTCCTAACTTCTCCTCCGAGAGGCTAGATGTAGCAGAGGCAGCCCCTGAAAGCCCTTGCAAATCTCCCCAACCAAGATCTGGCTTAGGCACTTCTGTCCTCACCCCTACGCTAGCACGTACTGTCATAAGCTATACTTGTTTACAGTGGATTCTCTCAAGGGCCGGAACTGTGTTTTATTTATCTTTGTATCCCCATAACAATGCCTGGCACATACAGGTTTGTAATAAAGGATATCGAATGACTGAATGAATGACTATATCCATAGACAACAGATAGGGCCACCATCCCCATGCCTAGCTTTCCAGAACAACCTTAAACAGAAAATAACATAAAGAATATAGATAACATAAAGAAGAAATTATCTCTACTTTGACAAGTTTCCAAAGTTGTACAGTTTCCATAGTCATATAGGCGTATGGGCTGATAGCCCTTCTTCAGATTTCATCACTGACCCACAGCCATTTATACGGCTATCTCATCTGCCTGGAACACAGCTAGCGGGCCATAGATATCATCAAGCTCATGCATCATGAGAAAAGAAACCTAGCCTCTCTCTCAGATCTAGGTATTTACTTCAGGTATAATTTTAAGAAGCTTGACTCATGAAAAATGTGTGTGTGTGTGTGTGTGTGCGTGCGTGCGTGTGTGTGTGTGTGTTTTGGAGGAGGCTCACTTAATGAAAGAGTAAGTAGCCCAATACAGAGAGTCTTCCTGTAAATGAAAATGAAAAATGTTCATGTTGATGACTTTGTATTCCATTAGTTATTAAAAGGCAGGATAAGAGGAATATTATGTTTTTTTCTTTTATCAAAATGGTTAAAATGGAAAATGAAAACGTATCTCCTCAAGAAATAGACTACAAGTATTTGAAAAACTCACTTACGTGACACACTCTGTTTGCAGATGTTACAGGATAAGTGAGGTATATGTATGAGGAGTAAAAATTCACCTCTGGACACACTGTGCAGAGAAACCTTGCACCCCACCTTGGGGGAAGTTTCCTGCAGCAGGAGTGATGTCCCCAGGCGGACACCTTTCCATTATGGAGATTTTGATCTAATCTACGTTCAGTCTTCAGATGCTTTAAACACTTTGGATCAATTAGTCGTTTTTCCCTTCTTCTTTTTTCCATTGTAACTTTGGACTCAAGCTCTCAAGTTTCCCAGGCACATGTTGCCATAGGAGACTCTGTTTGTTTAGGGTGGAGTAGTTGTTTTTGGCAGGTTGGGGGAGGAACAATTAATTCTAATAGGTATATAGTAAATTAAACGCTTGGGTCTTTCCAACCTTTTCTCCGGTTTTCTGCCCCTTTTTATAAATTCCCTTTTCTTCCCAGATGATCCTTTAAGAGCAGAAAAGAAGCAGTTTCTAGAAATCATGTTCAGGCTCTAGCAGTAGATGCCCCTTGGGAGCTGGAGAAGGTCACCTAGACCATTTCTCCTCTTCTCAACTTATCTTCCCTAGTGTTCCTAAGATGAGAAGCCATCCTTGGGGGAGACTTTGGAAACAAAGATCCCTCTGGATCCTTTATTAATCCATTCAAAAGTTTAAGTTGTTCTTATGAAAAGGAAGCTCTCCCTTTAATCCTCCATACTGAACACCATACTTTTTACACGTAAGCGAAGTATTTTGGGTGCTCTTCGGGTTTTTATAGACAATAACATGAAAAATAAAGAAGGAACAGATTAAGTTTTGCCAATGAGTCAGTCAGGGTTGGAGAAAAAGTAACAGATGCAGTGTTAGAGGAGGGAAATATACTCCACCAAACACTTGAAAAAGAAGAAAGAAACCTCGGCGGGGGTGGGGGGGGTGGGGGGGTGGATCTCAGTAGATGTATCTGGTCCTCCTGGGAGGACCTGAGAGCATTTATGGATGTTAAGGATGTAGCTAGCTGTATTTTGACTCTTATTATTGGGCTGCAATTGTAGCCCCAAGTCCTGATTGTATAGTTATCCCCAGTTCTGCAGAGCCAGAGTCACTCACTCTGGTGTTAAAGACAAATGCACATCTCAAAATCTCCGTCTTCTATCCCAGTGAGGCCCGTGTTGAAAACAAAATTCATTTTTACTTCCTGCTCTCAACTGCCTTTGCCGTGCAGCTGTGGAACAGCTGTTGAGTTCCACCCCACAAGTAGCAACTTTTCAGTGACTGGAATCCTGGTATATATCTGGAACGATGTTCAAATGACCTCAGGACCCCATAGAATAAATCAAAACATTGAAGTAATAATTTGGATGAGCTCGTTCTGATGTAATTCAATTGCTGAAAATTATTTAATGGCCTTTTTTTTTTTTTAGCTTAGTGATCTATCTATCTCATCAAAGCACAATGAAATAGGCAACAGTCCCTCTATTTGACATTTAAGGAGGGTGGGGGGAGAGAGTGATTTAAACATGCAAACTGGAAGGTGACCTCAGAACTCAAAAGTCTACTGACTGTCTTGTGGTCCAAAGAGTTTGGCCACAAGACGTTTCCTGAGGCTTCACATTTGGGCATCCACTCAGGATGGGAAGCCGCCAATGTGATTGAGTAGGTGGGCTGGCTGGTATGCCCTCCAGGATGCTGTGGGACACTGTTTTTCTCCAGAAGTAGTTCTAGGGAAACAATGCATTGGGCTTCTGAGCTATTTTTTAACCTCTTGTTGCTGTTCTTATCATACATTCCCTTTTCGGGAGAAACACTCCATTAACTCTGGTTTGGCCTGGACCCCTTTCCCATTTTGGTTTCTGTTAACTTGTAGCAGTAACAGGAATGCATGGAAACAGTTTAGCTTCTGCTCTCACCCTGTGTCTAGCTGCTGTGCATTAGGTAGCTGTACACGTGAGACTATTTCTGTTCCCAGAAATAGTCTGGTGTCCCAGACTGGTGTCCCAAACCCTAGGACCCCTGCATTCTGGACAAACAGAATTTGAGTTTTCATAGCATGCCAGGACTACCAGCGTTTCTGAATACAAGTACCAGGAGAAGGGGTGGAAAATATGGTTCTTAATCCAGGAGAAGCAGCAGAAAGTCAAGATACATGACTTCTAATCCCAAAGTCTGCTTGACCCTAGCTATGCAACCCAGGGAGGTTTTTGTCCTTTCTATGCAGCTCCATTAAAGCCAACCTTGCCTGCAGCACAGGCTTTTCCTGAGGATCAACAGAGTTAAAATGTGTGAAAATATTTGGTAACCTACTTTATATAAAGACCTATTATTACAAGAAGGTGAAAAAGTTGACCAAGGAGTTTAAATGAACCATTCTGACTCTAGAGCTGGTCAGAAGCAGGTGTTACAGGTGAAATTTGACAAATCCTTGGGTACAATGGTCTTGAGACTTCTCAACTTTTTGAGAATGTTAGGTCAGTTTGTATCCTGCCCCTTGGGTGCTCTCCCCTAATATCTCTTGAGTTCCGTGGATTATGGTAGGGATGGGCAGGAGAGTAGTGCAAAGCCCAGGGAAACTGTTCTTAGACACTGACTTCTCATGTCCTCACCAGCCTTTCCAAGCTGATGGATGGTGTGATACCATCAACAACCGGGCCTACTGCCACTATGATGGGGGAGACTGCTGCTCTTCCACGCTCTCCTCCAAGAAGGTAAGTGAGCATACGTGCTGGTAACAGGCAGGGCAGGGGCTCCAGAAATAAAGCTAGTGACTTTGGCTGGTTCTCCTTCATTCTGCATCATTTTTACTCAGTAGTCAAGAGGGATTTATAATGAATAAACATGGACACTTCTATGGTGACAAGATTAAAGGCAGTGATTTTAGGTGAGGTTGTTAGAAAACACTAGTTCTCTAGTAGTTGGTCCTGGAACTCCTTCAGAAGAGCCATGGATTTTGCTCCTCAAAGACACATCTGCTTATCATTGTTCAGCATACACCTCTGTTGGCAGGGAATTATGGCCTCTACCCCATGGGGAGGCACAATTACCAATGAAGTGACATCTGATTATTATTAATCTTCATAATTAAATTAATAATCCTATGTAGTACATTATAAGTATATTTCAAGTTTATGTTGAATGGCTACCACAAGCTGCTTGGAACACTCCCTAGACTATATCCTGAGCAGTAATCTTTTTCTCAATTCCTTTTATCTTTATCTCTCTGGGCTCTATTAAATTGACAGATATGCTCAAGCTAAACCTGTGAAATTGAATAGGCTGAAATTTTGCTATAATATGGATAAAAAGCCAAGTGCTCCAAAGATATTTGATGCTAGCTAGCCAATTTGATGAATCAGAAATATGCAAGAGACAGTATTTCTTTCCTTGTACATGTCTTCACAATAAGTCACACCTACGTGGTCACCTCTACAGACTTGAATACTATGGCACCTAATAGCTGATATGACTGACTGTTCAGTATATGCCAGACACTGTTCTTACCACTTAGGTGAATTAACTTATTTAATGCAGAATGCTCAGGGGTTTATCAGATCACTGTTCAATTTGGCCCTCTTTTGCTCTAAAAATTAATAAATCCCAAACCAAAAGAAACAGATCAAGAACTTGGAAAACAGGTCAGAAATCATGTCAACTAGTTATTTTTCTCACTTACAGACGGTAACTGGTCAAGTATCCCATCTCTACACAGGAAGATATGACCGGTTCAGAAGAAAGCAAGCAATTCTAGCCTCATCTCCATCTCACACTCAGTAAATCTAGGGTTTGTCTTTAATGGATTTCAGTGCCTATAGCCAGCATATACTAGAATCGGGATTTGAAAAGACACTTCATGGGGCACCTGCGTGGCTCAGTTTGTTGACTATCCAACTCTTGATTTCAGCTCAGATCATGATCTTAGGGTTGTGAGTTTGAGCCTTACATTGGCTCCATGCTAAGCATTCTTTTGACATTTTCTCTCTCCCTCTCCTTCTGCCCCTTCCCCCTTGCTCTCTCTTTTTTAAATAAATAAATAAATAAATAAATAAATAAATAAATAAATAAATAAAAACTTTAAAAAAAGAAAGAAAAGGCACTTTATCCCCCTAAATCACATTTTACCTCACATGTGAAAATATGCTGGAAAATTTCCCCAAATAATACCACCCATTTTCCAACCCCCTTGCCCAATCACCAAGCCCATCTTTTCAGTGTGCTTAGATGGTTAAATGCTATGCCTATCTATTTTCACCTCACTAGATTGTCCATGCCCAGAGGGTAGAATCCTTGCCAAAACTTTTTACATCATATCTCTCAAAATGCCCAATTCTCTCTGAAGCTAGTTATGGACACTCAAAAAGTATATTTGTCTGTTGGTGCTGTAGTGCAAACAGGTAGAGAACAACTTTTGCTGGATCATTTTTGGTGCAGAGTAGGGATAATTATATAGCAGGAAAGCAATCCAGCCACAGACAATGGGTAGAGAGATGCATTGTTTCACCAAGTCAAAGTACATCCTGGGTTCAAGATGGGCAAAACCTCATGCTTATAAGATGGCAAAGATGATAGTATGGCTCCAAGAACACCAAGTAGGAGTCATAGAGCTAGGCTGTAGAGCCTTGGTTTTCCAGATAGTGTCATGACCTTAAGTTAAGTCATCCAATCTCTCTTGGCCTTCCCTATAAAAAGAAAATGCTAACATCCATCTTACCTACTTTACAGGGATTTTGTGACGAGGATAATGGCAACAAAAACATTAGCAGTGGTTCTTGACATTAATGATTATATTAAAAGTAGTGGTAACAGGTGTTATAGATGCCTGGAAATGTGTGTTTTATATCCATCATTTTATTTAAATCACACTAACACCGCCTGGGGTAGTTACTGTTGTCCTTCCACTGTATGTATGTGTGTATACACACACACACACACACACACACACACACACACATAAAGTGAAGCAAGGAAGATTTACCTTGCTCAAAGAGACATGTGTAAGTGAAAGAACTGAGTGTTAGTTTCAGTTCTGTGATATTAACAGTAATCCCACACTTCCTCTGGGACCAAGTGAGAAAAGCAGAAGCTGGTTGAAAAGTATGAAGCTTGGCAAGAAAATGGGTTATTTCAACTTCTCTTTGATTTCCCCTAGGTCATTCCATTTGCTGCTGACTGTGACCTGGATGAATGCACCTGCCGAGACCCCAAGGCTGAAGAAAATCAGTAACTGTGGGATCAAGCCCCTCCTTCCACTGCCCTGGAGGCAGGAAGAAAGAGAGGCCTCCATAACAGGAAACAAAAGGTGAATGAAGAAGAAATGTTGTGAAATGAAGGAAGGAGGAAGAGCATGAGGATCTTATAGACATGCAGGAGAATGTTTATAGGTGCCAACTGTTGCATCAAGTAGCCCAAGTAGGGAAGAATCCCAAGCAAAAGTTTCTTCAAAGAGGCAGTTGATTAAAAGTGGAAGGAGAAATATGATAGATATACAAGGACCCTCCTCCCCCATTTATATTCTATTCAACCCCATCCTCAACTCTTGCCCTACTCCCCACTCTGCACCCTGCCAACTATTCAGTCCCACCCAACTTGTAAACCAATACCAAAATACTAGAAGAGAAGTTGCCAGGGACACTCTGTTAACACCCATTTTGAATGGATTGCCATCTTTCAGGGCTCATCTACTCTAAACTGGCTCCCTTTCTTTCATGTAGTCTCCTTTAGTAATAATGAGGTTAGTTATTAGTTCTTTATAGGTATTTAAACATAATTATATAAATCTATTATATATATATTATATTTTTTGCTGTCTACTAAGCTAAAAATTATACATTGTTCCACATATTGCTGCTGTGAAGTTCACTTCCAAAATGAATCCTGAGGGTTTGAGGACAGCAAGAAAACTTGTTCTGCCATTTTTCTATTGATGGGGGTTGGCAGGTTGAAAGGGAAGTGGTGAAGGGGAGGGAAAGAGAAATTAGGTGGAGTTCTTGATATGAACATGTCAGCTAATCATCTTTTCATGAGCAGGAAGCTGGGCCCAGTTTGAGGAGATGAAGGGTTGGGATGATAACATTAAGAGGCATGGCAGGTTAGGTGGGAGTACCCATTGGTGCTGGGGCCAGGAGAACCAGACTGTGGTTCTTGTGTATTTCTATCCAAAAAGAATATATTCACTACTTTTCATTTCTCAGAACTCTCATTTGGAGTTAGCGAGACCCAGGATTCTCTACATTCCCATATGTGTCTGTTCCAAGGGTGGCTCTTACCCGCCAGTCAGTGAGCAAGTTTATACTGGGGCTTGTTCTCTGATTGCCATGATTATAGGAACTCGCACATTTCTCATGGTTGGCCTGTGCCCTCTCTCCTTCTAAGTCCCCAAACCTGGCTATCATTCACAGACACATGACCAATTGATGATCTGGGGAAAAAAATGTTATGGACATGACATAGGGAGAAAATGGGAGGAGACGGAAGAACAGACAGAGATGGGGGAGCCAAAGGAGGCCATAGAGATGGGAGAGGCCAGGAGTAAATTAGAGCCCCAGGCAGGAGGATGAAATGAGTCAAAGAGACTTGGCCTTGTTCCAAGTCTCCAGAACAGATCGGAGGGGAATCCTTCAAGCAATGCAGGATCTGAGGTAAATTCTATTTGAGTACAACATATATCCATGACCTAGAGTTTTTGATCGAGCAAGCTACGGAAACACGTGGAGCAAGGGTGACACTCTGTGGGAAGAGAGAAGAATTTCAACTATTTAGGGTCCATTTTGTTGTCGTTTTCCTTTCTGGTTAAATAGATGGACTGTGGGTAAAATGACCACATTAACTGCCTCTATTTACATCCCAGGCTTACTCTTTTCGCACATGGTCTATTGCAGTTGTTTTTGGTAACAGTTTCTGGATTAAGCCTTGGGGAAAGAGAGTTAATTTCTTGCTCAACACTTCAGTTTGTTATCTCAAGAAGGGCTGGAAGGCTTGCTTCTCCCTCAGAGCTTCCTCTCCAATGGAAGCGAAGAACAGGCCAAAATTAGAGTGCAACCTTGGTCTCTCTGAATCATCTGCTCTTTGGCTCTGACCACAAGTTTTTGACTCTTCCCACCAACACTGAAGCAATGGCTTTGCAAATAGGAAGAGGGAATATTCCCCCACCGCTATCGTGAGGAAAGAACCATATTCTGGAATGGGAAAAAAAGAAGGGGGTATACACATATTTATCTCTAGGGACATAAAATGAGGGTGGCACCATCATTGGGGAAAGGAAGTAGCAGAGCTTTACCCATCCAAAAAACCCTTGTCCTCTATGTTTCTAGCCATAAGGGAAACCTAGATACCTACTCCTCATTGTCTGGGTTCACATTTAGTACCCCCAAAAAAGAATAAATATTCCTAGGATTGTAGTAGGCTTCAATATGGAAAGGAGAGTGGAAAAAGTTTAGATCCTCCATTTTTTTTTTTACAAAGTTGTAAAATTGTTTTCTTGGGGAGAGTATCCATATTCTTGGAAGTGCATCAAGCTCTTTGTCAGGGAATCCTGCCTTGTCTGAGACTGAGGCAGCAGAATAGGTATCTTGGACATCACCCAGCTCAGGAAGGCTACAGCTCCCCCACAAGGCTGCAAGCCTGTGGTTCACACCAGTGTGGGTCTGTGCTCAGTTTCTTCACAGAAGGAACAGTGAGAACATTTCTCTGTCATACTTCATTTACGAATATTTTATTCTCCATTGGCAACATCTACAATCCACTTTTGCCCTGAAAAGGCAAGAGGGCAGTTTCTGTGGTGTGTGGAAAGTCCTTCTGGCTGAAGGCTGCCCGGCCCTCATCAGCTCTGGCCATTCAGAGATGGCAGGCTCTTCTAGCCTGTGTCCCTGGGGCCCAGGCTGTTGAGCTCTCATGTCACTAACAAAGTGGAAGGACAGAGACACCGTGGTCACGGATTCCCAGGAGATATCAACTCCCACTCACTCTATGTGGTGGTCTGTATTTGGCTGCTCTTACATATCCATGGGGTCATGGAGGACCTCTCCCACAGGCCCTTCTTTGTTCCAAAAGTCACTTCTCTGCTTCTTTTTTTTCCTAGTAACCAGGGGCTCTGGTTGTCCAGGTTGCCCAGGACTAGCTGACTCTAATGGCTAGTGTGACAGTCTCCAACCGGAGAGATGAGAGGACAGAGTAAGGAGAATGGGCAGTAGGCAAACCTGTACATGAAAGTGAAGAGTTATTCTTGATTCTCTCCTTTCCTTGCCTCCATTACAAGACATTGGACTTGGCACTTCCTCTCCTCTGTAAGATCACTATTAAGTGCATCAGTTAGCACCCGAAGGGGATGGCTTGATTGGGAACACAGTGAAAGGAGCTGATCTACTGTATTGTAATGTAAAACAGCTACAGCCAGTTATTTTGTAAGATTATAAGATGTTCATTAAAAAATCAGCACAGAAAATATGAAGTGTCTTTGGTGTCTTATTCTTTGTTTAAATCAACCATCACTTCGAAATCACTTTCCATTTGCCCATGCCAGGTGCAGACATCATCATCAATTAATTGATTGATCATTCCTTTCAGACACTTAGAAGTGATTTGTTAAGTAAATGGCATGTGTAGAGAAAATATACATGAACGTTTATAAGAAGAGATGATATGTACCAAAGCAGAGCACACAGTCATGATGTCAAGTGTCTCGTGAGTTGTAGAAATAAATCCCAAGAATCATTTATGGTTCAAAGGAAGTAGGTGTCACTCCTGGATGCCAAAGGTACATAGCGTTTGAAAGATGGTCTGAGAAGCAGGCATATAAGAATGATGGACAGAAATGGGAAAGAGGGAGAGAGGATAGTCCAGGCAAAGTGAACAACAGGGCTGAAGATGTGGAGGTAGGTTTGGGGAGAGGCTGGGTGATACTGGACATCACTGAGGCATCCAGTTTAGTAGCAGGTAGAATTTAGCTAACATGTGCTATGCATTTGACACACCATCTTTTTTGTTTTATGTTCACCAACATATAATACATCATTAGTTTTTGATGTAGTGTTCAATACAATCTTATTTAATCCTCACAACAAATCTGCAACTTCCATATTCTCATTTCATAGATAAGGATAGCAAGTGTCAGTCTGGTGAGGAAAGTTCCTTAAGTTCATATGACTGGTCTTAGTTTTAAGCCTGGCTCTGTGAGACTTCAAAATGCAAGGAAGGAAAAGAAAAATGGTGTTTAATGGGATGTGAAAGGGAAGAGGGGAGGAATGGAGAGAAATGTCAAAGATGAGGTCTCTGCTTTAAGCCTATACACCTATGAAGATTATCATCACTGACAGAAAAGGGAAGGCAGGAAGAGCAAGCTTTTGGAGAAAGAGCATATATTGCTATTTGATAAAATCAGTTTGAGGTCCAGATAAATAATTTGTTGGAAATTTCCTTTAAAGTAGTGTTTAGCACACTGGAGGAGGCTTCTGCAGTTGGCGGGCAGCTTGGCAAGGTCTCTTAGTCATGCTGGGCATCATCTGGTGGCCTGAAGGGCTGGGTGGTTGTCCAACACACCTGTTAGCCATTCGGTAAGTCCTATGGAATAGATAGGTGGAAATGTGTGCTCGGAACTTAGGGGAGAGGCTTGTGATGAGAAATAAACATTTGAGGGTAAGAAACAAAATAACTTACCTGATATTTTCTTTCCAGTTCACAAATTGCTTTCTTATGCTTTATTGCTACCCAAGGGCTAGGCAGAACAAAACCAGCTTTGTCTGTTTCCACTTTACAGATGAAGACACTGAGTGTGAGAGAGGTTATTGAAAAATTTAAGTTCATGTAACTAAGTTCAGCTTGGGATGGGAATCCGTTTTCTGTTCCCCAAATGCAATGTTCTTTCCACTACATGATGTTCAGCCTATTAGGTCCAGAGTGAACCCATACCCAGTTGAAATGGGAGAGTTAAATGTCTTTTTACCTGTTTATGTTTCAAGGTACTAATTGGTTTCCTTGTGGCTTTGTTAGTAGTTGATGGTAGGAAAACTGAGAGCAAAGCTTCTAGAGTACTCTTCCAGGGCTCTCTCCTCATGCCAGGCCCTGAGTATAAGCAGATGCCCCTACACATGTCAGTTAGGCCAGCTGGACTGAGACATCTGGCAAGGCTGCCTTCTCCCTAATAGCTTCCCCAGGGATAGTCCTGGAGAGAGACTTTGGAGCTCTGGTTTCCATTGACTGACAAACTTAAATGACATGATGAGTCACCTGTCAGCTGGGAGACTCACTACTCTTAGATTCAGGTCAACCAGATGATGAGGGGCTTGGCATGAGGAAGAGGGTAAGGAGAAGATTTTACACTTATAAATAGCTCCATGGCATCTCCGGAGCTGGCTCTGGGTCTCTTTTTATGTCCCCCCAGGAAGACCACTGATTCTGGATCTGTAACATTTCAGGCTGCTCAGTGGTTAGCTGGGAGAAAAGAATGTGGTGGAGAGAATCTTATATCTCATAATAGTCCACATCCATAAAACCTTTCTATGCCTTGGGTATTTGGGTCTGGAACAAGGTAAGACTAGTTTAGAGAATAGATGGTTATTTTCAAGTCTGCCATAGTCTGAGTCTACCTGGACTTGAATGCACATTTTCTGGTCAGAATTCAGTCTGGCGGTCAACTCATTAGGAAGTGTGTGTGATCGGTTACATCCAGCAACTTGCTAATGATCCCTTTGATTTCTTTTTCTTGATCGTGCCACTAGATGTTCAGGTTGCCTATACTAGTAGTAGTCCTAGTAAGAACTGGTGTGACAATGGCAGGGAACATTCTTATGAGAATCCACAAGTCTGGGTAACATCTCAAATCAGTATAATAAAAACATTTCCAACCCCTGAAAGTTAGTCCAGAGTAATTACAATTTGCTCATATTCTTTGAATCAAATTTCCTTCTAAGGATAATGTAATATAGACAAGCTTCCTTTTCTTTGTCTTTATCCACATGAAAGTCATTTATTCAAATGCAAAAAAAAATTATAATGAGTATATAAAGGGAGAGTATTGACTTTTTAATGATTACCAATCATGCATCAATTTGTCTTTCCTCCCTATTAGGTAGCTGCTATCGGAAGGCAATTGCCTTTTAAAAAATGTTTATACACATACAAGTCATAAATTTGAGTGTCACAAAAGGCTGTAAAAGTTAGAGAACTTCCCCATACCATAATTCGATATGCATAGGTCAGAGTGCTTTCTGAATAGTAAGGCAAGTTGTGTTAGGACACAAATGAATTCCAAGGAATGATTTTGTTGGTGGTGAATTAATAACCTTGAGAATGACCTGTAAGGGAGATCCCATAGCTTCTTAAAATGTCCTAGTGGCCTCCGCTCTGGGAAATACTGCTTATTAACTCAACACTGCTAATGCTTTTTCCACTTTGATAGGTGATCTGCTGCAGGGAGGCTGAGGACATGGATGACTGAGTCTGGACCTTGACAGGCAATACATACGATGCATTAGTGACTCATAATCTATGGGCAGCAGCATGGTGACTTGCAAGGGGCAAGCTTTTGAGCCCGACAAATCTGAATTTGAAGTCTGACTGTACCACTAACTAGATCTGTCTCTACTTAACCTCTCTGAGCCTACCTTTGTAGGGCAATGCCGAGCACAGTGCCTGAGCAATGTAGACAGGAAGAAGTTAAGGAGTGACTGATAGAAACGATGTGTATAGACTACTCTGTCAAGAAGTTTGCCAGTGGAGAAGATGAGGGAACTGCTTTTGAAGTGCTTGTAAAAACCCTCCAAATCCTCAAACATGATGATACTCAGACATTAGAGATGTGCACCATGATTATTATATTCTCAGGACAGGGCAGATAAGAGAACCCTGTGTGGTTTGGCTGTCAGATGTTCTAGCCTACTGATTCAGAAAGAAGCAAAATGGATTGTAGGATGATGGTGGTATAGCATGGCACTGAGCAAAATGAAGTGGGTTACAGGGAAATTTCTGGAATTGGCAAAAAATGCTGGTAAGCTGCAGATATTTGGAATATCTCGGGAAAGTTGCACTAGCTATGTGGAACGCTGATTATTTCTTCAAAAATCATTGAATTGCTGAATGTATTGAGTTTGTAGAAGAGTACTCAGTACAATTAAACACAACTTTCTACAATGATGGAAATGTTCTATATCTGCATTGTCCAGTGTAGAGCCACTAGTCATGTGTTGCTACTGAGCACCTGAAGTGTGACCAGGATGACTCAGGAATTACATTTTAGATTTTACTCAATTCTAATAATTTAAATGTAAATAGCTACATGTGGTGGACTCCATACTGGACAGCACAGTTCTAGAATATCACACAGACGAATTATTCACATTTGCTTTTAAAATACGCTTTGGGCATTTTTTTTTTTTAATCATAGCACTTATGTCCTATGGTTGAAGTAAGGGTATATCATGCTCAGCTGAGTATTTGTATTATATTATTCTAATTTAGGAAAATTTAAATTTAATAAATCATCTACAAATTTATACATCTAGAAACCTCAAACCAGAAATAAAAAGCAAATAAAAAGGTCTCTTGCTAGCATATAGCTTTCCATAAAGCCTATGCAATTTTCTGACAGATCGGGTAACCGAGTTACCACTGGGACCTTCACTATGGGAAATCAGACAGTGACTGAGGAGCAGGGAAACCCTTAACAAAAATGAGACATGGGAAGTATTCAGAGAGGTACAGAGAGGCCCAAGGCAGCACAGCTAACAAATGGCAGAGTCAGGATTTGGACCCTGGGAGTCTGGCTCCAAGCTGTGTGCATTAACCCACTATGCTGTAATAGCACACCCCCTTTCTGGGGAAACCTCACGCATAAAGCACAAGACTTCGTGTTGTAGGTGCTCAGGTGTGAAAAGGTCTCCAAAAGACTGATAATGCAGTTTAGCATTTTCCTCCATGAGTTATCCTGCCTTGTCATGAATCAGTCTAATATTAAAGAATCATCTCCTAGGGCTGTACATTTTGTATCTGGACTGCTGTGACCTTAGTGAAGCAAAAAAAATAAATAAATACTCCTATAGCTGGTGATATTGTTTTATTCAGTAAATATTTATCGAGCACCTATTCTGTGTCAGGCACTAGGCATACAGTAGTGAACAAAACAGTCTCTGGCCTCATGGAGCTTGGAAAGAAGTGGGAGACAGACCGTATAGCAAGAAATACATATGTCTCCTGGTGAGAGTGCCACAAAAGAAACTAAGGTGTGGTAAGTTGGCCAGGAGTGGCCACGTGTGGGGAGGTTCTAGTTCATGCAGGGAAGGTCTAAGCATGCTTCTCGGAGGCATGAGGAGGTAAGAGAGGAAGCCCACTGAATCCCCGGGGAAGACGAGCCTGCACAGGGACCAGTGGTTGTGAGCTGGGACAGAACTCAGCGTGTTTGCAGAATAGCACTGAAGCCAGTGTGGCCAGGGCAAAATGAGGGCGAGGGATGGTGGCATTGGGAGGGGTCATGGAGGGTCTCCTTGGTCACAATAATGTCCCTGGCTAGTTCTCAGAGGGAAAGCGTTTCCTACACCAGCTTCTCTGTGCTCGCATATAATCCATCCCATCCCCTTTGTTACACTCACACTTGTCATCCTTCTTCCCACTGGCCCTGCTTTCCCCCTGGCTCCCATCACCTCCTCAACAGTCCATGGTGATGTCACCAGGCAAGGTCCCCTCTCCTGCCTCTTCCACTGGTATACAGACTCCACATCATTCCTTGGCTCTCATCAAGTCACCCATGACTCAGCAAAACAGCTTCATAGACTCTGCACGTCCTCAATGGTCAAAGTGGTCTCAGCCCAGCCAACCCATTGCACTGACTTCCCACTGTTTCTGAACCAAGGCTCCTTCCCCCTGTTGAAGAGAATGCCTCTCTGGCCTCGGAACCCCTGCTTTTGCTCATGCTGTTCCCTACCCTGGATCACCTTCCCTCTGTCTCCTCATGTCCCAGACTTCATTTCCTCAGTCCTTTTTCCCATTCTCCAATTTCACAAAGCTCTGCTTCATTCCCCTCTTTTATGAGATTTATTGAATCCATGACCCCTTACCGTCCTCTCTTAGGATAGTCAATCTAGGTGACTGGTGTTCTGTTGGCTGTGTTCTGTCTTTCCCCCCAAATCAACTGTAAACTCTTTGAAGGCAAGTGCACTTAGCTCCACTAGGTCATTTGGTGACTTTTGTGAGGAGAAAACAGCATCCCTTCATCCAAGTGAAAGCAAACCAGCATCAGAGACCATGGCTAGAAAAAGTAGGCTGGGCTTGATTTCTGGCCACACTCACCCCTGGGATCAAGCAACCCTGAGCAAGACACAACTTCACATCTCTACATGGTGGCCCTGGAAACATGCTGCTCCTCAGGTTTAGATCACAGGCACTGCCTTGCACAGTGCCCGGCCTGAATAAAACCTTGAAATTTGCTAAATTGAATTCAACCCTGATATTTTGGGATGTGAGGACCAAAAGAAAAAAAAAAAAAGAAGATGTTGTGTTTGGGGTTAAGGGTGGGCCTGTGGACACTTGAACTTTATGCTTTGATTGGTTCTTTAGCAGTAGTCCAAAAAAATGGTATTGATACAAGGGCAGCATAGAAGTCTGAATTGTGAGGGCACAGTGTCAGAAGGACTCATTTTCAAGTTGACTGTTGAATTCAGGGCTTGTCAGTCAGTTTTATGTTGAGGAATGCCTTAGCCCAGCTAACAGATACGCACATTTCAGTTTTAGGTGTGTAGTCCACAGGGATTGGGAAGAAGCAGTAACTATTGATCAGACAAGATAGAGAATCTAAGAGGTAACCTGACCTGTGATGAAATTGAGTGATCTTGAGCAAGTTACTTAATGGCTGTGGAGACTCAATTTTCCCATCTGTAAAATGGAATAATAATTTCCAACTTAAAGAATTTTTTTGCAAAAATAAAAGAATTTTTATGCAGATTTACTATAATGAACATAGAATACATACCATGGAACCAGCATTTTATATTACATATGGTTGTTGTATTATTATCCATGGTAAACAGAAGTGTCTCTGGTACACAAAGCCCAGAAGAAGTGTGATGGTGATTGTCTGGCTTTTGAGTTTCCATGCAATCTCCTGGCCCAGGATGTGAGTTATTCTAATGGGTTGTTGGTGTTGGTTTTTTTCTCTCTCTCTCTCCTCTCTCTCTCTCTCTCTTCTCTCTCTTCTCTCTCTTCCCCAACCCTCCTCCTTCTCTCTCTCTCTCTCTCTCTCTCTCTCTCTCTCACACACACACACTCACATGCAATTAAGTGTTCTATGAACCTTTGGCTAGGTTTTAAATATAATTTCATATAAAGTTATACTGTGTGCCAGTTTGAGGCCCCAGATTAAATAGTTAGATGTGACCTGATTCCAAGTATTAAGGGAAGGGAAAAAAAATTAAAAAAAAAAAAAACAATGTCAGCAAGACAATGTAATTTATCTACAGTTTTGCAGGGTAGTGCTAATGCCAGAGCATGTCCCAGAGCTCTGCCTGGGCAGCATGCTCATTAATGAGCAATCTGTATCCACCCATAATAATTCTAGAGTTAGACAATTTACCTTCATGAAGTAAAGAGGACCCCAGGCAATGGTCATGGCTGGGGGAGAGTAGCAAGTTTCCCTCTAGGTATAAATGAAGCTCCCAGAGGTACCAAGGCATCTGTGGATTTCAAGCCTTGATTCTGTCAAAGTGAACTCTGGTAGACATTCTAGGCACTTCGGTCGGTATTCATGCTAGCTCATTTAGAGAGTATAGACTTCAGACTCAAGACCTAGTGTGGGCTCCCAGCTCATGGAGAACTTGGGTAGAAGACTGAGTCTTTCAAGGCACAATTGCAAAGTAGGGAATGAGTTTATATTTGCAGAGTTGTATGTGCATTTGACTGGGGAACATTTTTAACCCTTGAAAGCACTTGGCATGTAAAGTGCTCCATATGAATTCCTTTCCTATAGCATAAAAACTTGACCTGAGATGAAGGTGAGTGACCTTGAGCAAGTTAGTGGCTTAAGGCTCAATTTTCCCATCTGTAAAATGGAATGCTGGGGCGCCTGGGTGGCTCAGTTGGTTAAGCGACTGCCTTCGGCTCAGGTCATGCCTGGAGTCCCAGGATCGAGTCCCGCATCGGGCTCCCTGCTCAGCAGGGAGTCTGCTTCTCCCTCTGACCCTCCCCCCTCTCATGCTCTCTCTCTCTCTATCTCATTCTCTCTCTCAAATAAATAAATAAAATCTTTAAAAAAAAAATTTAAATGGAATGCTAATTCCCAACTTCAAGAATTTTTATGCAAATTTACTATAATGAACGTAATGTATATGCCATAGAGCCAATTTACCTGGAGTTCAAGAAACAATTATTAATAATAAATATATACTAATGAATGAATTTCCTTCTTTCTTTCTCAGTGACGTGCACAATACCACCCTCTTAGCATTTCAGACACACTTAAAATCTCACCACTTGTCTATAGTTTCCATTCATGCTATACTTTAGATGGGAGTTTCCTCTAAGCTAGTTAAGGCTTAGGGGAAGAGGAATTAGGACAAAAAGAATTGAATCTGAAGAAGGGAAGAGTTGAGTCTGGCAAGACCTGGAGGGGAAAGCAAGGTCAGATTCTGGCAATATCTGTTTTCCAGATAGCGGGAGCGCTAGGGCTCTTTCTTCAGACAACTTGGCTAGCCATTGAGCTCACTGTTACAATCTTATCAGGTTTTCTATGAATATCCTGGCTAATGAAAGCCTCATCTAACTATTGGGCCTTGGACACAAGACCCTGCCTTGACCTCAGGCTTTCACATACTCTAAACCCACTCTTCATTTCCTGCCAGCATCCCCTCCTAGGAGAGTGTGGCTCCCATACTTACCTGCTGTGTGGCCTTGGACAAGTTACTCAAGACCCCCCACAAAGGACTATCTTTGTGGTCTCGTCTCCCCTGCGTCTCTCCAGACGTGCCCCTTCGACCCACTGCCACCCACTTTCCCATTGCTCACATTGTGCCCAAAACCTGCTTTCTGTTTGATCAAACTGTGAGGGTTTGACACCCAGGTCCATGTCCAGAGTAAGAATACTGCTTTGGAAGAGAAGGACAGGCAGCAAAAGAAAAGACAGCAGTGAATTTTTGCAGGGAAGAACTTACAAACTGACTGCTCATACCCTGAAGAATGTCAGCCTCAGAGTTTTTGGGGAAAAAAATAATTTGTAGATCAAGTCTCTTTTGGCTTTTTGTGGAGTTTTCCAAATTTCTTCTGGAAGGCCCCCATTCTGTGGCTGGGGATAGGAAAACCCACACCTGGGAGGCCTGCTTGTCTTTTCCAGGCCTGTCTTCATCCTGAGCATTCCTGAGAGGTACAGGAAGTCCTTGCTGGTGGCCGGGCCCCAGACTCTGTGGGGAGGAATGCAGCTACACTCAGACATTCCAGTTGCTGCTCAAACCCAATGGCACTTCGTTAAATCCTGGACCACACCCTCGCTTTTGAGTGTTTGCCGGTGTTGCCATGGCAACCAAATGCCCTTCCTTTATGTTCCCCCCTCCTCACTCAGCTCCATCACCAACACCTCTATGGTGGCCTCCTCACATCCCTCCCCTGTTGCCGAGACACATAGAGCCTATGGGGTGAGGATCAAAACATCTTCCCCTATCTGATAGGCAAGAGTGAGACTGCTTGGAAGGTCCAGAAGTCTAAAGTGCATCAGAATGATCTTTTCAGTCAAGGATGACCATGGTGTAGACACAATAAATAACATGGTGGAGATGCAGGCTGTGGTTGACGGCTTCTGTTCTGTCACTGTCTAGACATCTGACCAGCTGAATTGTCTGTGTGAGAACACCACCAGCCTAGAGAGTGGGGGTGAGGCTCATACCTTACACCAGTTCGCTCAAAACCCAGTGAGCTCAGAGATGGGAGGAGTTCCATTTCCACGAATGCCAATAAACCCATGTCACAAGCAGCCTTGAAAGTGCACAGGCCCTGCGCCACAGACACACCTTCTCTATGGCGGGGACCAACCCCGTGCCCATGATCAGAGTGAGGTGGCCAGATTGGACATGGAAATAGTGCTGTGTCTGGTTTGTCAGTTTTGCTGGATGCAAGAAACACTGCTCCCCCTTATCAGCAAAACAAAACAAAACAAAACAACAAACAGACCGAAAAACCCTCGTTCAGTCAAATTTTGCTGCTAGTTCAGTTCACTCACTATGGTGACCTAAGATATGTTCCAAGTTCCAGGGTGGAGGGAAGGTGACTCAAATGGGCCACCAGGCAGCACTGCAGAGTGGTTAAAAACACACAATGTGGCTCCCATACTTACAGGTTCCAAGTTCCAGGGTGGAGGGAAGGTGACTCAAGTGGGCCACCAGGCAGCACTGTAGAGTGGTAAAAAACACACACTGTGGCTACCGTACTTACTTGCTGTGTGGCCTCGGGCAAATTACTGAAGACCTCGGAGTTTCCTCATCTGTTCCATGTAGACAGTAGCAGGGTCTGTGCATGGGGTTGCTTGTTGGGGGAATTAGACAAGAGAAGCCATGTCAAGGACCTCAGATGGTGCCTGGCACATAATAAGCAATAAATACACATTACCTGCTGTTAAACACAACAGCATCTTTAGCAACACAAGAAATCTCACTTAAGATGATAAAACCTCTGAGAGGAAGTTCCATTTCAAATATATGAAAGGATCTTTGTCACCTAAAAAGGAATGCATAATACGACCTTGGAATATGTGTTCTTGCTGCCCCAAGTTGTCCGTGTTGTCCAGAGAAAGCTACTGGGAAAGGAGAATATCAGGGACAAAGTTGGCTCCATTTCAGTGTCTAAGGAGCGCTGAAGAGGACCAGGGAGCACCACTGTTGTTGCTTACCAGGTGAGTTCCAGGCATCGCACTAACTGCTTTCAAAAGCCTCATCTCATTCAAGCCTCACGCTGCCTGTGCTCTTATTAAGCTATCCTGTCTCAGCTCAAATCCACCCGTTTGTGCTCCACGTTGTAATGTTACAAGGCTGCAAACATGGCTTCCTTTTTGCCTGTCAAGTCCGTGTTAGGTTTTGTCCACAGGGGGGCAGTAGAGGAGACTGGAAGGAAAGCAGAGGGAGAAGGGACTCGTCCTCCCCGTGCGTGGGCTTGCTGTTTGTGTCTGTGCCATCCTACCAAAGGCTTTTCACCATGGCAACAGCCCCTGGTTCCTGTCTCCATTATCTTTGCATGCTTGAGGAACCAGCCTCGGGAGGCTCCCACCAGGAAGTTCCAGCACTGGGCAAATAGCCTCTCCTGCTTGAGGGCATCCAATTTCTGTTAAACCAACTTCCCCTGCTTTGTTCTTCTAGTCCAAGAGTAAGGGGCGCTTCCCACATTGCTAATTAATACCTCTGTGTTATCCTGGGGTTTCAAATATTTTTGCTTTTCTGATCCTCCAATATCTTTTTAGAAAAAATCCTTATATTAAATGCTCTCTGTTGAAATCTTAACTGGATCCTAACTGATACAAGGCTCAAAGGGCAGAAACAGATGAAGACTTTGAAATCCTTTGTTTTACGCCACTTAAGATACCAAATTAACAACAAATTAGGACTATCTTAAAATATAGATTTAGAAATGAAAATGACAGTTCAGAAAAGGTAAATGAAATGCTATGAAATTGATTAGGGGCCAGAAAGTCTCAGAAATATGTTTTCTGTTCTCACACTATTTCCATTATCAATGCACAATGAACCTATATTCACTTTTGGATGTATCATAATTTTCATATATACATATATACACATATATCATATATACATATATGATGTATACATAATAGATTTCCCTAGATAGTTCTGACTTCAGGTATTGTGCCTATTTTGTTCCTACCAATTAGGGAGAACAAATGCATGGCATGAACCTTGCTATTCACCATCTCCATTCCCATGTCAGGCATTGATCATCACTCTTTCTGGCCAGATACAGATCCATCCTCAGAATCCTTTTCAAATCACAGGGAGCCACTACCACTTGACCAAATCTAGCACTTGAGTAGAAACCTATTTTCTGACCCTGTAATCAATCTTAGAGTTCATAGAAATTTCTTTACTTTCAGCATCCAAATTTCATCTTCCAGATCACCATTCAAACCCTAAAAAGTTACAAAATTCCTGTACTAAATGATATGCAATTTTTAGTTTGAACTGTGTGTTAGTTAAGATCCAGTCAGAAAAGCAGCACACATTTTAGGAAATTCAACAGAGGAACTTCAAATGAGAAACACTTTGGAAGAACTGAAAAGGCTTGTAGAGAATCATGGGGCAACCCAAAGATGAGCAACAAGAGGAAGCAGCTCCTACTTTGAGAAGATGAGGTCCTGTTGCAGAAGCTCAGGAGGTGGAGCCGCCTGAAGGGAGCTGAAAGCATGGTGGGAGTTTGCTGGAGGGGGTCTGAGACCAGAAAGGCAGCTGGAATTATGAAGGAGATGCTGGAGACACTATCCAAGTCAGAGAGGGAGAAGCACCCTGGCTTGTTCCCTCTTCCTGTCCTCCAGTATTCTTCCCGAAGTGCCTCCATTACCCAACTGGACCGGAAGCCTGTTGACTCGGGAGTCTGGGAAGTGTAGTTTACAAAAGTTAACTCTATGTGATACTGAGCAAGGCAGCTGCAGAAGTTTGGAAAATGGATCTGAGGACAGAGGCAGTTGGCTTTTGAGGAATGTAGGCACCATTACCATGTTATACTCAACAGTCCCTAGGACAAATGCAGTTAACGCATGTCCAATCTAGTCTTACTGTTGGACACTTAGGTCCAGTGACATCACCAGGGCATTGCGTGAGGTGGTTTCATCCCTATGTGGGTAGGTCTCAGAGTACTGTCTAATCCATCGGGCAGCAAGAGCCTCAGGGTCACTTGACATCTGAATCCTTCTAAACAAAAGAATTTGCTCCTAATTATTGAGTGCAGAACATGGCTGAGGTTCGCCTACCGGGAAAGATAGTAAGGGATCAGGTACACTGATTCATAGCCCTGTGTGAACAGGCATATTCATAAACTCCAACAAAGGGCAGTTTTGGTAAAGAAACATAATGTCAAAATGTGTCCATTCTTATGGGAATCAATCCAATTAGAGCATACTCTGCAAAGTCCCAGAACAAGGAGGACTTTTTCTTTTCTCACTTTGGAAAAGTGCAAACATTCTATTCTATTCTATAGAATGCTGAGGTTTCCTTTGACGCTAAACTGCTCCTTCATTGGTGCAGCTGAAATGACAATCAGTTAGACAGTGATGATGGGAGCACAATTGGAGGCAGGTTAGCAAACTCAGGGCAGGTTTGCAAACTCAGGGATTGAATCAACAAGTCAAGCCAGGCTGTCCTGAAGGGCAGGAGACTTCTGTTCCCCAAGTTCTCCTTCAAGTGTTGGATGCATGCAGAACACAGAGGACCAGCCAAAGTACCCCTAAAGCCCAATACAGGGCTATGATGAACATACAGAGTGAGAGTCACAATTTTGAGGTCTGCATGACACTCATGTGACAGACAAAAAACCAAGCCAAGTACAAACAAAAAAAGAAACAATTGTGCTTGGCTTGTGAAAACTAGTTGTTTTCTTAATGGTAGTGGTTAAGTGTGCACTGATCCAGCATTCAGCCACGTTCTCTCCTATTGCCTGAGATAGGGTAACAGGCCAGTGATCTGTAAAAATCTCAACGGGAGGAGTTTTTGCCTTTCTAGGAAACTCAGGGAGAAACAAACTCATGGGTGCAGTGGGGGGGTGGGGGCAGGGGATGGGAGGACAGTGTGGTGCAGTGGTTAGAGTCAGATCGCCTTTGGTGGAAATGCCTGTCCTTCCACTTAGCTGTGACCTTGGGCAAGTTATATCAGGTCTCTGTGACTTTGCTTTCTCCCACTGAAGAGTATTAATTTCACAAGATTGCAGCAAAGACTGAAGAATATGATGCAGTGAAGTGTTTAGCACAAGCGCCTGGCACACATTAAGCGTGGGGTGAGCACGTCACATCGAGGAAGTTCCAAATGCGAAGGGACAGAAAAACAAAGACACCCTTCCCTTCCAGTATTTCTTTTTGATTCCAAATTGTGTCTCCCTTCTCTTTTTTTCTTTTGCTGGCCCTGGAACTATCGTCACTTCCCCGCTCCCATTGCAACTCAGAGTTTCTGGGGAGGTTCCTGAGGTTCACCTGCTCAGATGTATTAGGATGAGCCCACCCTTCTTTCTGCTCCCCTGTCGGAGCACAGACTCACCTTACTGGCAAGAGGCATGTTATGCATATGTAGTCCCAGCCTGCAGACATCCTCCTCTCCTTTTCTTGGTGAGTTCACGCCTAGGGCAGGGCTACCTCGATGCTCCATCACGGGCTGGATTTTTTTGGCTCCCGGTCAGATCCCCTTTACTTAGAAGACCCCCTTAGTGGCTTAAAACAATCACTGTCTTATTCTGTTGCATAATACTGGGGTCAGGAATTCAGGCAAGGCTTGGCAGGGTGATTCTTCTCTTCCATGTGACATTGATAGAAGTTGCTGGGTGGTATGCAACTGGCAGAGAGACTGATCGTGAGGGTCCAAGCCAGCTTCAGTCACGTGTCTGGTGCCTCAGCAGGAATGTCTAGAAGGCTGGCTTGGCTGGAACTGTGGACCACGGTGCTTCCATGTGACCTCTCCAGCATGGTGGCCTCAAATTTCTTATGTGATGGCTCAGAGCTCTGCGAGCCAGAGTTCCAGAGAAGGAGGCAGAAGCCCCGAGGCCTTTTTTTTTTTTTTAAGATTTTATTTATTTATCTGACAGAGACAGAGACAGTGAGAGCAGGAACACAAGCAGCAGGAGTGGGAGAGGAAGAAGCAGGCTTTCCGCTAAGCAGGGAGCCCGATGTGGGACTCGATCCCAGGACCCCGGGATCATGACCTGAGCCGAAGGCAGATGCTTAACGACTGAGCCACCCAGGCGCCCCCCAAGGCCTTTTTGACTCAGGCTGGGAAGTCACCCAGTGTCACTTCCAACAACATTTATTGGTTAAAACAGTCACCAACCTGCCCAGATTCAAGGGGAGAGGCAGTAGAACACACTTCTAGAGGGGAAGGGTTTCAAAGAATTTGTGGTCATGTTTTAGAACTGCCACAGTGTTCACCTTTGACTAGCTCTTGCTTGCGTGGGGAAAAGCACTCTCATCATTACTTGGCAAGAAGGCCTACTGAGTGTGCAGGCACTTCATCTCTGGGTTTTGAGGACAAAGGGAATCACATGTTTTGGGGGCAGCAGAGAGAACAGCTATTTTAAAGTTACATGGTAGAGAGAAAAAAAAGCAATTGAGTGCTTGGGCTGCCCAGCATGCAGCATTTCATAAGAGCCAGCCTATCCCAAATGCCTCCACAGAGTACAAGACAGGAAGGTGTCAGGGAGGGCCTTTTGCAACATTTGCCTTAGACGCCCAAAGAGAAATTTTGTTGCCTCCCATTATCCTGTACTTCTCGGCCATGGTTCTCTTCAGCCTGGTCATAATGGGCTCAATGTCTCCCTTTACCCCATAAAACGCCAGGTTCTGTGATGAAGAATAAACTTGTCTTACTCACCAGCATACCCTCGGCACTGTGCATGGCGTGTGAAATACAGCAGATATGCAATAAATAGATTTCACCAGCTAATTATCTGGATGGGGATAGAGACGAGAACCACTCCCACATAATACAATTTGCTGTGAGGTGTTTAGCTTTTTTCTTTTTTTTTTTAGTTAGGATGACAAGCTATAAGGCCTATTTGGCATCTGAGATGGAACATTTTATTTATTTTTTTAGATTATTTATTTATTTATTTTTTTTTGTCAGAGAGAGAGAAAAAGAGAGAGGACACAAGCAGGGGGAGCAGCAAGGATCCCCGCTGAACAGAGAGCCCGATGCGGGGTTCGATCCTAGGACCCTGGGATCATGACCGGAGCCAAAGTGAGGCGCTTAACCCACTGAGCCACCCAGGCCTCCCAAAGGTGGAACATTTAAAACAGGGATAGTTTCCCAGTAGGTCCAACCAGATCACTCTGATTTTCGAAAGATACAAGGTAACATTCGCACACCTGACACTTACTAACAGCTTTGTTTATTATTTAGTTGATTATTCCTTGTTTTTATAATCCTACAATAATTCTCTTTGAAACAATACTGTTATACCTGAAGTTGGTCACATTATATCCGTTCTTCCTTCTATAGTAGTAAAGTGGATTTTTTTCACACTCAGTTTTTTAATAGAACATTTGAATATCGAGAAGTGTGCTTAACTAAAAATAACAAATGGAGCAAACTCTGTGGAAAATGGTCATACACTCAGTTAAAGGTTTAATGCTGTTCCGGGGGTCACATACATTCAAGAGGAAACACCATGGTCTCGTGGGAAGCCCAGAGCTGGGGGCATGTGGTGGGTACAAGTGACTCCCTAAGACCTGTTTGGCAGCTTGGATATTTGAGGTTTAATACTGGCCCAGTGCTGTTACCCTTTCTAGTCAGGATGGGTCCCTCCAGGCAAGCTTTGGGAAATGTCATCAGGGTGTGATTGATGGATGGTGTCTTCCCAGGGCCAAATCCTGCAGTTAAATCCTCAGGGGAACTTAAAAGACTGTCTCCTGCGCCATTCATATTGGCCTTACTTTTCACCTGAAAGTAGATGGGACCCAGACATAGAGCCTGTGTGTATAGTGTGTGTGTAATATATGTGAGTAGTACATGTATGTGTAACGCATGTAACACAGTGTGTGTTATAGTGTATGTAACATGTGTAAAATGTATGTATACTGTGTATAGTGTGTATAATTGTGTGTAGTGTGTTGTGTGTGTGGTGTAATGTGTGTGTGTTGTGTGTGTATAATGTACGTGTGTACAGTCCGTGTAATGTGTGTGTATAATGTGTGTTGTGTGTACAGTGTAGGTGCATACAATGTGTGTGTGCCGTGCATGTGTGCAATGTGTGTGTGTTTTGTGTATAATGCAGGTATGTGTAATGTACATAATAGTGTGTGTGTAGTGTGTGCGTGCAAGCACACGGGCCACAAGGAGGACACAAGGGGACAGAGGAGGAGGAAGAGGGTCAAGGAGAAGGAAGGGGCGAAGGAGGAAGGGTGGGACTGGAGAAGAAAAAGATAAAATAGATGAAACCTGGAGGGGCTCGGGGGAGAGAATGAGCCTCCTTGATTTTAATAAAACAGAAGAAGGGGACAGAGAAAGGTGACCCTGACGCCAGTCCCTGTCCTCCCGCGGCAGCCCGTCGGCTCTGGTCTCCCCCCGCCATGGGGCAGGAGGGCAGCGTGGCCCTGGGCTCCCACCACGCTGCGTTGAGCCCGTTTTGTGGGCACACTTGAATCTGGGGGGCAAGACGGTGGTGGCAGCACAGACAGCTCTTCCCTTGGCCTTGCCCACTGGCTGGGCTCCAGCTGCCTGTGGCATCGTCCTCTCTGGGGAAGGTCAGGGATGTCCCTTTAGGTGCTTTACCCGAGGCCTTACCCTGACCATGGGTGGCATGGCCGAGGTTTCTGCTAGCCTTCGATCTGGAAGTGGAGGCATTTCTGAGGCAGGTACATTCCAGAATGCCAGACAAATCTTTCAGCCTTTTTATGGAAAGACATGGGGAGGGGAGCCAGGCGGCCTGCAGTCTGCCCCCAGGCTCCACTCCCAGGCCCCAGGGGAGGGCTCACGCCGCAGACCTGGTGCTCCCGAAGGGTGCTCCAGCTGCAGAGTGAAGGGTGCACCGCGGGCACATCTGTCCCAGGTGGGGCAGGTCCCTGTGGAGCTTACGGATGGGACAGCTGCCTGCCACAGGCAAACTGGCCCAGGGCTGAGGGTGGCAGAGGACTCCAGAGTCCGACAGCCTGAATCCCTATCGCGGCCCAGGCAGAGCTCAGGGGGGCATTTGGGGCAAGTTGCATGACCGCTCTTTGCCTCCAGTTCCCCATCACTGCAATGGAGCCAGGAATAGCTCTTCCTTGGTGGTGGGGCTGGGAGGGGAGGCAGTGGGCGGGGGAGGATGTCATGAGGATTCAGCAACATGCGAAGTGCTCAAGCAGCATCAAGGATATAGTGAGCACTTCGTGAATGTGATCTGTCATTATTATTTAGAAAAAAATCAGTATAGTTCCATATAGATCCTGCATCTCTTTCCTGACCTTTCTCTTGTGTTTCCAGATGAGGAGCCCTGGTCAAAGGCAGGGTGGCTGAAGGTGTGTGTTCAGGCCTCTGAGGCATGTGGGGACAGTTAAGGCCATTGCTGGGCCACATGGCCCTCACAGCTCTTGCAGAAGGGCTGGGCTTCCTATTAGCTGGGCCACCACTTACACCACTTAGTGTTGCTTGTGACAGCAACACTAGGGTTGCGGGGCAGAAGAAAGGGCTATGCCCCTACTTGCCATCAGGGGGCTCGCCTACAAGAACAAAGCATTTGCAAAACCAGCAAAATAATTAAGGAAATTTAGCAAGGGAGAAATGGACGTCAGTTTTGTGTGTGTGTGATCAGTAATTGTTTTAGTTCACTGAAACCCTGACATGGTGGTCAGGAGCAGGCGTTGTCCCGGGAGACTGACGCGGGCATCCTAAAGAGAATCCAGGCATGTGATACATTGGTGGTCTGGAGAAGTTCATCCTGGAGGTACAGGAGTTTTTAGAGCAATCAGCCCTGCTTCTTCTCTAGAATGTGACTGCTAACTAGTCTCCCAGATAGACCGTTTGGAAGGTGCATTTGACAGGTAGCATTTTGTTTCCTCTTAAAGATCTCACACTGTTTGGAGGAGAGGCAGAGATCCGCCAGGGGGAGATTTCATCCCAATCCTGTCTTAAAATGGGTGAGGACCTAAAAATCCCAACGACTTGCTGGGACCCGTAGTGGAGGCTCAGTTCACCTATGAGGTGTGAATCGAGCAGTAGGGAGGCCTGGGGTGGGGGGGGGAGGACCATGAGGGCTACACAGAGGCCACCCTCCCGATTTTCCCATTGTCATCTTTCTCTGTGAGCAGAGCTTAGGCTCCCAGAGTGAGATGCTTCCTGAGGAATGCTTGTGGCTGGGGCCTGAGGCCAGTCTGGCGACATTCTGGCCTCATTTCTGTCCCGAATTGTAATGGACTCAGGGATTCAGTGAGCCCAGGATGCCTTAACCTGATAGACCTTTCATGGGAAGCATGGCAGAACTCTTGAGCATTATGATGAACCTCTTGGGAAAAAAAAATAAATAAATGAAACAAATGAGCTATAAAACAAGCCCCAAAGTAATCCCCTAAAGAGAAATGGCACTGCATGAGGCTGCTGGTTGGCAGGTCTACTGATCATGCAGATGGAGAACATCATACCAAAGAAGTTCCACAGGGAGCAAGGATCAGTTTCTCCCTGGTTTAGATATTGCCTCTCCCTGGTTTAGAGGTTTTAATGTTCCATTAAAAAATACTAAAAATCCACAGACCAACCCAGATGTTCCTCTCCTCGCTTCCTGCTTCCTTTTGGCAGCCACGTCTGGCCTCGTGGTGCTAGATGTCTTTGCTGTCCCCATAGTCGTTGTAAGGGACGCTCAGGGTCTGCTCTTCACATGTCTTCCTGAGGTCCCGGCTGAGCTCTGACCAGTCGAGTCCATAGGGCTTGATCTCGCTGTAGCGGCAGCCCAGGTACTTAAGGGAGCCTCGTCGCAAACTTATCTTGGGTTCCTGAAGGAGGCCATTGCACCAACTGCTGAGCTCCCCCAGCTGGGAAAGGATGAGGCCAGCTTTCCTATGGATTGAGCACGGAGGATACTTAGATTAGAAAGAAGAGAAGGCTGGGAAAGGCGCATAGGCACTATTAGAGTAAGACTTAAAACTCCCAGAGGGCAGAGTCTGGTGTGTCCTGCTTCCTGTTCTATCATGGGCACTCAGAACTCATAAATACCTGTCTAGCAAATGGATGGACGGATGGATGCAAGAACAGTCTGGCTGTGCAAAGTGGGACAGGCACCCAAGCAAAAGAGAGAAAAAAAAAAAGCCATAAGGAAAAATAAAGAAAAGAAAATAACTACTATTTTGGTGGGAATTTATGCCCTTTTAAAATCATAGAGTTGGCAGTTTTGAAAGACAAATCAAATCCATTTTCTTTACAGCCAGCAATTTACCATCATTAAATGACAAATAATGTGTTTGAGTGAATATTTCCCTTTTCCAGGCTATTTTAGAACTAAGCAGAAACAGCTGATATACTGAGCCTTGGAGGGTATCAAATGTAACTAATTATGCCCGGATGGAGGGCGCGACAGCGAAATATGGGTGAAGACAACAATGCCCTCTGTGCGCACTGACACAGGGCCCTTCTGGGGGGAAACGCAGACTCTGAGAGGCCCACATGACCTGATTCGTGTTCAGGTGGTCCCCTGCTCCACTCTGCCTTCTCCCTTGGAAAACCAGGCGGCCATGGCCACTGAGACCCAATCCAGAGAGGGGGGAAAGAGGAGGGCTGTCGCAGATCGCCAGGGGGAAAGAGAAGCGGAGGAGAGCGAGGTCGCTCCAAGTTCGCACATGCTGGGGCGCAGTGATCCCTCCGGGCCAACAGGAGAGACGATGGTCTCTGTGTGCAGCCTGGGGAAGTTGGCTGTCCCCACAGTCGTCTTGCTGGTGCACAGCTTTCTTCCCTGTGCCCACTGCCAGTGTCAGAGACAGGGGCTCCTGTCGTCCAGCTGTCAGACCTCACCGGCTCTGAGCGACAGAGCAGCGTTCCCTCCCTCACTCAGCTCCGTCCCTCCTGTTCTTCAAACCCCTAAGTGCCCAGAGAGCCACAAAGTCTCTCTTCTTTGAATGAGCTCCTGTAAAATGCAGTTCTGAAAAAGCTCAATGAACAGCATCCCTTGCAGTATTTATCAGCTGCTCGGCTAACTTCTCATGTGAAGAACCAACTCTTTTCTAATTCGGTCACTGATTCTTTCCAGAAAATGGAAGTTTCTGCACTCTGTGGAGAATGACCTTTCAAAGAACAATGAGCACATTCATTTCGTTCCTCCCCTTCTGTCTGGCCATGACTACCACCACGAGGGGGTGACCTCACCGCATTCCTGGGAGGACGCCCTGAGAGGGGCAGAGATGACCCTGGAGGAAAGGTGTGGAGATTCAGCAGCGGAGTCCGGGGGCGGAGAGAGTGAGAGGTTATCGGAGGGCAGTCGTATTTTCTCCCACTTCAGTGGTGGGTCAGAGGAAGTCAAACACTCTGCCTTCCACCTACATAGCATCTCCTGCAGATGGTCTCTCCTCCTCCTATTTGCCTCTGTGGTTTGGCCAAGCAGGCTTCCAAAAGTCGTCATCAACGGGACTTTGGTGGCCCTTCCTCTTAATTTATCCCACTACATGTCATTAGTTGTTGACAAATTCTTGGAAGGTGGAGGGAGAGGGAGCAAAGGCAGAATGAGGGCAGCATGTGCATCATCCTCAAGACAAGGACACAGGAAAAGAAAGGATTTGATTAGCCCATGGAGATTTTGTGGCTACTTTCATAGGTCACTTTAAAAAAAATAATTAATTTGGGTCTGCACTTGATCATCTCAGAGCCTGTGGATTTCTTCTTTCTTAGCAGCAACACAACCAGTGTTGTTGTCAAAGTATTTCAACCCTCAAGTCGATCTGGAGGCCTCCATGAAAGTTAAGGGAATGGATTTAACTGAACTGAGGGGGTCCTTTCTGCCTGCTCCCAGGGAGTGTGTAGCCCACAGAACCTTTTCTGTTCACGCTTATGACCAACTCCAAAGGTGGTGGATGCATTTCAAGGCAGAGGGCTTTTCCTTTCCTGCGGTTCTCCCCATGACACTGGAAAGTAAAACTTGATTTCCAGAAGCTAATGAAATTACACACTGTCTTTTAATACAGAGCCTTGAAAAACCAGCATCACACATGCCAGGGTCTCCAGGGAGAAGAGTCTGGGAAGAGAATGTCAAGTCAGCAGCACGCCTTACTTTTCAGGGAGATCCACACTTCTTCCCCTGCTCACTTTCTTTATTAACGAATTTTCCTTCTGACTCTTGAGTTACAAGAGAGAAATTTTAAAAGCAATCCTAATGCCCTTGGAAATCAAGATGATATATGCAATGTTAGTGCTATTCAAATTGTGACATTTATGTTCCCTAACCGAAAACTGTATATATACACTCAATAAATGTCAGAAGGAGGGAGAAAAGAAGGGGGGTAGCGGGGGGGGGCAGAGTCAGGTGGGGGGAAAGGGAGCTAGGGAGAGAAGCAGAGAGAGGGGATATTAGGCATAAGTAATTATGAGGACAGGAGTAATAAGGTATGGAACAGAGAGGACATATCTTAATACATATCTACTTTGTAACCCAGGGTTTGCTTTCTCCTGAAACTGAGACAAAGCCAATGAAAAGTCCCTTATATGTTTCCCTCTGTGTCCTGGTCCACAGCCATGGCATCTGTTTGCCTGAGGACTATCAACCTTTATAATAACTGCAGGAAATAATCTATGGAATGCAAAGAGATTCTTCCTAAACTTACACATGAAATCATTACATTTCGGAAGATAATCCTAAACTTTCTCCTCCTTTCAAAAGTAAGAGAATTTCCTGTCCTGGGAATGTCCTGAACAATGGTCTTCTGGAGAGTTTATAATTTCAGGTGACGAGAAGCACACTGACACTGGGTCTCCCTCCAGTTCGATCAGCAGTCAGATAGATGGAACAACTTTTGGGTGATACTTTCGGGCAGCCTCTTGGCAGGAGTGCAAGAATTCTTTAAGTGCCAGAGAATTCCATTGTGTTGATTGTCTTCATTTGCTTTCCTTTTTTTCCCCCCTAAAAATAGTCCATGCACTCCCCCCTTTTTTTTCTTTATGAATTCCTAAATAATTCAAGGAAGGCTCTTTCACTGAATCTGTCTGATAATTCCAGCATTTCCACCAAAATGTTTTTCTCAGAGCAGGAGTATGTAGCCATGATGAATGAAACAAAAGGAAGGTGGTATCTGTACACATTCTTCCAATTCCTCTTTCCAAGAATGCTCTCTGTGTTGTAGAACCTAAAAGCAGTGGGTATTGAGTATTGAAAAGTCATAGCCTTGGGGCCAGGGAATTCTGGGAAACACTATACTGTCCTAACTTTGGCCAACATAGATGTCAAGGTGGATCTTGGCCACCCCCACATTGTCTTTCCAAAGGATGTGCAATTTAGCTTAAAACATGTCTATATAATGCATATTGTATATGCAAAGCTCATACACAATAAATAGTTTTGGATAACGATAACCTGTTTAATAAAATTCCTAATTTTCTTTCACAGCTCCTACCGTTTTTAGCATTTGTGTCAGCATGATAAAGAGGTGGGTAAAACAGGTCAAGGGCAAAGATTTTTTTCAGAGTTCAGGAAATGTATTTATGACTTCCCTACTTAAATACAGCTTATCCGAACTAATCTATATGAACTGAGCTGTATAAAATCACAGGACTTACTTCTCGGAGCACCTAAGCTCACCCAGGAAATCTTTGTGAATCCATGGATGCAGTATGACAGTGTACAGAATTGCAAAGAGCCAACGTCTTTATAAAAGGCAATGGTGTTTGTTTTACCTGGGGCCTAATTCATCCTCACACCGCCAGGTGAATTCTCCAAAACTCTCATAGTGCTGGTTATAGTGGTAGAGGACTCGATGTAGGGTAGGGGAACCCAGATCCAGGAGGGTGTTATAGGCCGTCTGTTGCTCCTTCCCACTGGTATAGCCATTGAAGAGATTGTAGATCTTGTCTGCTATTTCTGAGGAGGGCAGAAAAGGCAAATAAATAGCATTTTAAATACATGTATATATACACACAACATATATGTGTGTACATGTATGGAGATGTGTGCATATCATATTTACACGTATACGTGTGTGTGTATGTGTGTGTGATGTTGCTTAAAGAATACTGAACCTGAAGCCTGGAGACTGTGGTTTGAGTAACTCACTTTTATCTCAGCCCCATTGGTTGTTGCTCTCTTTTCTAAAAAATGAAAACCTTCAAATAAATATCTCTGAGGTCAACTTCAGTTATAATATTCTTTGTCTTTACCCATGTTTCCTGAAAATACAGTGCCTGTGGCAAAAAGATGTCAGAGGAATACTTTATTGGCAAGTGCAGTCCCGGGGACGCTGGACGGAGGACAGAAGGAAATGAGGTGAGAAAGGAGGCTGAGGGGGATGTAGAGGGCGTGCTAAGGAGCAGGTGGTATGCCTTGCAGGGGAGGAAGCTGCTGGATCCCCACCGGGCCATCCAAGGGGGGAATGGAAGACTTTATCTTCAGCTCCCCTCTCTGATTGCTCTGTGGGGACTTTTCACTTTTGCCCCACATGAGGCATTAGCAACCCTGCACTTCCAGGTCATAGATGCCGGGGTACCAAGTGGATCCTACAAAGGCACAGGGAAGCCTAGGGGGGCAGAAATTTGGCTCAGGGATGGAGGGAAGCACTGTGAGGTGATGCTTGAGCAACATGAAGAACCAGGAGTGGCCGCAGTCCCAAAAGCAACACCCCCCTCCACTTACTGCAGGACTGCAAAGCCTTCGCTAGGGCTGCCCAGACCAGGTACGAAGACAAGCTTGCAGATGGGTGGTGACACAGAAGCAGAATCCAGTACATCCTGCACTCCAAATGAGTAATCTTTCAGTTTAATTTATAACTCTTAGATTTCTCCTCCAAGGCGTACATTGCTAACACCGAACTTGGTGATGTGGCAAAGTGGCAATGAATTTGTATAGCCTTGGCATTTTTTCCTATGGAGCTTGAAGCACTTTATCATTAAATGTTTTCATATTAAACCTGTCAGAGAGTAGATTTGTTCACATTTCCTTCCTCAACAGCTGGGAACTGAGATCTGTAGAGCAGAACTCTGCCTCCGATCCAGTGTTTAATCTGGGGATGAAGAAACTAAGTCTATAGGTTCCCAAGTCAGCACTTTGCCCGCTTGACCCCCTGGTCAGCCAAAAGGCATAGCAACCTGATTCCTTGTCACAGTTCCAAGTGAATTCTGGGCTGTTGGTAATTACAAAGTCATTGTTGCAGGGGTTTCTGGGTTGGAAGGAAGAAAATTTCTACCCCTACTCTGTCCAGACACTGCAATGATTTCCTTACTTTTCTATCTTGCCCATTGCCTATGAGGACGGGAGCTTACTTCTACCATGTCCTGAGTGGCTAGCACAGGGCCATACAACATAGTAGATTAAAAAAATGTTAGTTAAATGAATGTAATTCATGATCTTTCCAGTGATATCTCTCCATCCCAGGCTCTACCAATCCTTTAGCAACCAAACTCTTGTAGCCAGCACTTTAACTGCATTATAAATAACTTTGGTTCAGAAATCCATTTAGATTTTCAAGATTTTTAAATTCTCAGGTTGTTGAAATAGGATCAAGAGATAAAGTGGATGGTGCCTTAGAACATAAAGATCTATGGTATCCCCAGTTACTTATTAATGGCCTACTGATTATCAAGAACTTCACATATGTGAACTCCAATCCTCATACCAACACTGCCAGATGGATATGAATGTCCCTCTCCTCCACACGAGGACATTCAGAGAGAGGCCAGGTCACCTACCCAAGGTCATATAGCCAACGTGGGCTGGAGTCAAGATTTAAAACCATGTCTATCTTCCACTGCTCTTTTGTACCAGTGCTCAGGGGATGGTAGTGTTTGGCCAATTTAAGAAGATATAGGAGGCAGAGTCTTGCGGGATGCAAATCCGGGGTGACTATTTCTCGTAGAGGACTTGTCCTCGTTGGCCCATAGATGCCAAGTAAGAGGGAGTCCTGGTAAGTATGCAGGGGACCTCTTGTTCCCAGAGTTGAGACAGACAGAAGCAGAGAGACTATTCTCAGAGCTGTGTTGTTTTCAACTGGAGGAGTAGTACATGTACTGAGAGATGAAAGACCAGGGGAGGAAAAATGTGGGCGATCAGACCAGAACCCAGATAGGAAGGTCTGGGGTTCCTTTTCCCAGGCTTTTCATTGATGCCTCTCTGTTCCTATTTCTAGTGATGGGAATAGCATCCCAGACCCCGGGCCCTGGTTATAACTATCCCTGCCAAGGAACAGAGACGGCTGAGGATGTGTTTTCCGGAGTATTTACTATTCTCATAACACGACGGTAATATCTAGCTAGAGAAGGCTGATGCTTCCCACTAGCAGCAGCACGTGTGCCTGAGACCAGGTGGGAAAGGCCCGGGAGCCACCATAAACCTCCTAAAACCAAGATAATCTAACTCCGGGGTGTGCTTACAAGCCGACATCAGTAAATGGGATGCTATATTCAGAAGGATATACGCTAGGTTCCTAGTGCATGAGTATTTCTGGTTCCTCCTATTTCCACTGCAAAAATTTAGAGATATTATTTCATTAGCTTAAACGGCATCTCAGGAAGTCACTAACTCAGAGAATGGAAAAGAACACAAGATATTTTTAGTTATCATTTTACCCAGTTTTCAGCTTCATAGAAGTCTTGGGCTATCCAAAATAGGGGTCTGTCTTCCCTGTCTTTAAAATACATGATGTTCAGGAATAGTTAAAATGCACGTGGAGAGATGGCGGGGAGTCTACAGACGTGGCCCCAACATGGAAAAGGAAAGCTGAGTTATTAGTTATTAGAAGGGAGGCAGTACCTCTCAGGCAGCAGAATAAACCATCAGGGTGGGGACTGAAGCCCTCAGACCCAGAGGGTGGTTAAGAACTGACGCCATGACATATATGAAGGTGGGCTCTACCACACCAGCTGTGTGGCTTTGGACAACTTACTTAACCTCTCTGGGTCTTAGTTTCCTTTTCTGTTCAATGATGGTGAATGATATACACCTTCCAAGATTAGGGTGAGACTAAAAATGACATTAAATGTGAAGCCTTTCTGCAGCACAATGTCTGGACCCAAGAAACATACCTTTATTCATTCACTCAATACAATTTTTCCTGAGGGCTTACCACGGGCTCGATGTTTTTCTAGGCACTTGGGCTACCGCGGGGAGAAACTGACAAAATTCCTCACCCTTGAGGCACTTACAGTCTAGTGAGAGGAGGCATTTCGGGAAGCAATATACATCGCCAATACAATATCCTCTGTGAGGAAGTGGCAGGAAGTCAGGCAGGAGAAGGAAGCATGGGAGTGTTGGGTAGGACACTGAGATTTTAAGCAGGGTAACCGTGATAGGTCTCATTGAAGAGACGACCCTGGGGCCGAGAGCTGGAGGGAGGAAGGGAGGAGATGAGCTGCAGGACTCTGTGGGGAAGAGCACGCCAGGGAGAAGCAAGGCCAGCAGAGAGCTCCCAGCCTCTGGGCTGTGTATTTGAAAAGAGCAAATAAGCCACAGTATTTGGAGTAAGATGAGTTGAGAGGAGAACCAGACAACCAGGAGATGTTATTTTATTATTATTATTTATGATGATGATTAATTGTTACTCGTTCTCCAGGAGATCATGCTTTCCCCAACGCCATGAGAGAGACACTGAAACATGGGAGTCCAAGAGACTGGGGCAAATAGTCTTATTTGAATGAGAGGAGTGACTCCGGGGCAGAAGGAAGCTTTCTTATACCCCAGCAGTGGCTACAAAATTTACTATGAAATGAGAACCCTGGGAGGCATCCACACTACCTAAAACCTCCCTTGATGCTATAACAAAAATCCCCCGAACGGAAGTCCTAAGTCACCATTTTCATTAGTTCCTGGGTGGGGAGGGCTGAGACGTTAGTCTGTCCCCACAGTAAAGTAACTGACTACAGAATTCCCTATGAAAACCTGAGGGCAATGATCCTTGTCATTCCTGGCACTGTCTACACCACGAGGTCCCCTCTCCCACCCCCAGCCCGTCCGCCCTCCCTGTGCAGCCCCTCCCCAGGCTGGTCTGTGCTACCTTCACACCCGTGACTCTCAACCTCAGGAATCAAACTTGATTCTCCACCTGGAAGGCCTGTGAAAACACAGATTGTTGGCTCCCTCTGGAGTTCCTGATTGAGTAGGTCTCAGATGGAACCTGAGAACGTGCCTTTCTGACAAGTTCCAAGGTGATGCTGCTGCAGCTTAGAGAACCACTGCTCTATATGAATTCATTCTCTCAAGAATTTCCTTGCTTCCTCTGGGACCAGTAATATGGCAAACAACTCTCCCTTTATCCTTGACCTTGGCAAACACTCTTCCTTGCCTCCGTGTCCCTGTGTTGGCAGAAACTTGCCTGAAGCATTCGTCCACACAGAGGAATCCTCCCATGCTCCAGGCCCTCAGCCTCTCTTGACCTCCTGCAAACAATTTGCTGTTCTCTGTGTATATATGTAAGAGTCCCCCCACCTTAAAAACTCACCTGCCTCTTCCTATTTCCCCCAGCTCACTTCCTGGCCATTCTTCTACATCCGTGGAAAAACCTGGCATCTCGTTCATTCTCCACTTCATTTCTCATCACTATTTTGGGTGAATTCACTGTCCATATGAAAGACCTCTTTAAGACTAGAACCACCCCACCCCGCCCCCCAGCTGCCAAGAGTCAGTCATTGTCTGAAACCTTCTCCAGCTTTGAAACAGTAAATCCCAACACCACATATGGTGAACACAACCTCCTTTCAAGCCTCCTGTACTTCCCTCCATCAGATCTGTCCTTCAGCCCCCAGGTCTTTTGGCTCCACCACTCCCTCTGGGCATCAGCTCTGTATCTATATCCTTCTCTACCTGACATAATCCACAGGGCCCATGGCCTGTGCCCTCAACCATCTTGCTCCATCCTTGGCCTCTTCTGTGTCTTCATCTAGGATGCTGGGGTCTGCTGGGGGACAGTCCAAGCCATTGAACTAGGCGGTTCTGCTCAGCCTGCCTTGGCATGACTTTTTTCTTTCCTGCTCCAAGCCATCAGCAAATCCTTTTGGTTCTACCATCAAAATAATTTAAAACCAAACCACTTCTCGCCACCTCTCTCATGAGCATCCTCTCTCCTCTGTCCCTGCCATTGCCTTGGCTCCCCACTGGACCTGCTACTTGGAGTCCGCTTTCAGCACAGCAGGTGAATGAGCCTGTGAAATGCTAAGCCCGATCATGTCCCTCTTCTGCTTGAAGTGCTCAGTGCTTCCCTGCTTAGTCCCAGGCCGAGTCCCCATCCCTGCGCTGGGCCCCTGGGAGCTCATCTCCACCTTCTCTCTTCTCCATCCCTTGCCACCACAGGGGCCTCCTTTCCCATCTTCAAACACACCAGGCATCTCTGTTGTTCCTCTATCTGGAATGATCTTCCCCAGGGTATCTTTGTGTCTTCCTTCTTCACCCTCTTCCCAAACCACGCCAGTTAAAATGCTGCCCTGTGCACTGCTTATCCCATTTCCCTGCTAGTCAGTCTCCATAACATTCATCACCATCTGAAATATTTGTTTTACTATCTGTTTTACTATTTGTTTTGTCCCCCATGCTGAAATCTAAGCTCCAGGAGGCAGGGGGTTTGCCCCCTAATGCCTAGACCAGGTATTTAGTCGGGGCTTAATATGTGTGGTATGATTTGGTGCATTTATGAAATCTGATTACACAGTTTTTGAAAACAAATTCTGAGTCCAATTATTGTTGTTTCTGTAGTATCTAATCCCAGGGCTCAATAAGTGCCAGAGGAAGGAAGGGACAAGAATTTATGTTTGGCATCAGGAAAGAAGGATGGATGCTGGGGGGAGTGATGGATGAGAGCTGGCCTTCTCTTCACGAAGCTTCACAGAGAACTCTTGCAAGGCCATGCCCCTGCCCGGAGATGAGGCTGGTCTTATCGCTGACACGAGCTTGTTCTTCCCCGGGAAGGACGCTCTCAGTAGAACACGGGTGGCAACTCACTTGCTCAGTGGCTTTAGTGTCATGATGTGGTAAAATTCTTCATAGAAAGTATCTGGTTTAGGAAAAGTATTCATATAAGGAGTAGTCTGGCTTCCTGATGGATCATTAGGAGCTGAGGTCATCCTCTGGGTCACTTAAAAGCTAATTCCCATTTGTTGTCAGGTTTAAACTCAGACCCAAGTAAGTTATATTTATGATCACCATTTGGGTTTGAAGGAGGCAAAGCATATGGTTTTTCGGTAGAGCTGCTAGAACTGTATTAATTTGTGAGGATCCCCTCAATGAGTCCACCTCATTAACCTGCACGTTTGCCCTGTACAGGACTCCCTCCTGGTGGAAGAGCAAAAGCACATGGGGATGCTACCTCATTCTCTCAGCATGAAATTGACTTTTCTGTGCCCAGCTGGTCCGCTGGGATTTCAGATACTCTTCTTTGTCGGGGAGCCCACGTGGGCGGAAGCACATCTTGATTCACTTTGGGGGCTGGAATTAACCCAAAGGAGCCCCACAGAGAAACAGAATAGCGGTCTTTCCAAGGCACACTACTCTATGTTGACCCCTCTTTACTCCAGAGTTGCTGTCTGTCCATCTATTTCTGCAGGTAGCAAATCTACCTGCTCATCACCTCCCTGATGCCCCACCACCAGCCTGCTGCCTATTTAGCAGGCAAGTCCAAGGTGCCTACTGTGGCCGGCAAAGACACAAGCAAGTTCTCCAAAACAGAATTAGCTGGGGCACCTTCTCATCACCTGCTCCTCTCTGGCTTGGAGTAAGAAATCAACAGATGATGACCTAAGGGTACCAGGGGACCTCTCCAGACAGCCTCTCATCTGAGGGTTTTCAACCCCAGACTCTGCTTTCATTAAGGGATTTCGAGACCTTCAAAAGTCATTTGGTCCATACCCTATAAGCCAGGCAGCACTCACTCCGGGGAGAAGCACATCTGTCTTATACGTAAAGGTCTCCACTCCACTGGAACGTCCCAGTGGATTCTAATAATCCTGAACAGGAGAATTTTTTTTTTCTACCTAACTTGAATACTCTTTTTTTTTTTTTTAATGTAAGTCTTTTTTTCATTCAGAGACAAAGAAAGGTTTTCACTCTTTTACACAATGACCTTCTAAATATCTGATTTAACATCGTGGGCAAAATGGGAATTGATGTCAAATAATGAGTCTGAGTGCTGTCTCTGTTCAGTGCTCACTTTGTGACCCTGGTCAGCTGTTCACTCGACTCTGCATCTCATTTTCCGCATCTATACAATGGGGGCAGTATTCTATCCATTCAGTAAATCCTTATTGGGTCCCTATTAGAAAGCAGACTCTGCATGGTTAGTGGCAGCATTTCCAAATTAACAGAAACATTGATGCTGGAATTCTAGGCTGAGCCAGTTTCAATCAGGGAAATATTGTGGCTAAGCACATTGCTGGTACCCCTGAAATCATTATGTCCCCTGACTCCTGCTGTATCAGGTTGACTACGAGGGGCATGATGTTAGAATATATCCTTCCTAGCATTTACTGAACAGTTACTATGGGATGGGCACTTAAGAAAATACTGTAAATTCACTCATTTAATTCTTACTAGAATCATATCAGGTAGGGTACAATTATCCCTTCCCCCATTTTATAGAGTAGTAAACTGAGAGATGATGTGAAGTGAACTGCTCAAGGTCAAGTACATAGCAGGGCAGGAATTTGAAGCTGGATGGTCTGACTCCAGAGCCTAAGATTGTCTGTAACCAGTCAGTCACCATGCTGCCTTCCTTCTAAGTGTTAGGGACACAATAGTGAGTAAACCAAACCAGACTCTGCTCTCCTGGAGTTCACTGTCCAGTGAGGTAGATATTGAACACACGATTCTAATAACAGAGATGAATGTGCTGAAGTAAAGTAACATGATACTGTGAGAACATCTAGCAGTTGCCCTTGACCTCTTCACTGTCCTGGGGAAGGGACACTTGACCCAAAATCTGCAGGCTGAGAGGAGCTAGTTAGTTAATCAGGGGTGGGGGTGAAGGGTGTTCAAGGTAATGAGACGGACATGTGCAAAGGGCCGGTGGTAGGAGTGGGAATGGTGTGGAGGACCTGAGAAAGGCAGTGAGGCTGAAAGGCAGAGATCGATGGGGAGAGTGGATGAGAAGAGGCTGGAAAAGTGGGCGAGGGTCACCTCATTTAGGTCTTAATGTGTCTGTTAAGTATTTTGGTCTTTGTCACAAGAAGAATGGCAATCCATTAAAGAGTTTTAAGAAGGGGTCTTAATATGATCAGATTCCTGAGTTGAAAAGAACAGTGTCCCACACATTAAATGAGGCGATAAATGTGAGAATCCTTCCAGAAGCTGTAAAGTGCTACAACATTGGTGATTTTAGTTAAGGTAGGTCTGGGCACTCTCTCCCCTGTGATCTTGCATCACCGTGCGCACCCCTTGATCGCTGTGGGCTTGTGCCCCTCATGGGCAGCCTGATACACTTGGAGAGTCAGGAGTCAGGAGTCAGGAGCCATCTCAGGCAACGTGAGGAGCCAGCAATCGGCTTGGCCACACTGTTTCCCTTTCTGAAGGGAAGGAAACCTGAAACCTGCATGCCTGAGCTCTCTGCGATGGCCCATGTGTCCGCTCAAGTGCAAATCAGAGCCCGCAGTGGTTGGTCGGAGCCCTGTTCTTGGTGTGAGAGCCGCGCGGAAGGGATGCCCAAGATGGCCAAATCCTGGTTGTGGATGGCATGTGCTAAGCTTCAGAGCAGGGGACACTATCAAGACCCGCCAAGGGGCATCGGGAGGAAAGGGAGTTCCCGCAAGTGTGCTGTTTGCACAGATGTCCACATCTGTAGCCTTTCTATGTTTTAATTCAAAAGAACTCTGCTGATGTACACACACATATGAAGAGAGGAATCCCAAAGGCAAAGGTCACGGGACTCCACCACGTACCTAAGCACCTCGTGTGTTACTGTGCGTGCCCGGGGCTTTTGCCAGTGTGTCCTCCCGGCTCCCTGCCCCCCAGTGTGTGAGATAATGGGATACCATGAGGATCTCTGCCGGAGGCCGAGGTGGAGTACTCCCAGATACGTGCCTTGAATTCTCCCCCTTCCCCGTGGAACCCCAGGTTGTTCTGTTTGACTCCCTAGCTCTCGCTTCCGTCATGGCGAGGGGAGGCCCCTGGGGTGTCCCTCTGCAGTCTCTGCTGTCACTTACCCTGGGCCTTGACATCGTCCACCACAGGGCAGGGGGTCTTCACGATCACGTCGCTGGGCCTGGAGCGCCGTCCGGTGTTGTCCACTCCCCACAGGGTGAACCTGGCAGACGGGGGAGGGCGTCATTAGCAGAGAGAAGCTGAGGCCCGGGCTGATGGCCATGCTGAGCTGGGGCGGGTTTGCACCAGGGCACAGAGCAGGGGTTCTCAACGTGGGGCCCTCAGACCCACAGAATCAGCATCACCTGGGGACTTGGTAGCAATGAAAACTCTCCCGCCCAACCCCAGACCAACTGAGGCAGGCTCTCACAAGCCTTCTAGGTGAGTCTGATGCCACTTACATGCTGATGGCACCGGAGCCGAGGGAAGGAGTAGAAACCTGGGTCAGAACTCGGGTTGGGTTTGAAGCCCGGCTGCTGAGAATGTGATGACATGCCTGGGGGCAGGGCCGGGACCACACCTGGGGACTCCGTGGGAAGCCTGGCCTCCTGGCTGTCAGGCAGGTCTGGGCCAGCACTGGGCTTGCCCTCCTCCCTACACCAGGCGGCTCAGTCCGTCCCACTGGCCTCTCCTCCTTGGTTCAGATCTACCTTCTTGCCTGGTACGAAACCCCGCCCTGACCTTGCGACCAAATTCCAGCACCCTGCAATGTTTCTCTCCCTGCCACCTCCTCTTCTCTCCTCCTCAGTCTGAGTGGGCTCTTTGCATCACACCAGCCCCACACAGCTTCCCAGGGGCTGCCTGGATCCCTAGTAGTGGCGCCCCCCGGAAATGTTTTCATCTCTGGTCCTCCCACACAACTGATCGGCCCAGCTGGTATGTACTGTTTCTAGAATTGTGGCTGAGGCCACCAAACTGAAGCTGGGGCATCTGTCTGGAACCTTGCTCTGTTCCTGAGTCTTGTCCTACAACCCGCGTCTCAGGCCAGGTCTCAACTCCTTCCTCTGCCTACCTACTCCAGACTCTCTTGAGCTAAGGTTCTCAGGGATGGGCCCAGAGGCAGCCAGGACAGCCTGCAGACCTGCGCCTGCCGTCTGGGGTTCCCACACATGGACACGGTTCCCCCCCACACACACCTCTGTCACCACCATGGAGCAGGAGTGCTAGGGAGAGAGAAATGAGAGCCTCGAAGGATGGCCACCATCCTGCAAGCCGTGCTGGGACCGACCTCTAAGGTCCGAGTGAACCCCTCTCTCTCACAAGAGACGCTGATGCGTGGGAGGTCCGACTCCCCCCTCCAGAGGTGGGCCATCTCATCTTTGCGGCAGACTCTGCCCTGACTCCACCGGGGGCAGGCAGTTCTCACCAGAGTCGGGAGATAGGAAGCCGCTTCTCTCCCGCACCAGTGCACGGGCACCCTGCTGCTAGCGCCGGCGGGCCCCCGCACCAGGGCTTCTCTTCCTTCCTTGCCCCTCCCCACCCACGTGTCTGAGCCCGCGCTCCTGTGTCCCTGGCCTGGTTTCTGTGGCTGCGATCCAGCCCGCCCGGTGTGCTATCCTCTGTGAGACAGCTCTGCCTTGTCCTTTCCTCTCCACCTTCCAGGGTCCTGAGCACGGCCAGCGCTGCAACCTGATGTGAGGCTGCCCACCTGTCTGTTTAACGTCACCTGCCCTAGACAGTCTGCGGCTGGGCTCCAGCCACTTTTTGTGACCCACCATTACTTGGCCCTTTAATTTCTAGCAGAGTCCCTGGACTGAGATGAGAAATGTCCTGAGCCTCGGGCACCGAACTGGCTATCAGAGGGACCCTCTGCCTCGGTGCCCGGGAGCCTGGGACGTGTGACCCCCCACAACGCCCACCCCGGCTGCTCCCACTCCTGCGGGCAGCTTCGCTGTGTGCCCTCCTCGTGGTAAGCTCCTCACTAACTCGATCGGATCCCGAGCTGGAATGAAAATAAATGCCTGTGCTTAAGTGAATTCTCACATTACTCTGACGGGGTAATTAGTACAAAAGTTAGGGTCCTGAGCCCTACTATTTCTAATAGCAAAGCAAGGTGTTAGGAAAGAAGCTGCTCCCCCTAACCTCCTGAGCAGAGACGGTCCTTATCCTAAGAGCTCTTCCTCAGCGGGCCGGCCCCATAGGCCCTGGAGGGACGCTGACAGCAGCCAGCTTAAATGGACCACCAAAGCCCAGGGGGCACTTTCCATATTTTCGTGGGGAAGGACTGCTCCGTTCATGGTCAGCATTCCGGTTTCCACCGGCGAGCACTCGTAGGGCAGTAAGAAGGTGAGCTGGAATGAGGACAGGAGAGGGAAGCCTGACTCCCCAGCCGGAGGGCTAATGGTGGGAGTACGCTTGCCGCCTCGCCCAAGACTTGTGGGCCCTTTCCACCGCCACCTGGCTGGATTGTTCAGCTCGTCCTTAGAGTCTGTGATGACACCTGCATGGTGTGTGTGTGGGTGTGTGAGAGAGCGAGGGTGAGAGTGCGTGTGAGAGAGAGGGGGTGTGTGGGTGTGAGAGCGAGAGAGAGTGTGTGGGGTGTGAGTGTGTGGGTGTGTGAAAGTGAGCGTGAGAGAGAGTGTGAAGGTGTGTGAGAGAGTGTGCGGCGGGGTATGAGTGTGAATGTGAGTGTTTGAATGTGTGTCAGGGTGTGAGAGTGTGTGTGTGAGAGGGTGCGTGAGTGGGTGTGAGGGTGCGCGCACGTGAGAGTGTGGGGGGATATGAGAGTGTGTGAGGGTGTGTGTGTGAGTGAGAACCGACAAAGCCTGGCTCCGGCTCCTGAAACGTGGTGTGCAAGGAGCACTCTGGCCCCCGTGCCCAGGGCTGGCTGCCTCGCGGGCTACTCTCACGCGTCCCTGCGCACGTGTGGCGGTTTCTGCTGAAGGCTCCAAGTTCCACTCCCCCTCCCTTTTTTTTTTAAAGATTTTATTTATTTGAGAGAGCGAGAATGAGAGAGAGCACATGAGAGGGGGTAGGGTCAGAGGGAGAAGCAGACTCCCCGCTGAGCCGGGAGCCCGATGGGGGACTCGATCCCAGGACTCCAGGATCATGACCTGAGCCGAAGGCAGTCGCTTAACCCACTGAGCCACCCAGGCGCCCCATCCACTCCCCTTTTCCGAACTGTCCGTCGGCTCCCGCTCGCTCCCAAAGGCAGTAGTTCCTCCTGTGAGCACAGGCTGGGACGAGGGGCGTGGGCTAGAAGGGGAGTCACCTCTCTGCTCGGGCCTCAGTTTCCTTCTCTGTAAACTGAAGATGTCGAACCAGACACACTTTAAGATCCCTTTCAACCAGGGAATTAAATGTTTTTGTACTGTGGACCCAGAATTCTCTCAATCGCACAGGCTGACAAAATAAGCCAGCTACGCTGAAACGCCCTTCCACCTCTGTGGAGCCCAGGTGAAGAGCCAGCTCCACGCTTTCACGTGAGGAAATGAGATCATGCGGCTAGAACCTTCTGGTAGCCTGGAGTGGCTGCGGAGTGAGAAGCAGTCAGCGAAGAAAACGCAAACCCTGATTCAATTCTTAACCACCGCCACAACCCAGACAACCAGCTTGCGACTCTGTGTTGCTGAAACTCAGTTTCCTCAACTATGACATGAGAGCAAGACCCCAACCTCACAGGGTCCCCGAGGGTTCCCAGGGGCTCCTGCACCCAGTAAGCACCCCATAAGTGAAGGCCGAACCCTCCCTTTTAATGATAAGGAAACTTCGTTGCAATCCTGCTTACAATGACTAGTGCTTAGAAACAGAACCAGGCTGGGGGCCATGTGTTTCCAGCAATTAATCCGGGGCTCTGTCCTCCTACCAGGCTCTGAAGGTCTGGCTTCAAGCTACAAGGAGGCCCGGCTCTCCCAGGCCCTCGGAGGCTCTCTTCGCGTGATCTGCAGCGCCACCTAGTGGAGCTCCATCTAGCCGGCGGCTTCTTCCCTCCGCCCCAAGCACTCTGACTTCATCGTCAACACAGACAGAAAGCTGGTGCTTTACGAGACTTAAGAGGGCAATGCTGGAAGTTCACCAAAGACTGCAGAGAGGGAGAAGGTATCAGTCTCAGGGCTTTGATCAGGAAATGTGGCCAAATCAGGCCAACGTGAGGAGGGTCCCAAGATGGGTGAGGGCTGGTTCACAGGAATTTCAAAAGTCCTAATTAACAGCTGTGACTTAGTGACAGGAATTAGGGAGCTCTTATTATAAGTGAGAACTCCAGTTTCACTGAGTTTGAGGCATTTTACCGCACCGTCCTTAATCTTTCCTCCTTTTGCCTATTTCCCCTCCTCATAAAGGGCTACACCTGCCCAATAGCAAGAGAGCTGCTAAAAATCCTAAGTTGGTCAGCTTTCCCTTGTCGTGGAACCATCCTTTCCATTGCTCTGTATTTTCCAGCTCCTCTAGAATATCCCTTGTCTTGACATATTTTACTAGTATGGCTCCCTAGTTACATCTCTTTCCAAGATGGAAGCCATTCAGCCTGAGCATCTCGTTCATCTTGCAGTCAATGCCACTCACATTTCTAGTGCTTTTCACCTTTGAATTCTTTACCTGTGGAAATGGAGATGATTTATTCTGGCTACTCTGACTCTATTCCTGTGACCTCATCTGTAAACTGTAAACTGTTTTTCATACCAGTGGGGTCAAAAGGTCCCAGAACTACATCACCAGGAATTCTGCCTTGCCTGCCCTCCCTGTTTTCCCATCATGACTTAGATTCCCTCAACCTCTCTCCTCTCACAAGAGCGTCTTTAATGTTTCTGCTTCACAACTATTTTACTATTGTTCCAGGAACACAGGGAGAAATGAGGAAGCACTCCCATAGAGAACAGGGCTGTTCCAAGTGCCATGAGATAGGAGTCCACCATATTATCCTTGGAGAAAAATGCTGCCCATCTCTACCTCTATAAACTATTTCAACGTCACTGGAGCTAGCTTTCTAAAGCTGAGTTCTTGCTATTCTATTATTTCATCTAAAAAAATTAATAATCTCCCTTGACTTAGAGTATTCAGTCTCTTTTTCCAGAATCACTTTCTTCCATTCCCTTTTACTCACCATCTGCTTCCACTCGATTGGACTACTTGCTACTCACCTTCATGCCTCTTTGCTTTTGCCCTTGCTGGTTCCTCAGCCTGCTCTGCCTTTTCCCACATCACTCTACATACCGAAATTCTACACGACCCAAGTGAGTGATGTCCACTCTAATTAGAATTAGCCCTTCCTTTCCCTTCTCTTTCTACATGTTCCTTGTTCTTCTATCTAGCCTCTATGTCTTCCTATCGGATGTTAAATTTAGCTCTTTGTATATTTCCTTTCTGTGTTGCAAACTCTTTGAAGGATGGGGCTCTCTTGTCTTTCTTAATCCTCCCTTTCCGGTCCCTAGAAAGTTCTCTATAACGCCGATCAGGGTAAGACTTGAGAAACTCAAAATATTTCTCTGAGTTTCTGAAGGAACTCAAACACAAAAAGGAAGGAGCTCAGAGCCTCGGGACGTTCAGGGTAAGGAAAAGCCAGGCAGGCGTGTGTCACTCACATGTAGATGGTGTCCGGTTCCAGACATCGAATGATCAGAGAGATAGTGGTGAGCTGCTTGTCTGGCACCTGAGCAGGCATGGCACAAGGAGACTTTGCTCCGGAGATGATGTCGTCCACAAAGCTCAGTACTGTTTCTGCTCCGGGTGGGGGAGGGGAAGGAATGGAAAAGGCCATGAGAAAGAGTGCTGGCCAAGCAAGGAGATGGCATCAGTTCAATGAGAACTTAACATTAGAACTGCTTGGTCCCCAGTCTTCTCAAATTCCTAGTAGAGAAAAAAGACCTAGAAGGAATTTTCTTTTCTGTTTCATGTTTAATCAATTTAGAGCCATTTGTCCGGAGTGAGTTCAGACACAACTACGGCAAGATGTACACACATGTGTGAGCTCTTTTATGAAATGTTCTTGGCAAGGGTAGGGAGCAGCTGCTGAGGGCAATGGTCCCTGCCAGCCCTTTGCAGTACCTGTGTGCATCAGGGACAGGGCCTTGGGAGGAAGCAGGAGACGGCTCCCCATGCCTGAAGGCCGTGCTTATGTCTCCCAGCCTCGCTGACCATTTTCGCAGAGCTTATTCACCCTGCATCAGACTGTGGACGCCACCATCCTGTGGGGTACCACACTCATGCGTAGGTTTTAGGGATGATTTATGTTGACCTTTCCCTACATGTAGGCAGCAAAATACTAGGGCATGGAACATTGTTCATGGGGTGTTTCCACTTCTTGAAGACGTCCCTCTTCTAGCTGGACCTGACAACTGCAGAGTTTGCTTTAGGACAAGACATGGGGTAAGCACATCTGTTTGCACATGCTTTTGCCCAGAGGGGGGTTACTAGCAAAGGAATTTTTTTTTTCCTGTAATCATGGCAGTGGTTAGCACAGAATTGTTTCCTAATTGTGGGCTAGGATAACTAGCGTACTGTATTGTTGTTTCTTTGTGAGTGTGCCTAGAGGCAATGAAATGGACACCTCTTTAATAAACAAAAAGAAAAACAAAATCAAAACAAGACTTTGTCAGATGCTCACCATGCAAAAACTCTTAAATGGACGAGATGGCTGTTCTTGCTTCCCCACCTCCGGCCCCCCCCGCCCCCCCACCCCCACCCCCGCACTGCCCTTGGACACCGGGGACCCAGAACATAGGCCAGGAGGCAGGACGTTTTCCTTTTCTCTTCTTTTTACCAATGGATTAAGATGAGCCCATGAAGTTGGAGAGGCTCACCTGTCTCCACTTTGGAGTGGTCCATCCTGTCAGTGACCTTTTCCTGACGGATGAGGTAATCTACAATCTGCACCCCGATTGGAGGCTCTGAGTGTTCCCACTCTAGGACCACGAGGGTGCTGCTGGGCTCATGAACTGTGGAGAGTCTCAGCCTGAGTGCGAGACAGGAAGAGACATGACATGGGGACCTGTTGGGTCCTGCGATGCCCTTCTGATACTGGCCACCTTCTCAATTGTTACACCCTCAAATCTTCCTTCTAACCTTTCTTAACCAACCACTGCAACGATCTCTCTGAGCACCTGTCTCCTTCACTACAGAGCAATGGTTCTTGAAGGTCCCTGGAATTTTATTACTCTTAAATGCCTTTTACATATTAGGAACTCAACATCTGTTTGCAAATAAATAAATAAGTAGGTGAATCAAAGATGAATGAGCACCTACATCTTATAGGGTCAGTGGGCAGGGCTTTCTGGGTGGCCCTGTATAGGGCTTGCAAATATAATTTCTGGATTTGCGCTTGAAAATAGGAGAATGTGCCTATAAAGCTCATGCCAAGGCTCACTGAGGTGGTGTCTGGGAGAGCCCTGCATTAACAAGGCTCAGTTTCCATAGCGTTACCAGGATCTGCTCTGTGGGGGGAACCCTGGCTTCCCCTCTTGCTATGGGTACTAACATATTTTCTTCCTGACACCTTCTGCTGGCTGGGCCTTGCAACAGGCTCGGTTTGGAGGCTATGCTCCTGGGGGGCTTTACCAGGCAAGAGAAAGGTGACCACATGTCAAGTTCTCCTCGGGGTGATGTCCTGTGGCTGCAAACTTGAGCTCTGCTTTCAGGTTCTTTTTTTGTTCTTGGATTTCTTTGACTATCCTGATTCCCGACTCCAGTCTTTCTTTGTTTTTCCCAATTCAAAGTCTCTTCCTTCCATGCAAATTGTCCATTTTCACCGCTCTTTTGCCTTGCCTTCTCATACGTCCTTGTGCCTTGCAGAGACTCACTACACATTATTGATGTTCGTGGTACGGATCTCCTAATGGTTCAAGTGGTTTCAATTTGTTACCTTGTTCTGACTTCATACGTATATCTCAGATTTCTCACTTGCCTCCAGTTCCGGGTTTCTTTCTAGACCACTGGCTTCTGGGGATTTTCCTGGCTCCTGCTCATTCCAGTCTCCATCCGTCACATGCCATCCCTGCCATTCACCCTCATCCTTGGTCCCCATATCCCACGACCTCCCATAATCATCGACCTCTGCTCTCTACTCAGCTCACAGATGCCTGTCACTGGTCTCAGGGGGTCATTGTGCCAGGTGCTACAGATGGAACACACCAAGGCAACGGTCAATTTCAATTCAGCAAATGTTTGTTGAGCACCTATTATGTATCAGAATGTGCTTGGTGCTCAAGATGCCGTGGTGCTCGAGCCAGCTCCAGCCCCTTCTTTTTTTTTTTTTTAAGATTTTATTTATTTATTTGACAGAGAGAGAGACAGTGAGAGAGGGAACACAAGCAGGGGGAGTGGGAGAGGGAGAAGCAGGCTTCCCGCGGAGCAGGGAGCCTGATGTGGGGCTCGATCCCAGGACCCTGGGATCACAACCTGAGCCGAAGGCAGACGCTTAACCAACTGAGCCACCCATGTGCCCCATAGCCCTTTCTTTTGTGGAGTGGTCAATAGAAAAACATACAATTATACATGTGATTATAATAATGTGTGATAAGAACTTTAAGAAGAAATCACGGGAGGCTGTGGGAGCAATAGCAAGGAATTCAACCAGTGGGAAAATAATGCAAAACACATGCTCCTTAGTGGCTTACTATGAAGGAGTGCATAGTTTGCAGATGACATGAAAGATGGAGTAGACCCAAAACAGTGCGGATATTGACGAATTCATTAATTAGAGTCATATGCCGAGTGCTATTTTGAAGAAAAAAGCATTAGGAAGCTTAAATAAGTAACTAAGCCTTTCTGAGAAGTCAGATTCTGTGAAAATGCGGACCAAAGCCGGCCTCTACTGAGAAACAGCAGCACGCATGATTTACATAGACTCGTGTAAAACCAGAGTGCATTTCTATTTCCAATTACCAAGAAACGTTCAAGAAACTAAGGTCTGCTACTAAAAGAAGTGATTAAAGTTGACAAGAGAAGTGAAGTCCTTAATAGATGTTCCTGCTTATGGAAATTTAGCCCAATTTGATCTTTAGCAATAACATACAGTAAACGCAGATTTAGAAAGAAAATCAGCCCTAAGACACCAATGGTTGGATCTTGTGTCCAACTGATGATAACTGTTTAGTGGCCTCAGTGTTGTGTCAAAAATGAGGTAGTTTTCTTAGTGGGTGAATCCATCTAGAAGCACCGTCTGCTTCTAGTGGCTCCCTTTATACCAAAAGAAAGAACCTTGACTAATAATGACCTTGATTCTCCTTTGACTCAAGAGGTCCAAGTCATGGCCGTAAAGAGCAAGAAGCCAAGCACTGATGTAACTAAAACTACCCATAGAGAGAGGGCATGTGGACAAGAGAAGACGTTGGTTTGCGCTGATCGTCTCCTGTTGTGTCTCATCTTTCTTGGTTCTCTTCCTGTTCAGTCCTGGCTCTTTGATGCCCACCAGCACTTCCCTGCATCAGGCCGGAGGGCAGCATCCGCACAACCGGTCTCTCATTTGCTGGTGTCCTCCTGCTGGCTCGTTCCTGCTGACTTCGCCCTCGAATTCCCATGGGTCCTGATTCTCCCTTTGGGCTTTTTTTGCCTCAACAACCCACGGGACCATGCGACGCCAGTGGTTCCTGCCAGCACTCCTTACTAGACACCGTATGTCTGTGTGTCACTCCCAGTACAGATGTCACAGCAGAGGCTAAGGGGGTGCCTGCCCCAGGCCTTAGCCCGTCAGGATTTACAGGGATTTGGCCAGTTCTGTGCAGCCTTCCCCTGAGGGCAAGGAAATTGGACATGTTCTTCCTGAACCACCTTGGCAACCCTTTGTACTCTGTTCACCCCTCAAATGCAGACAGCCCCTAATACTCATCTCTGACCCTCTCCTCTTTCCAGTTGATACTTATTCAGGAGGATCCTTTCTCATAGCTGGGGTTCCATTGCTCATTTCTTTGGGGTTGATTTAAATCTTCTTATCTCTAGTAGATGTCTAGTTCTCCAAACTGTCTTTCCCTCTGACCACTGAACATCTCAGTAGAACTGCCCTGCTATATCTTCAAGATGGGTCCAACTGGACACAGCTTCCTCCTCAAACCTGCATGTCCCCGGATGCTTCTCTTCTCAGCTGTGGCTTATTTGTCTTCCCAGCCACCGAGGCCAAAGTCATAGGTCCATTCTCAAATCCCTCCTTCTCCCTCCCACACCAGCAAGTCACCCATAACCCCCCTCCCACCCGCCCCCCCCATTGGTTCTATCCCAAATCATCTCTCCGTTGTGTCCTCTCAACACTATGGTGGCTGAGATCATGGCCTCTTAGCGGTGGCAGCTCTGCTTCCTGCTTGAGGGCCTTGGAAAAATCATTCAGAGCATCTGAATACATTTCCTTGTCTCTTAAATGGAAGTGATAACAGTACCTAACGGCTCCACACAGAGCTGCCACCCAGGAAATGTGTCATTGGCCTAGTAGAGTCTCACTACCAATCTCTCACTTCCTCCCCAGCAACATCACTTTAGCCCTCTGATCTTCTGGCCATGCCGTCCTACCCTCTCTACCTTCAGGGAGAAACTCAAGTGCCATCTCCTTCATGAAGCCTTCACCATGCCCCCAATTCAGACTTGAACATTCCCTTTCACACTTGACTTAAATGTCTTTGATAACTCTTATCAGACCATGTCTTCTCCTTTGACACTCTGCGTGCTGCATCTCTAAGACTGAAAGCTCGCTGAGGCCAGGAGCTGCCTCGTGTTTTTCTTCCTGTTCCCTGGCCCCCAGTCTATTGCTTTGCAACAACTGGATGCCCTGTAATACACATTTGCAGAACCGTGCAGAGGCGGGCACGCAACAGAGAGGCAGAGAAGGGGAGTCATACACAGGCTGTGGGAGAGGTGCACAGGTGGGGAGTCCATCCGCTCCAAAAGCTGTGGAGTCGCATCGACACCAGTCCTCGATGACATCTCCAGTCCCTGAGCACCAGAGTGAGCTCATGGTGGCCTCCTGCAAGAGCTGCAAGAGAAGGAAGAGTAAGTGTCCAGGAGCCAGGGCTGGGTCACCACCGTCAAGAGACAGAATCCAGGCTTTGCTTGGTTCTAGATTACTTTCAGCCAGTAGGCTGGGGCACCACTTCACCACTTTTCTGATCTAAAATTCCTACCCCAGGAGACCGATTCTGGGAAACTAGACCTCGCAGGACCTCCCTGGCGCTGCTTTCTCCTTAACGTGCCAGTTCACCCCTATGGTTGAGGGCTGTCACCTTGGAAGCAAGTCTTACTTCTCCCTTCTTCTCCATCCGTCGTCACTCCATACCCAGGGCCCTAGCAACAATAACCTCTCGACCATCCACTGCCCTGACCCCTCTTCTCTCCACCCTTAGGCACTTGGCCCTTTCTCAAATGCCTCTCTGTGCATCCTCATCTGCCCTCTGCATCCTGCCCAGCACTGCCCCTCTGCCGCATTCCTTCAGCGTGCCTTGTGCCCCACGTACAATATTTATGCAGATCTGCCTTGAGTTGTGCTTGAGTGTGAGGCCTCTCTTTCCTGGTAGAAGGTAGAAACAGAGCAGCAACCAGGTGAAGAACTGCGCTCCAGAGCTGTCTGCCCTGGGTGAGGACTTCGGCTCTGCAAATCACTGCCATGTGACCTGGAGCAAATTAGATCAACTTGGTTTCCTCAGTGGAAAAATGGGACAGAAACAGCACTCTCCTCATAGGGCTGTTGTGATCATGACCCAAAATAATATAGGCCAAAGGGCATAGAATAATACCTGTGCTGTGCACGCATTAGTCACATATAAACAGTACAGCAGTCATCAGTAAATGTCAGCAATTATTATTATGTTCGAATGACAGGCTTGGGTCTTCTGTGGAAGCATACAAATGCCACAGAGCCTAGGACAATTCTTTACATACAGTGATTTCACGGCACATATTCCCTATTTGATGAAAGGACAAAAAGATAAAATTAGACTAGTCAGGGAACAGAACTTGAGATGGGACAATTCCCTGGTGAGGAAGAAGATCCTGACGGGCACTGACCCCTCAGCGGGGCCCTGCTGCCTCTACCCCAGCCCAGGGACAGGGAGAGGGCGAGGCTGGCCACAAGGTGTGTGGCCGTGCCCTCTGGCCGAGGTCAGCTTTCTCTCTGGGTCAGCTCACGGTCTGCAGCCTCTGTTTTTCCTTTGAGTCTCTTCTCTCTGACCCACTCTTACCACACCCACACAGAACTGGCAAATTAGAGAAAGGAAGCAGCCATCTTGGGAAATTTTAGGCCAAAAACATTGGAAGTGGGGGGCAGAGGGGATGGAGGGAGGAAGGAAAGAAAGAAGGAAGGAAGGAAGGAAAAGGAAGAAAAGCGTAAGAAAAAACTGACAGATAACCCTACAAAAACTGAAATGTCTAAGCTGCAAGCTAATACCCTAAGTTACATTCTCCCAGAACTTCACATAAGGGTTCATAGTGACCCCTCTCCCACCCTCCTACTCCCAGACTGGGAGCTCTGAGGGAGCAGGGACCAATTCTTGGTTATCAGGATAATGTGTGTGTAGTTTTAGAATTTCAAGGCCCTTTTAGGGCTAACACTGCAGTTTGAGCTCCACGGTAAACAGGATTTACAGTGGAGGACACTTGGAGTCAAAGAAATTAGTGACTTGCTCAGGGTCACAGGCTAGTGAGTGGGGGCCACCCCAGAGCCTGGGCTCAATGTGACTGATTGTCCGCCGGCTCCCAGCAGGAAGCCCGATGCACCGTAGGTGCTCACTCCATGTTTCACCTGACTGAACCAAACTCAAACCAAAAGTATACTTTCTTAAGCTAGGAAAACCGACTTCCGTTGAGAGGGGTAGAATAAAGAGGAAATTGTGGCTGCCCGCGTGCAGTCTTCAATCAACAATTACTGGCTAAGCACCTGTAAGGGTCTGGCTCCTGTGCTAAGCATGAAGGATACAGGGTGGCATTAGACATAGTCAGCCCCTGCCCACATACATCTTGCAGCCAAATAACAAACAAAGGAACAGACAAAAGTTACATAAGCAACCAGATTAGTAGGACTGGTGGTAAGGGCTCCAAAGGAAAAGGGTGACTTGGGACAGGAGGGAAAAGGAAGGGGGATAATCTCACAGAGAGGTTTGGGGAGGCCTCCATGAGCGTGTGTGTTCTCATCTGCACTGAAGGACAGATCACGAGTTATCTGGTCACGAAAGATGGGGAAGTGTTCCAGGTGGAAAAACCAATATTAAGATGACTTCAGCCTGGGTGACACTTAACATTTAAAATCAACCGAGTAAAAAGGCTCTCTTGGCTGCAAGAGCCAGAGTGAAGGACAAAGAGGTGCTCAGCAAGTGGGAGGGGGTGGGGCCGGTTACAGAGACCCTGTGGTCCATGGTGAGGGGTGGTGTCCCATTCTAAGAGCAGGGGAGAGTGTTTGAAACAGCGGAGAAACATGATCCGATTTTCAACCCAAAGAAGTAAGGACCAGGGCGTCTGGGTGGCTCAGTTGGTTGAGCGACTGCCTTCGGCTCAGGTCATGATCCTGGAGTCCTGGGATTGAGTCCCGCATCAGGCTCCCCGCTCAGTGGGGGGTCTGCTTCTCCCCCTGAACCTCCCCCCTCTCATGCTCTCTCTCTATCTCATTTTCTCTCTCAAATAAATGAATAAAATCTTAAAAAAAAAAGAAGTAAGGACCAACACTTATGATGACAGACATTTCTTCGAAAGCTTTAACTTTCCACCTTTGGTTCACACAATTCCACAAGTTCCTACTCCCTGAATCCTGGGCTATCGGTAACTGTGGAAGGTAGGCTGGGGTAGAAGAGGGGAAATCAAGAAGGAGCCCTTCTGGAAAGGAAAAGGAAAAAAAATTACATTTTTCTTGGTATCTAGAATGTGGCAGGCATTGCATGAGGATCCTCATTTGTTATGAAATTTAATCCCGATTCCCAAAAAGAAATAGGATTTTCCCATTTTTGTTCTTATTTTGTTTTAGGGAAAGCAGCTGAACTTTCAGGCCAAGTTCACCCCTCCGTTCATTCCTCCATTTATTTATTTCATTCATTTATCCAGCGGGGTGTCAACTACATGTCAGCTAGGAGCTAGGATTCCATAGAAGAATGAGTGCTTCTCAGAGTCTACAGGACAAATACATAAACAAATACGTCAGCACTCGTGACAGCAGGTGATACGTGCTTCAGAAGATGCAGGGACACAGACAGTGGGAGCCACTTGAAGGAACAGGGGCTGGCCTGGGAGAACAAGGGAGGGCTTGTTATGGCTGTGGATGCTTGAGCTGAAACCTGGAAGTACTGCCATTGGCAGAAATGTAGGAGAGGCTATTCCTGCGAGAGAGAGAGTGACAAGTCTGAAGGGCCAGATGCATGACAGAAAATGTGTTGTGTTTAAGGAGGTACCAGGAGTTAAAATTTGGGGGATAGAATATAAAGCATAAAGTAGACACAACCTAACCATGTAAGCGAGGACCAAATTGGACAATGAACTGCCCTTATAACGATATGCTAAGGACTCTAGATTGTATTTAACAGATTCTGCAGAGCTACTGAATTGCCCTGCTGCAATAAGACCTGATGTCTGTATCAGACAGAAAACTCTGACTGGTCTCACAGGAAAACCAGTAAGAAGCTACTGTAACAAGAAGATGGTGGCCTGCTATTACAGTGGAAGATGGTGATGAAGGTACAATCACAAAAGGATAGATTCAAAGTATTTGTAGTCCCTGGTGATGATAGATACATGTTAGGGAGTGGCAAGAAAAGTCAGGGAAGCATACTTGGCCTCCAGCTTGGGCAACTTGGTAGAAAAGAATCCCATTCACCGAGACTGAAGCACAGTGGTAACTGTTTGGGGTGGAAGATGTTGGGTTGGAGACACCTGGTGGGTTATATAGTTTGACCTATTGGTTTCTAGACTGTTTCTAATCACTAGACTGAAATATGGCATCATAGATGATCTAGTCCAACAGGAGGCCAAGAGAGGTTAGAAAATTGGCCCCAGACCTACCAGAGGGGTAGAGATAAGAACACACACCGAGTTTACTGGTGTCGTGACTTAGCACCCCTCTTCGTTCACTTTTTCACTCCATATCTGCATTCTTTGTGAGAAAGGGAAAATTAGAAGGAAGAGTGGAGGAACAGAGAGAATGAACAGAGAAGACAGACTATGTCTAAGGAATGAGAGAGAAGAAACATGGGATGGTGACGGGAGCACCTTGGGCCACCTTGTCTATGTGTTCAGAAATTACAATGTTCAAATATGACCAGATGGACGATCTCTCCCAATCCCTCTCTTAAAACCAGTGCAGAGAGACAGGGAAGGGCCAAGGTCTGGCAAGTAGGAGATCCAGAGAGGGAGATGCTAAAGACACGAATTCCTTCAGCTTTCCCCTTTTACCCACGACGCCCCTGCAAGACGCTGGGAGTCCTTGTCCTCCTCTCCCACCCAGCTCTTCCCTACTTTGCAGCTTCGTGTGCCTTGTCCCATAGGGTGGTGCTATGAGTGTATTCCCTGCCTCTGCTAGTCCAGGCCAAGTGCTCAGGAGCTCTTGGGGCACCAGCTGCAGCGGCCTCGGGTGCTCCCAGAAGACAAAGTGGGGCAGGTAAGGGCACTGGATTAAAGCCACTGCAGGTTTGGGTCTCCATGGTGACATCAACCCTTGCAAGCCACCCTTCCGTGGTCTCCTTGCCCCAGCTCTTCTTCCCCAGTCACTTCCATCAGAATGAAGAGGAATTCACAGGCCAAAGGAACTCCTTTCGTTCCTGTGAGGAATCTTGCTTTGAACTATCATTGGCAAGAGCAGCATACACGTGCAAAATCCCTCCTTGCTGGCGGAGCATCACCTATGAAACAACTGTGACACACCAGGTGTCCTTAAAAGGGGAAAGAGAAAGCAATCATCACCCTGCCTGGATGGACACAGCTCTCAGGCAGGTAAGGAGCTCTCTGCTCTGACTCTACTATGGTCTCGTCCCTCAAGGTCACCTTTGCCTGTAGCATCAGAAGCCCTGCACCCTGAGCTTTTGTGTTTTTATTCTTGTCATTGTCATCATCGTTGCTGTTGCATGTGTTGTGACCCACTCTGTTCTTTCTGTCCTTGAGGAGATCAGAGAGCTAGGGGATGAGCTAAGCCACTGTCTCTGCCACAGTTCTCCAGCTTATCCCTTTGGGTCCATTCATTTTCTCGTAGCACCTTTGGAAAGGGAACCACACAGGGAAAGGAGGGCTGCTTGGGACATGTCATAACCTAGCAGTATAATATAAGACAGAAGATTTGCTTGGATGTGGGGTTTTGTGGTCTTTGTTCTTAGAGTCAGAGCCATGGACAGGACACCATGCCCCCCAGGCTAAGACCGGACCCTTCCCTTTGGAACCTATGCCGACACACTCTTTCTAGCCTCGCTGCAGTCAATCCAGGCTTGGGATCTGTTAGGGGAGCTGGCATTCCCCCCCATAACTGTCCCCTGAGGCTTTCTGAACAATGACTTTGGTGACTATGAATGTCACGCCTCCTGATCTACCTTCTTCTTCCCAGCCCTTGTTGCTCAAGAATCTACACAAATGCTGAGTTGTGACTCCTGAGTCATTACCATGGGTGTTGTGGATGCACTGATTTGACTTAATATGCAAACATGCAAATCTAAGCAAATTATGTGCCTGGATCAGCTAAACATAAAATCTCAGTATCCCTAGTCTAGCACGGAACTCAACTACACCCTGTCACCAAACCCCCACCCCGGCCATTTGGAAAGCCCTCTGTTGTTGTTGATGCTTCCCTGAGTCCCAGGCCTCTTACCCTCTGGGTCTGGTTGTTGGTCACCAGTTCATAGATGGGGGCTGCTCTGGTCACCTCCAGCAGAACTGGCTCAGCAGGAGTGTCAGGGCTGGATGTCACATGACACAGGGGGCAGGATGAGGGGCATCGTCCTTTGCTCTGGCATTCCATGCGGACTCCAGCCGCCATGCGCTTGGTGCCAGACTCTGACAGGCTGGCGATGTATTCTGGGAACGTCAGCACCTTCGGGTCTCTTTCCCGCTCCTCTGACTCGTCGGATGGGGAGTTGCCTGCCAGACACAAAATGAAAAGGAGCAATGAGGCAATGAGGCAAAAGAGCAAGGCCTTGCATGATCTTGTGGCCCCTGAGTGCTGGAGTCAAATCCCAGAAAGGTCACAAAACGTCACTGTTAAGGATGTGACTCTAACGTCCCAGTCAATGTGGGGAACCCGTCCTCCCCGTAACCTATCAGAGTTGGAAACGGCCTTCCAAATGTGAGATCAGGTTGTTTCCTTTTGGAGAACCCTCAGCTCCACCGATCCCCTCAGAGGGATGCATTTGCAGTGTCTGCAGGATCTACGACTGTCGTCAATAATCCCAACAGTAACAACAGTGATTAGCCCAGGACTCAGTTTCTTCATCCATAAAATGAAGATATCCCTTGTCCCTAGCATTGTGCGATGAATAAACGGCAACATGTTTTTAAAGTACATAACACAGTGGCTAGTGCATGTCCAACCATCATCATAAGAGTTTAATCATAACTGTAGGTAAGATTTACGCAAACTATGAAGTGAGATCTGTTCCAGACCCCCTTTAACCCTTTATAAGAACTCTCTGCATGGAGTTCTTACCATTGCACCCATCTTATGGATGAGGAAAGTGAGACCAAGAGCCTTAAGATCACACGGCTAGTATGATGTAAGCGCTGGGATTTGAATCAAATTTTGTCGGATTCTAAAGCCTTTAAGTCACTGGGAAGGCAGAGGACTTTTCTGTTTTATTATTCATCAATGCACGGAACACAGGAGGGAGTTTGGGTACTCCAAAGCACTCCAAAGAGATGGATTTATAACGTCCTTGATTGATGAGTGAAAAGTAGTTAGAGAAATTGTCGGTTTATTTTTGGTGACAAAGATGAGAAATGTCTACCTGAAAATAAGTAATACTTTGTTCCCTGTGGAAGAAAACACGGCTTGATATTTGTCTTCCAAACCTTCATGATTTCCCATTTAACTTATTCGTGCTAGATGAAGTTGGAAGTACAGTCCACTGACCAAAAGCCCTTGGGCTCCACAAGAGATCCCAGACCCTTCGTGACACAGCTACAGGCCTGAACATGAAACAATTTCGTAGAGACCACTGGGCTTCTAGAAATAAAGGGCAGATACAGAACATTCGTTCTGGTCATCTTGAACCGCTCAGGAATGTGGTACTTGATGGGCCCAGATCTTTGGGGGAAATGGCTGGAAGGGTTTGCAAAGGGGTTTCAGAAGGTGACTGTGAGCTACAACTCACTGACTTTCTAACAGGGTTCTCTCTTGTGGGGTCCAGGGAGTTCTCTGCCCTCCTCCCTTGTGTTTGCCATGTAATATGAGCCCATTTGCAAACGTCATGAGACATTTCAACACTGTTGTTTCCCAGATGAATATCCTCAGTATGCGGATGAGGCATCTTCCATCCAGAAGCTCCCCTGACATGGGACTCCTTCTGCACATTAACACAAAGGACTCACTCAGTGACTATAAATGTGAGCTATAATTTATTTCACATTTGCAATTTGTTTAATAACAAACCCAGAGTTGAAATGAAACCTTTCCTAGGTTATAAGAACTGCATAACTGCACACACCAAAGCAAAGAATGGTGTTATCAAACAGGAGCCCACACCGGCCAGCCCCAGAGTCACTCAGAGCCACATGTAAATCTTGACTGACATTCAGGTTTAGGCACATCAGTCAAGCCCGTGGCTGGGAATATTTGTAAAGTGAGCACAATCTAGCAGGACTTTCCTCACCTAGCCCCTGGCCAGGCCTCAACCTTCTTCAACAGCTAATATGAACCAGGCAGAGATAAGTGAGGTGAATGAGGTCTTGGATTCTTGAAATGATTTCTAGAAAAACAGGCCGCCTTTCACTGGGAAAGCAAATGAAATTAAAAAAAAAAATCAGAAAAGACACAGTGTTTCTTTTCAAGATAAAGTTTAAAAAATTTTGCTATGCAAACTGTGCCAGAGAGCTTGAGGGTCTCTTGGAGGACCAGGGGCATTTCATCAACCCACAGCCCTCCTTGTTGAGAAAGGATTCAACAGGGACTGGGAAAGAGTTCCCACGAAATGACCACTAGATGGGGATATCAAGTCTAAAATGCTCTTCTGTGAGAGGATATAATCTGCGATGAATTCTATGGGGCCACTTTGGCACCACGGAAAAACTTGTGGAAAAGTAACACCTGGCTACTTAACAAAGTTTGTTGTGGTACCATTTTTTTCAATGAAATAGTAAAATATTAATGAGTAACATAATTCCATAAAATGTATCCCTAGGAGAAACATACACAGCGAGAGACAGAAGTAACTGAGAGAAAATTAAAATCCCCCTGGATATCCTTCACACGGAGTAAAATTTACTTCAAGGGGGAAATAATCTGCCACCACATTCCTTTTCTCTCACCTTTAATCCCCAAATACCCAGGAACTCCGCCGCCTCCTGGCCACCACACACCCCATACACATCCCTCCGTAGGCCGGGGGGCCCCTTCATTACTTAGGATGCACCGTTCTGACAGACAGATGCGGCCACTAGAGGGCACTACATCCCCAAACACAGTGGAGCTGAGTGCCCACCTCCCTGCCCTCCCGCACTCCCTCATTAAGGCTTGTAATTGCTGTAAACATTTGAGGGGCTGTTCCCTGGCGGCAGTCTTCTGACTATCCCCATTAAAATCAAGACTCAGTGAATCCTGCTCAATAACCTCCAGCCCCGGATAGGTGCAAGGTTAGGGAGAAGAGAGGCATGGAGAGGAGGATGCAAAAGAAATGGTGGCAGACCTCCAAACTCTTGTTTTAATCCAGAATCCTGTTTTCCTTCTCCTGAAAATATTCAGGTCCTTAGAAAGCGGGCCTGCTGAAAGGCCCCTCCAGTCCCTTCGTCATGCAGGACGGAGCTGTCTAGAGAGGAGCTGGATTTATACCGAGGTGATGAGCAGGGAACTCCCAAAGCCATCTATTCAGGCTCCAGCAAAGAATAGAGATGTGTCTGTGAGAGAGATTTTTCAAAGAGGAAATGCATTTTCCATGTGCAGTTAAAGACGCAATTGGGAAATACTCCTTAAAATGATGGAGTCCGATGATGAAAGCTCAGATAAATCTCCCTTTGCCCAAAGAGAGCACCTATAACCATCATGTCTGTGGTAAGGGAAAGAGAAGTCCAAACCTTAAAATCTTCAGGAGGGTCTGATCTTTGACATTTGCTTTTAACCCCCCCTCAGTGTTGGGGTGGGCAGCAGAGAAGCCGGTGTGTGGAGAGTCACAGGGAGGAGACCCCACCTTATTTCCTTAAAAGATTATAATAGGCAAAGGTGCCTTCTGGTCCAGAACACCCAGGTGTGGCCCCCTCTGATTCCTGTTTGCAGAATTCATCTCATTGCTCTCAGGGAGGCTTTGGAGTCCAGCCATGACACTTAGCTTTCTTCTAAGTAGAAGAACAGCCAACCTGGAATGTAGTTAACAACCCCAAAACTGCAAAGCATTTTGCAAATACAGTTTGCTATAAATAAATGCCATTTGCTTTAGGCTAAATCTGTATCCTACAGCACACAGTGGATGAATTTCCCCAATAGAATATTGTGGAATGAGAATATTGGCATCCTCAACGTTCAGAATCTCATTGTGGATGTGCCCATGGCCTTAGGCATGTACATCCTGACCCACCTAGACTCAGGAACAATACGAGGATGATAAAAGCGACTGACCCATCCTCACACAGGGTCTGCTTTGCTGGTAGGAACCGACAGGTCATGGAGGTGGATGAGTCATTATGAAGGAAATTGGTATGATTCCTGTAGGATTCTGGGACTGCTTAAGACTCTCTCTCCTGAGTTGGTGCCCAAGGCAATGAGATGCTAATGACATCACAGCTAGAACTACAGAGGTAGTTCATTAGGCAGCAAAGAAATCAAATGCAAACTAATTAGATCCTAGCTCTTGGAGACAGCTTAGGATCTACGGGAAAGAAAGCTTGACATGGGGCAAATGTGGCACAGCCGTGGCTAACTGTGCCCTGGAGCCCACCGGCACCCTGCCCTGCATCCCCTCCCCAGCCTACTCCTGTTCACACAGGGTGTCCAGGAGTTATCTGAATTCACACTTCCGTCCACGCACTCCGGCTCGGATCAGTCTCTCCGGATGTTCGGTCACGTCCTTGGACAGAGAGGTTCAAGTCACCCAGGATGACTTAAACTCAACTCCTAGACTTGTCATAAGACAGTCTCTGAGACCTGAATAAAGTACAATGTGATGGATTAATAATCAGGTGAAAGAGGAGACGGCATAAGCTGGCCACTTCTCTCTACTCCTCTGTATGAGACAATGAATGCTTGGGGCCAGTAACTGTGTCTTTAGCTTGGAAACTCCTTTACCTAGTTCAAGTGTATCCATAGCCATCATCTGTCTTTCTCTCTCTCTCTCTCTCTGTGTGTGTGTGTGTGTGTATGAAGGGTAAAGGGGGAAGGGTAAAGGGGGTGAATATAATAACTCGTGATCATAGATTTAAAATTTAAACACAAGTCAAACATAAAGAATACAACCAAGCCATTTGTAAATAGCTAGCCCCTTTCTAAAGCTTTAAACAATCAAGCAGCAAGAATGAAGCATTATTCCAACAACAGCCAACTCTCTTGTCTCTCGCCAGGACCTCTCCCATGAGTACAGCAGAGCCTCATTAGTAGCTTGCTTGGAAATCCACCTGAATGTCCAAGGGGCACCTCAAACTCAACGTATCCCCAACTGCGGCGGTCATTCCACACTGTCCCCAGCAACCTGCTTCTTGCTTGAAGGTGCTAGCTCAGCAAATCGCACTGGCTTCCTCGTTGCTCAACATGGAAGTCTCTCGGCTTCCTCGTTGGTTCTCCCTTGTCCTTCAAACCAATCGCCCAGTCTTCACACCCTTTACCTCCCTGAACCAACCACTCCTCTGCTCGCCTACGGCTGCCCCCATGCCACAGTGGCTTATGGGGTGAAGTGTGAGTCACACTGCCTGGGATTGATTTCTGACCTTCTCACTTGCAAGCTGTACGATTCGGGGTGAGTTTCTTAATTTTGCTGTGCCTGGGCTTTCTCATATATAAAAAGGAGATAATAACTGAACTGATTTAGTAAAGCTGTGGTAAAGATTAACTGACATAATCCATGAAGAGAGTTTCGCGGTGCCTGGGATGGACTGAGTACTCTCTGCAATTAATTCTTCTCACAATGCCTTGTCTACTTGCCTACCCCGCCCACCAGCCACACCATCAGATGGGCTCCTTGGGGGCCAGACTGTATCTTGTTCTTCCAGTGTCATAGCCCACAGTGCCTAACAAGTAGCTAATGCATTCGGCAACTCATTAAGCAAATATTTATTGAATGCTTACAAATGTTTGTCGAATTAATAAATCATTCATAATGACTTGTATACAAAGTGACGAGGCACTAACAAGACAGGCTGGGTTTCAATTCATTCCCCTCCTTGCTGTCCTGGGTTCTTTGGAGATTTTTCTAGTTTTCTCCTAAAAAGGAACATCAATCCAAAGCAAGTTCCCCTCCTGTCAGGTACAAATGTGACTTGGCCTGAGATTATCTAGTTGCAAAGATTTGAAGAAATACTGCAGAAATACATCTTGCAAATTGTGTGAAACACACACAGGCATCCCAAAGTTATTGATGAGCATGGAGTTATTTACGTTGGAGCTGAAGGACTTAAGCTTCAGAAAAGGGGCAGCCAATTGTGGCTCTGAGGAGCAGAGGGTGGTTCTCCTGTGACGAGTCAATGTGGGGAAGCTGTAGCCACTAATGGCACAGAGGGGCTAAAGGATCTGATTGGTGTCCTGAGCCACGGGCGCCAAATAGCAGCTGAGGCGGAAGGCACATCGCTGTGGGGGTGTGGGCAGCGCTGAGAGGTGAGTGACAGCCCTTGTACCAGGATTCAGCATGGCATATCCCACTTCCCCAGCAAAAAAAGACAGTGCTTGTAACAGCAAGAGTCGGGGGACACTCTGGACCCTGAGAATGGTCCTAAGGATGAAACGTGAAAACCTCCGTCTTCTGCAGTTTTCCTACTTTACCCTGGCTCAGCCTGAACACAGGAGCCCACCCGAGTTTCCAGCCACACATTCATCACTACCCATTAGCTCAGAGGGAGCACATCTTTGGGGATGTGCTTTGGGATTCAATACTAGAAAACCACCGGTTCGCGATTGTCCAGCACGTTCAGAAACAGTCCCAACTCCATAGGGTTTATATTCCTGTCCTTTCCTACAAATGAATTCACAACTTTTTTTAGAAATCCTTTTGTCAGGATACATTCTTTACTTTTGGTTCTAAAATTAAAGTTTCTGAAACTTCAGAATTAGTTCTTTGGTATTTCTTGAGGAAGTTTCTGGAAATAGCAAATGGTCTTTGTTATAAAGATGAGCAACATCTCTGGGTGTGGTGAGGTCCAGTGTAAATAATTAGCAATCATCAAATATCCACTGGGCACCTTAGCAAAGCACCATTAACTGGGAGGTTGAAGAAAAGGTGTATTCTGGAAAATTGAATTTTTTGTTTAATTGATACTTAGCCAGAAAATGCTTACTTTTCCTCCAATTCTTGTTGACATTTTTCTTCTCTAAAAATGCAGTTTTCCAATTTTCTGCCTGCCTCGTGAAGCATTGCCTACCAAACAGAATTAAACCCTTCCCCAAGGCACCTCCAGGTGATAGTTTTGTTCATCAATTATGACTATGCAGATTTGGAAGCTGTAGGAGACAGAAAAAAAACGGTATATATACCCCAGAAGGCTTTTAAAAATTGATTGATAACATAAGGTGACATTTTCTTAAGATCGCCCCTCCCCCCTTAATGAGCGTGTCATCAAACAAATAATTGCCTGGTTGAGGTTCCTGGCTAATTAGGTTCATGTGAAACTGAAGTTTTGGTGTGGGTGTAGCACTTTGTCTTTGCCAAAAGTCGTTAGTCCTCTTTGGCACGGGAACAGTTAACTGAGTAATAAACTGACCAAACCTCTGACCAGAACTCACCAAAGCCTCTGTCAGCCTCTTTTTTGGTCAGTAATAGTGACGGTCCATTTAGGAGGAGAGGTTGGGTCCAAAAATGGCATAGCAGCATCTGCCAAGGGATTAATAAAAACACAAAGATAGTCTTTGCCTAGCAGTGACTCCCACTGCACCCCTTTTCATCTTAAACTTCGTGTAAAGAGGGGAAAATGAAGATAGCTCGGTGAACCACCGAGATGCCTGGAGACTTGTCTCTACACAGCCCATGTGTCTCAAGAGGATCAAAAATAAAATCCAAGAATTCCTAGGAAGCCCTAAAGCTTTGACTTCAGAAATGAGCCCTTCTAATCAGCTAGACTGCTAGTCCCCAGTGGGCAAGGAGCTGCCTTACGTTTTGCTGGACTGTGGTGGTTCTCACCCCATGCCTGGCACTTGATAAGCATTCAACAAATATATGGGGATGGCAAGAAGCAGAGGGATTTTAGCTCTCTCTGGTCTTTTATTGCCTGCAACTTCTCAAGTCTGCACCCCAAAGCCTCATTAGGATTCACCATAAGGGCCAGGTCAGGAAACCTGAGTGGTGGTGTGGGGGTGGGGGGGTGATCTGGAAGCATTTACTAAGTGCACACGTGTGCTGGGTATGGGAGACTGGGCTGGTACCACTGTTCCCCTCACACACCCAAAGAGTCTTTCTCTCTTCCCTGCTTCTGTCCTTCCCTAGATGTTTACCAAGTGCCTCTCTGCTCCTGTCAGCCCTACTAGAATTAATTCCACTGGTACTTGGAGCCCATGTCCAGAGGAACGCCCAGCACTGTGTCAGACGGGGTCTGACTTTGTCTTGTCTGCCCCATGTGCCTCCAGGATGGGGCCTTACTCACCCGTGTGCCCCTTAGAGCCCAGCACCTGGCACCCCGTAGGTGTTCTCTTGGCCTTGGCTGGAGTGTCATAAATGTAGGGGTACATGGTCCAACACCCCCCTTCTGTAATGTGGACATGATTCCATTTTTTTCATTTGCCTCTTACAGTCCCGTTCTTTATTCGCCAAGATGTCATTTGTGCGACTCTGAGCAGTTTCCCCAAGGTTTTTGTTCTTATCAAGTCCTCCCCCTTCACTTCCTAGGGCTGCCAAAACAAGTCAGCACCCACGGGGTGGCTTCCAGCAACAACAATCTACTCCTCCAGTTTTGGAGGCAGAAAGTCCAACGTCAAGGTGTCAGCAGAGCCACGCTCCCTCTGCAGGCTCTCAGGAAGAATCTTCCTAGCCTCTTCCACCTTCTAGTGGCTCGGGGCATTTCCTGGAGACCCTCAGTTTGGAGCTGCGCTGTTCCAGTCCTGGCCTCAGTTGCTACGTTGCCTTCTCCTGGGTGTCCAAATCTCCCTCTCCCTTCTGAGGACACCAGTTAATTGGATTTGGGGTCTACCCTAAGTCCAAGGTAACCTCATTTTTGTTATATCGGCAGAGAACCTATTTCCAAATAAGATCACATCCTGAGGTTCCAGGTGGGCATGAATTTTAGGGGGACACCACTTGACCCACTGCAGTGTCCATGGCCTTTAGCATTGTGACATCACCTGCTGAGCCCTCCCTTGACCCACCACCAGTGCCAATCCATTTGCTGGCCACTCGGGACCTGGCCGTTCACCCGCTGGACTTCCTCCCAGGGCACCAGGCAATGGGAAGAGGGAAGAAGTTTCTAGCTCCCTCAGCATCCTGAGGCCCCGCTACAGCTGTGTGCAGCTTCTTGTCAACATCAAAATAAACCTGACATAGAGATTCAGAGTCACAGCCTTCTGGATGTGCAGAGCTGCATGGGATTATCCCTGCTGATTTGCCAGACAGAGTGGCATGGGGAGGGAGGGGGGAGGACCAGGCTTAGAGAGAGGTGAAAATGAGGAACACCTGCGGGATGGCTCTTTGCAAATCTCCATTAGCAGAGAGACCACGTGAGTGAGTGGGCACACTCAGCGGGCTCCAGCAAAGAGCCTCCCATGCACTTGTCTGGAGACTAAGGCTTCCCCCCACCAGCCCCCGCCAGTCTTGTGTTTGCTGTCTGGGAAGCTGAGCTGAGAAGCCAAGTGTGCATCGCAGACCACTCAAGAGCAGAAGGCTCCCCCCTCCCTGGGGTCCTCCCCTAGAAGGAGCCAGGATCACTCAGGGGAGTAGCCCAGGCACAAGGAGAGGGAGGAAGCTGGACCAGAGAGAAACCGAGAGCTCTCGGCCCCAGCGTGGGCCTCTGCTAATGTTGAGGGCTCCACGGGGGGCCTCTTGGAGCTTCCAGTCGGATTCATAATGGAATTAGTGATGCTTCCCTCTCTTTACCAGGCAGCATTACTTCCCAGCTACGGGGTGCCCATGAGTCCCCTTAGCTTCGCCAGAACCATGCCCTCAGGGACACTCTCTGTGTGACTCCTTCTACCTTTTCCTCCATTTACTCCATCTCCTGCCCCATATGCTCCTGCTCAGGCTGAACTCACCATCTCTTTTCTTTCTGGCTTCAAATCTGGACAAGACGAGCATAATCGAGAGAAACTCCTTGACAATTCTGAAATGGGTAGAATGGACATGTGACCAGTATTTGCCTCGGCTCCGCATGACAAGAGCCTGGCTGTGCACAGTGTGTGTGTATGTGTGTGTGTGTGTGTGTGTGTGTGTGTGTGTGTGTGTGTGTGTGTGTGTGAAGGTGGCCAGGATGCAGACATGAGTTACACACAGGTGGGAGACTCTTGGGGTTTACGTGAGAGATTCAGTACTTGCTGAGACACTGTGGAGTCTGGCTTATAAATATCTTTAACTACCAAATGGTCTAGAAATTTTTAATAAAAATATTATTCAATAGTAATACTACTCCAACCAGCAAGGGAATGTTGTAACGGTCTCCATTTTCCTCTTGATACTCATCTAGCTTCTGTTTTTCAAATGAATTTGGATGTTAAATCCTTTTGCTGCCCTGACCAATTTATTCTGCAAATTAACTATATATGACAGAACTTAAAGTCTGTTACCACCTAGCTTTGCCTTACTGAAATTTATGCTGCTCCCCTGACCGTTGGAGCCACCAGCTCAAACAGATTGTGGCTCCTGGTGGTGATCTGGATTCTGCTTAAGTCCCTCATCTCTTGAGTTTAAAATGTGCTGAGTGGACCAGGCCCTTTTCACCTCTCGCTGACCTGCACTCTATTCTCAGACACTATGGTCTCTGCAGCTGCCCATCCAGACTTAATCAAACTCTCCTTATGAGATGTGGTTTCATCCAGAGCTGCAACCCACACTGGACTGTGAGGGAGCCTTGGTGGCTCAGCCTGGCTGCAAGTGGTGGAAAGAACAAGATGCAAGGGCAAGCAAGGGTTACAAGACGAAGGGGCAATGCGTGGCATGTGGATGTAATCTCAGATTGTGTTTGAGAGAGTGTGGTGAACAAGGCAAGGGACAGAAACGGCGCCATGTCAAGCCACACAAGTTGGTTCACTTCTGGGTGATGCGAGTGGAGAGACACTCTGACATTCAGAAGGGCAGTCAGGATCCCAGGGCACATGGACATGGTGTCATACCAACAACTGGGGGAGTCTGGAATGGATACAAGAAGACCTGGAAACAGGCTTGGGAGTTCTCTCTCCATATATTTGAAGGGATGTCACACGAAGTGGGATCACATGAATTTCTGTACATTTCAGAAGGCACAATTAAGATCCAAGGGAGGAAATGAGAGGGAATGAGTTTACTGAATCACAAATTTTCACTGGGTGCCTACTATATGTCAGGTAGAGTACTCGGCGCTAATGTACACAGCTACGTCTTTTTATAAGCTCATTTTTCCGTGTGTGAGGTAGGGGAGTGGGTCAAAAAGTAGACACTGATAGGATGAGGAGTGATATTAGAGGTGTCAGAGACAGGCTCTGGGTACACCCACAAGGGAGTTTTGAAATCCACTTTGTGGGGCTGGGGGCGACTGAAGGAAGATTCTTGATTCCTTCAGGGACAAGTTTTGTAAGAACCTACAACTGATACAAAGTAAGATGGGCAGCCTTGGAGATGGTGGGCTCTGAGCTAGCAGAAATGTTCCTGTGGAAGCAAGACGGCCACTGTCAGGGACATCTCAGCAGGGGGAATGCTTCAGAAAGGCTCGAGTCCCCACTAATAGCCAACTGTTAAACTTTAATTATTCTGCGACCTGATATTCTGTGTCTTCCACTAAGTCAGTGGAACAGCAGGGCTGGGGATGTGCATTTCATCAGGCATACCAAATGATTCTGACCGCGGATAACACGGCAGTCTTCAGATAACACGTTGGGATTCACCACCCTAAACAGGAATAATTTATTGTACAAATATTGTCAGAACACTTCTTACAAATTCTTCAAGTCACCCTAATATGTAAAAGAGATAAGAGTGGGGAATAGACTCCTAGGCATGTGGCATCATTATTGTTTGGTAAAAATAAACAACTCTATTGTTTATGGAGCCATTCGACCATCTACTCAGAGCCCCGGGGCACAAAGGAGCCTAATTTGAAAACTACTGATTCAGACTCCAATGACATTGGCCTGAACTGTTCCAGAAGTAACCAAGCGTGCTCCCCGGCCGAGAGGACCGCATGCTGACCCTGAGAAGGAGAATGCCCCCAGCAGCAGAGTCCATCATGGACCATCTATAGACTCTGCTTCCTGGATTTTGTCAGACAAAAAGCACCGTGTGGCCAGTCCTACTTAGGCAGTAATGATGAGAGTCAGAAAACTTTTACACTCTCGACCAAGAATGGATCTATTCGATCATGCGCGTTCATCTCACAAAGAAAGGACTTGATGGAAATGTGACAAGAAGGCGACGGCCCTGGAGACACTTCTGTTCAGGGGGACAATCAAGTGAGGGCAGATGTGGAAGCCAGGTCTAAGGCTCTCTTTCAGACAATGAGTACAGAGGTGTGTGCATATTAACACTTTCCATTATGAACTCCTCTCATTCAAATATCATAAAGAGAATGTTATTACGTTCAACCAAGGTGATGCTGTGATTTTACCTTACTTCCCTGCATACATATAGCAATAGTAGATATTAAAACAATTACAAGTATATAGGGGTGCCTGGGTGGCTCAGTCGTTAAGTGCCTGCCTTCGGCTAAGGTCATGATCTCAGGGTCCTGGGATCAAGCCCCGCATCAGGCTCCCTGCTCTGTGGGAAGCTTGCTTCTCCCTCCCCCACTCCCCCCTGCTTGTGTTCCTGCTCTCACTGTCTCTCTCTCTCTGTCAAATAAATAAAATCTTAAAAAAAAAAACAAAAAAAACTATTACAAGTATTAAAATGACCAGTGCAGTTCCTGAATAGCCAGCTGCCAAGGAAGAAAGAGGCTTTCATGTAGCAGGGCCCAGTTGTCATCACCTGTATAGATGGCCATCATGTCACTGGTTTTTTTGTTTGTTTTTTGAGAGAGAGAGAGAGAGAGCATGGTGGGGGCAGGTGCAGAGGGAGAGGGAGAGAGAGAATCCTAAGCAGGCTCCTTGCCCAGCAGAGCCCGACGCGGGGCTCGACCTCACGACCCTGAGATCATGACCTGAGTCAAAATCAAGAGTTGGATGCTTAAGTGATTGAGCCACCCAGGTGCCCCCATCCTGTCACTTTGGCAATTAAAGCCCCTGACACCAGAGTCTCCCTTAGAGCCTACTGCTTTCTTGTGCACACACTCAGTTTTGTGACTTTAGTAGAGAAACTAATGGGTGATAGAGAACAGCAGCTAACAGCCCGCCCGCCCGACCACAGCAATGGCCTTGCTTAGCCACGGAGCCAACAGAAGCTCCCAGACCTAACAGTGTGTACGAACATGCTCTAGGAGGAGGCCCGTCTCTGGGACCTTTGATATTGGACCATTGAAAGCAGAAAAGCAGATGTCTGCTCTTGAAAAAGAAGGAAGGCCAGAGAAGAGTGCAGTAGGCCCATGTGGGTCCCAGGCCGAGACAGACGCTGTCAGTATATCATGTCCCAGGCCACTACCTCAGCTGGCAAAGACCGTCTTCACCCAGAATTCCTTTTCTTGTGAGAGGAGGCCGTGAGGCCTGGGTTCAACTTCAGAGCTCTGGGACATATTGGGAGATGCTTAAACTCTTTGGGGCTAGTTTCCTCATGTGTCAAATCGGTTAACATAACTTATCTCACAGGATGATTCTGAGAGTTAAATGGGATAATACACGTAAAACCATTAGCCCAGCTTCCAGTATCTTAGCTCTCAATGGTACCCATTGTTCAGCATTATATTCCCATTACCCAGCACAGTCTTGGCACCCAGGAGGTACTCGATACATACAAAATTAATGAAAAACAAACACCCAAACATAGATGGTCAAAAACAAAACAAGGATCTTCATGAGCCAGAGACAGAACAAGAACACTCAGTAGTAAGTGAGGACTAAACGTGCAGGCTTTGGGTCTACAGGAATTAACCCACCAAGGTTGCCAGGAGGCCAGTTCCTCTATGGTTAAGGGATCAGAAGTCCCCCCCCCCCAATTGTGGGGAAACAAAACGAGGATTGAGAAAGGGCTCCACTGAGGAAGGCATGCCTGAGTCCAGGCCTCTGCCAAACCGAGCTGCCTGCCGGAGATGGCAGGGGGCAGTGGAGCAGGAACGTGGCTGACCCACTGGCTTCAGTACTAGAGCCACAGAGTCGCCGATAGTCCCATGGGATGAGAGAGGGGGAAGGAAGAGACGATGCTAAATTCATAATTAGTTTGCAACAACGTGCTTCTATGGATAGCTTTGTTGCATGACAATCGATCCAAAGACGTGGATGGTTTGCCTGATGGTGGCCTCTCAGGCATCCTTGTTGGTAGCATGGTTGTTCAGAGCAACATGGTCCCTATGGTCCCAAGGTGACCCTCAAGGCTGACAACCCAATTCTCCAGCAGTTGGGTGATCTTTTCATTAATATTAGGGGACAAATGGGTAGAAAAGATGCTGTTGACCATGCTGAGCTTTAACTAGTTCAAGTAAAAATGCTACACTAGTGGAATAAAATTCAATTTTGATCCCCCAGTCCAACCTTTCTAGTTACAAAGTATTTCTCCGTGAAATGCAACACTACTTGGGTTGTATTCGAAAGGGTGGGTGGTACATATAAATGGCAGCCTTTAAGGACCTTCATTCCACGTCTTGAATAACGATTTATAATACCTAGGGTTTAGTACTAAGAGAGTGCTAGGATTTCTAGATTCTTTTTTTATTTTCACAGAAAAGAGAAAAAGCAAATCCCTCCTAGGTATCAGCAAGACCCCTGGGTATCTTTCCCTTATATCAATCCTGAATCAAAAACCCATTGAGAAATACAGAAAATGAGTCACTCCAGATATATTAAGTCATGAATCCTTTTTCTAAAGCTTGTAGCTATAGGATCTTGGATTTAATTTTCATTCCTATGGTAGCAAGTCTACTGGAGGACAATTCAATCTAATGTCAAATAAAACCACACAACGGAATGGATGTCTGCCCCTGTGTGCATGTGTATGTGCATGCACACGTCCCTAACAAAACACAAATCTTCCCCCAGTGCCAGGAACTTAAGTGATGTCAAGGAAGCTGGGAAAAAGGGACTCCTTTCAAATGGTTGATAAGAAAATTCATCATTAATATTTCCACCCTGAGGCAATCCAACTGTACTTTCAGAAACAGTAGGAAGGAATGTTGTCAACAAGCAACCAATGCTGAAATTTTGTGTGTAGAGAGGTAAGTACTCATCTCAAGGTTGTCACCTTTATTTATTTATTATTTTGAGTGCAAATCTTTTTAGACCCTTCTTGTGCTTCTGTCTTCAGCCTCTCAGGACTTTCTTTCCATCAAAAAGTTGGTTGACATCAAGCAAAAGTCAAAAGACCCAAACTGGAACTCACTTCAATTTGACAGAGCAAATACTAAGTTATTGAATGTCTATTTACAAGGGAATGTGCAGGTCTTTTGAATATACCAAAATGAATTATGTGTAATCCCTACATTCAAAGGCTGTATTATCTTGTAGAGGAGATAAGACAGATATATGAAATTTAAGGGCTATTTTTTTTTAAAGAATCAGATAAGGACCAGATGATATCAAGATGATTAGACCAGGAAAGCTTTATTGAGGAGGGAGCCGCTGGGCGAAGCCATGAGGGATGAGAGCATTCTTTTTTTATTTTTTAATAAAGATTTTATTTATTTATTTGTCAGAGAGAGATAAAGTGCACAAGCTGGGGAAGCAGCAGAGGGAGAGGGAGAAGGAGGCTCCTCGCTGAGCAGGGAGTCTGATGCGGGGCTCGATCCCAGGACCCTGAGATCATGATCTGAGCTAAAGGCAGACGCTTAGCCAACTGAGCCACCCAGGCGTCCTGGATGAGAGCACCCTTAATAACAACAGCTACTATTTATGGTAGGGGTTGGCACCTCTTTCTGTAAAGGGCCAAAGAGTAAATATTTTAAGCCCTGTGGCTCAAGCAATCTCTGAAGCAACTATTCAACTATGACTTCCTGGTGCAAAAGCGGCCACGGACAATCCCTCGGTGAACGGGCATTGCCCTGTTCTGATAAAATGTTATTTATGGATACTGGAATTTAAATTTTATATAATTGTCACATATAATAAAATGGCATTTTCCTTTTTATCCTTATTTTTCAATTATTTAAGGAGGCAGAAGCCATTCTTAGCTTGTGGGCCATGCAGACATAGATTTGCCAGTGGGTCAGAGTTGGCTGACCCCTGATCTCCTGAGTTCTCCCTAGAAATACAGTGCTTTATGATATGTGATCTTATCGAATTCTTACACCTGTTTTGTGGGGTAGATGTTATCAGTCCATTTCCCAGATATTGAAGTGGAGCTCAGAGGGCTTAGGTCATACCGATTTCAAAAGATCCTGCTTTGAACCACTAGGCCACACAGCCTCCCAGGAATGGTAAGGAGCTTATGGGAATGGTGGAGTTAATAAGTTTTCTTCAGCCAGAGGCATTCCAAAAATCTAAAAACTCTTTTAACAAATACAAGGGTTTGCTATCAAGGCTGGCTCACAGTGAACTCATTTTAAGATCTCTGTTATTGTCATGTTCTCTCTCTTCACAAGTCATGCGGGGAGTGGCTATAGTGTTTGATAACTTCTACTTTCCAGAATATAATATTCTCCTGTATTTGAAAGGAAAAGAACAGCCTTCCAGCATTTGCTCCAACCTCTGGACCCTCACTTCCCCCATGGCTGCCCAGAGCCTGAAGGTGGAAGGTCTTGCTAGCCCCTGCGGGTAATATGTATGTTTCAGTCATTGTCTCAAAGTTGCTAACTTCTCGGCTCACCATTCTGAGCAGCGATTCTCTCGCGCGTGGCTTCTCTACTTTCTTGTTTAACAGCAATATAATGTGCTAGAGAAGATGGAAGGAAAACAGCAGTTGCCATGTTCTCCCAGCACCTGTTAGGATGACATCAGGTGGTGGTCTCCAACCTTCTTTGATCACCTTCCTTCTCTGAAAGAGCCAAGTGTCTTTTACACTATCTGCAGATCATACTGGCTTGTTGGCTTCCAGATATGAAACCGACAACTTCATGTGTCAGCATATATCTATTAAAGATCTGTCATGTGCCCAGCATCGTGCTATGGACTGTGGAGAGCTCTAAAGTTTAAGATACTGACCTCCAGGAATTTGCAATCTGTCTGGGATAGCAAGACTAACAAACATATAATAACAGTAATATTAATAACAGCTGTTCTTTATCAGACATCTTGGCACTCTATAAACACTTTGTATATACTCTGACCAGTAAAAAACAAATTCAGAGTTAGTAAGGAGAGTATTATTCAAAAGGATTATTGCAAGGTGGCTGGGGGGTATATTACTGTAATATGAAAAGGGGATTGTTACAATAGGGAGAATGCTCTGGTGAGGTCAGCAAGCATCTCAAGAGTAAGGCAAAAAGAGTTTTCCTTTTACATAAAGCACTAAGCAAAGCTAGGAAGAACCAGGTGTGGGGAAGAAGTGTGAGGCCAGCCTATTCTCAGGAGGGGCAATATGCTCGTTCAGGCAGATTGTGGGCCAAAGTTCAGGGGTATAACCAAAGCTCGATAAGCAAGCATTTTGTTCTGCTCAATCACTGGAGACAAGCAGTTTAGGTAATCCATTATAGAGCAAAGAATGGGGATTTTGAGAATCTGTATCCTTCTCTTAAACAAAGGAGGCAACCATGAGTCTTATCGTCTCATGGGGAAGGGTAGTTCTCTGTGGTAAGCCATGTTCCAGAACATGAAGAATGACTGGATTTCTTCATGTCCAGGTAAGGTTCAACCCTGTCAGGTCTTCTTATCGACCTTCGTGGTTGGTGCTGAAATTGGCCCTACCTTATTGATGACAGGCCTGAGCAACATAGAGGGAAATCACTTTGCCCCAGGTCACAGAGCTCTAAGGGGAGGAGGTGAAATGTGTCCCTGGGCCTGGCTGACTCCGGGTGCACCATCAGTCCCACGTGGTGTGGTGGAGACAGTCAACATTAGAGGAGTCTGGAGGGCCAGAGAAGTCTTGGAAGGCTTCCTGGAGGACCACGTCTTAGGAATGGGCAGGAGCTGATGAGGTGGTTAGGGACAACGTGGATGATCAGGGCAAGGCCAACAAGGTCAAACAATAGGCGAAGGGGGCCAAAGAGGTCTTTAAAGAATTTCACTCTGTGACACAGACTTTTACATAAAGTGACACAGGTTGGGTAGGGCCACACTGAATGGGGCCCCTGATGAACCAGACCAGGAATCTTGGGCTTGACCCAGCAGCTAGGAGCAAGGTGTGGAGCACAGAAGTGGGTGAGGAAGATGAGGCAGGCAGAGCAGCGCAGGCTGACTTAGAACGAATGTCTGAATAAACGGGAGATCGGAAGCAGAAGCGACCAGCCAGGACGCTGTGGTAACAAGGCAGGCCTGGCGGTCTGCGCTCAGCCTGGGATGACAAATGTGTGTACAAGCATGAGGGGCAAACCAAGGGAGAATTGCAGGAGAAATACAAGGATTTGGTGCCTCATCTGGAGAGAAGAGGTTAAAGAGAAAGCTTTTGCCTTATCAGAAGCTGTGTAATAAGAACTCATGATTTTCCTAAGTAGATTTTTGTAGAACTTTTGTTTTTTGGATCCGCTCATAGCATTATTAAAAATAGAAAATAGAAAGACAAATAAAAAAGATGTTCAGGCTCTAACATGAATGAATAATCCAAGTGAAAGTTAAGCAGGTTTTCCCGTAAATCTGCAGAGAGCCTTTAGAATTCTAATATGTATTACAAATCTCCAAAAAGGAAATATTGCATGCAGTGTTGTCAAAAAATAATCTGAACATGGAATTCATGCCTTGCAGAGTATCTTGTTGGACTGGTATGCAACTGCACCGATTTTGGAAAAGAGCCTAATAGTTAACATTATTGAGGACCTACTATGGGCCAGACGCTCTAACAGCCTCAAGATTCCTAGTCCTCACAACGCTCTGCAATAGTCTCATCACCCCATTTTATAGATGAGGACACCAACGCTCAGAGGCTTGGAGTCATTCATTCTAAAATCACTCACCCATATCGTTTTCCTCCTCACTTTGAACCCTGTTTCCTTCCATATCATAGAGAGATGAGGTCTTCAAACCCAGACTCTCTTGTTTCCTCCAGAACACCCCAATTACTGCGTTTTGCTGGGTTGCTTTCAACAGCTTTTGAAGGCCTCTCCTGGGATGCAAGATGTCATGCATCACGGGCCTGCAGATACCAGCTTCCCATCTATCGGCATCCACCTGCTGCCAGGGCTTCTGGTGGTATTCAGATTTTAGATGAGTGTTCCCCCTTTGTTCCCCCGAACCCGACATCTATAAACATGACAGCACAGGCAGGAAAGGGCACAATGAGCATCTCCAGCTCCTTAATGCAGGCTGGTGTGACGTGGGGAAGAGAAGGAGGGCACAGATAAGTTCTGACGTCTCATGCAGCCTGAGAATTAACATGCACCACACCAGTGCTCATAGCCGCTACCATCACAAACTGTTTAGTGTTAAATTTAGAATAAAAACCAATTAAAAGATAACAAGGAGACATATGCTCTGAATGGCAAGAATCAGAGTATTTACAGAAATCTGACCTCTGGCTACTGCAGGGAAGCATTAGTAGGTTTTACAAACCTGAACCTCCCCACCTTCCCCCTGCCCATTCTCAACCTTCACCAACATCCGTAGTTCATCTCCCCCTTAGATGGCATTCCCAGGAAAAGCTACTGTGATGTGTGTGGCTGCAGTTCAGCTCCCCTCCACCCCGCCAAAAATGAGTCTTGCTAGGATGGACATTCCAGAAAGGTGGGTTTGCTGCCTCTGGATCCCCAGCCTTCAGCATCGAGAAGCAAACTGTACTGCCCACGAAGAACAAAAATTCTGCTACTCAGAAATCCACGTCAGCCTGGTTCAATGTCTGAGCCAAAGAGCTTTAAATTCTTGCTGTTCTACAGTGAAGGAAGTCTGCCCAGGGCCCACAGGCTCTCCATTTATGTCTACCTGGGAGATTTCTGTGGGCAAGCCTTGCATGGCTTACCCCATCCTCACCTTCCGCACATCCCAAGAGTCAGCTTTTGAGGGACATTTCCCAAATTGTTGTCACATCCACACAACACTTGACATTTCTTCCCCTTAGTCCAGACCTTCCACATTTCCCAATGGTCTACTCCAAAATTTTCCTGACGGTCAACCTATCTCTAGATTTGACATCTCCCAACTATCCTCTTCATTGTTACCAGGAGTATGCTTTTTTTTTTTTTTTTTAAGATTTTATTTATTTATTTGAGAGAGAGAACACGAGCTGGGTAAGGGTCAGAGGGAGAAGCAGGATACCTGCCGAACAGAGAGCCCAACCGGGGCATGCTCCCAGGCCCCTGGGATCATGAACTGAGCTGAAGGCAGACGCTCAACTGACTGAGCCCCCCAGGTGCCCCTGGATGTATGCTTCTAAAGCACAGTGGGGACATGCTTTCTCTCTGTTGCAATCCTTTAGTAATTCTCAAATGACTTTAAGGTAAAACTAAGGGAATTGGGCATGGCCAGCAGGCCCCGTACACCTGTTCCGGGCCCCTCTCTAGCCTCACTTCCCCCTCATTTCCCACACCCCCAGGCTCCCTGTGCCTTGCTTTGCTCCGACTGAGACTGTCCTGGCCCCAGAGGCTGCATGCTAACATCCACTCCCCCGCCCACCCCCACTTCCCCCCAGCTCTCTGTCCAGGCAACGCTTCCTCCAGGAAGGTTTTCTCAAGCCTGCTCCAGTCTGGATTTGCTGCTTCCTGTTCTCAGGTCTCTTATAGCCCTTATCATACTATTATAATTTCTGGTTTACTGGACACCCTCCCATATATTTTATGAATGACTTGAGGGCTGGTCCTGGCTCTTACTCATCAATATACTCCCAACACTTAGCATAGGGCCTGGCACTCAATACACTTTTAGCAGCAGGTATTGAGTGCTTGCTAACTTGTAGACTGGAGCCCTCTCTCCAGGGGTGGGATGGCCAGCTAAGAACTGGGCAGAGTAAGGATTTCACCTTGTTTGCTATTATGCTAATAATGCCTAGCAATAATAGAATTGTTAAGAGTAGATTGTGTCATGTGCATCCTTATGGGACAGGGTGCTCATCCTGGGTCAGCAAGATGGGTAGATCAGAAATACAAAGAGAGGCACCTGGACGGTGGACAAGTGCCCAGAGCCCTCGTGGGTTTGAGCACACGGAGAAACAGACACAGAGCTCTGTGAGACTGGGATAGTCAGTGACCGAGCCTGGGTTCTGCCACTCTCTGTGGGACCAGTGTCTTCACACCACGGGCCCCAGGAACTCCCCTCTGGAATTAGGGGTGCTGGACTGCGGGGGGGCAAGAGAGTCCTCCTGCAAGGGCACATGGTCTGCAGGCAGATGTCCCCAGTGGGGAATGCTCTTCCAGCTCAGCACCACGAGGATCTGGGATGATACATGCGCCCTGCAGATACCTCGAGGGACACAGCTCTGGTTCGCAAGGTGCCTTTCTTGGTTTTCCAATTCAGAGTTACTGAGAATAGCTCACAAAAGACCCTTCACCAAACAGGATCATCATATGTAACCTACCTCTTCCCGTCATGAAGTGCTGAGAAATACGGTGTATGTGAAATATTAATCATTGTAAGTTACCATTATAATGATTTTTCAGGGCCTTTGCGGTGATAATATGTTATGATTCTCTAAGGGAACAGGGCAATGATGTTTGTCCGCTAATCTCCCTCCCTGCTCAGCAGGACAAAACACATCTGCCTGCTCTCTTCTTTGCCACAGTCTCCCTCTGATCCCCCCACCTCCTGGTGCCTCCTTCAAAGTCCCCTTTGTTGAGCTCCCCTCCACCTGCCACCTCTACCCGCTCTCTACCCGTGAGCCATTCAGGCCTTCGTCCTGGGCCCCCTCCTCTTCCCAGTCATCCTCCCTAGGTGAGCTCATTCATCCCAAAGCTTTAGATACCGGTTGAATTCTGCCGACTCCCAGGTTTGCATCTCTTAGCACTGACCTCTCCTCTGAGCTCCAGATCTGCCTGTCCAACAGCCTACTGGACTCCACTTGGATGTGCCTATGGAGACTCAAAATCAACAAGTCTGCATGAATCTCTTTATTCCCCAACCTCCCCCAATCTGTTCCATCCCGTGCTGCCCACCCCTTAATTTGTAAATGGTACTTTGGCAGAGTCAGCCGCTCAAGCAAATATCTGGGAATTATGCCGATTCCTCCCACCCTCCTCCACTGTCCCCCAGACACCCCTGTCCTCAAGCTTCTCTGTTCCACAAACAAACCTGGCTCTGTTCTTTCCGCTCCCTGTCCATTGCCTGGGTTACTGTTTTAGGTCTCTTTCCGGTGTCCCTGTGCCCACTCCGGCCTCCCCTGAAGCTATTCTCCCCCCAGTGCAGGAGGGATCCCAGCATATCATCCATGTGACCCGGGCATTGGCCTCAGTGGCTTCCTTTCCAGCAGACCAGCTGGGGCTTTTGTGGCTCTGCATGGCCACCCTCAGCCTTTCCAGCCTCTAGCCAGGCTGCAGCTTCCTTGTTCATTCGGCTCTGACCCCACTATGCTTCCCCACCTCCTTGCACTGGCCATTCCCCCTCTGTGACGTGTTTCCTCCAGCTCCTCTCCACAGCTCAGCAAAGGTGTCCCATGCACACCTTCCCTGACGGCTCTCTCTCACGTGGGCACTGCCTCTGGCACCTGTTGTCATGGCCCCTTCCGCATTACCCTCCTAGCAAAGTTCCTGATACTTTGTTTACTCCTCATTTGCTGGTTTATAGTCTCCTCCATGAGAGCAGGTTTCCTGTCCTTCCTACCATGTTGTTTGCCCAACACCTGCACAAAGTGGAGACTCAATAATGATGAAAAAAACATAATGAAAGCATAAAAAAATAGGTGATGGAATTATAGGGGAGATTTTTCTGGGGTTTCAATATGCTTTGATGTTTATCTGTCGATCACGAATGACCTTTACCTGCCCAGCGAATGCAGGATACATAGTCGTATAAAGTCCCAACACATTAATTACCCTTGAAGACAGAGACTGTGGGCAGTTTGAAGGGATAACATCTCCTTTCTATTCAGCCCCTGTAAAAGGATGCAGGGGCCAGGAAAGCCAGGAGGCTGGGGTCTCCTGATACCCTCATCCACACTACTCTTATCAATATGGAATGTGAGCCCACTGTGAGCAGAATCTACAGCAACATCTATGGGGAGTTGCAAAGAAATGGGCCGAGTTCCCTGCTCTCTGAGGGAGGAGGCAGAGCCGACCGAATAAAAATACATAAAGTCATAAAGGCCCCCAACACATCAATATATATGGAACTAATTAGCACAGTCATCGACTGGATTTGTAATAAATTGATGGGAGGGGCCCCGGCTGTCAGCACAGGCAGCAGAAGCACACACGAAGAGTGACTTCATGAGCCGCCCCTGTGGAATCAGCCGACTACAGAAAAACCCCAAGGAACCTGAAAAATGTCAGAGGGGTCTGGGCTGTTGGTTTACCTGATTAGGTGGTTTTTCCCTGTCACTGGCACTCACATTACACCTACAAAGCACATATCTTAACTGGCAGATTTACTGAGAAATGGAGCTGAGGAAATGCTTCTTTCCCCTTTTCTTTTTCTTTCTTGCTCTGTTAATTTTTTTTTTAATCAGCAAAAACAAAAACTCTTTAAGGTCTTTTTGGACCCGCTTGATTTTGCAATTCCCCTAGACGGAGGGCTCTTGTGGGGTCACCTTCTAACTAAGTGCAATGAACACTGTCCCTTGGCAGATTGATCAAGTCGGTGGGTTTTGTGTGGTGACGACTGAGCCAAGCTGCCTGTTCCCTTCTTAGGAAAGGGCCCAGTCTAGCCCAACAGTATCTCTCCCCAGGAGCCCTTGATGTTGCGAGGAGTCTTTCATTGAAAGCTCTCCACACGTGTCCCTGTGTTTCCCTCGTTCAGCATGTCCCAGACGCCTCGGGAGAGCTGCCACCATCGGCACGGACTCCTTGGTAACTGACAGAACGTGCATTAAGCCTGCATGGAATGGGATAAACTCTCAAGGTGGAAAGTATGTTCCGGATCTGGCAATGGCTTCCTTTGCCTCTTCTGTGGGTCCCCCCTGAGGGCTCTCCCGTGCTGTCCCACAGATACTGACTCACCAAACGCAAGGAGAGAAGAGGTAAAGAAAGGCTGGCAGGCAGAGGAAACAGTCAGGCTTTACTTCAACATCTAGAATTCCACAGTGGGTTAGGAGCCCTCTTTGATTAACCACCGTACTCCTGATGCCTAGCACTGTGCCTGGTCTACAGGAAACACTCGATCAGTGCACATTTCGGAATGAATGCATAAACATCGGTACCTTGCAAAGGAACTCAGCCTTCCCTCGAGATGCTGCTAAACTGAGGTCTGCATGTCACTGACTCTGCCGGCAGCAACTTACTGGGAGTAAAGTCAAAGTGTACTTGAGAATTTTTAGGAGGGAAGTTGATCTGATCATAGAACTCTCTTCCCCTCATCGGTAATGGAGAAAGAAATGACGTATCCCGGAGCCTCTGTCTTTTGTAGCATTAATCATCTGTACTTTCTAGTTTAGCTGGCACTTGGGGCCAGGTCTGAAAATGATGTCAACTACTCTCATTTTTTTTTTTAATTAATTACTTACCTGATCCATTTCTTGCTGATTACTTTGACATTAGTTTTTCTAATGTATTTTTAAATTTTCTCTTTAACTTATACCTTCTAATAATTGAAACAACTTCCCAAGAGTTCCATGAGATTCGGGAAGACCGTCTCTGACAACAGAGGAAATTAGGAATGAACAGAAATGGCTAGTAGCCAAACAGATAAGCTCAGATGAATGGAGTTTGCTGATTTGTTGGTTTAGGTAAAAATGGTTTTATGTCTTGTGTTTCTGTTTAAGCCCAAGTTACGTGTTACATCTGACACATATCCCGCCCCCCCCACCCCCACCAAGAAAACTTTCTGACTTGCTTTGTAAAAGAAAGGCAGTGTCAGGAAAAGTGGTCAAAGAAAGGCTGTTATTGGCTCCTAGAACATTAACTGGTAGCCAGAAATTTGGAATAACTCTCACAAATTGGAGGTCCACACATAGATTTACTCCACTTCCTAGTATTTAATCCTAGTCTTACCTTGTGCTGATCATTTGGCTTTAATGTCTAGCCTATTCTTCTTCTTCTTTTTGTTAAGATTTTATTTATTTGAGACAGAGAGTGAGGGAAAGAGAACACAAGCTGGGGAGGGGCAGAGACAGAGGGAGGAGCATACTCCCCACTGAGCAGGGAGTGGGACTCGATCCCAGGACCCTGGGATCAGGACCAGAGCTGAAGGCAGGCGCTTAACCGACTGAGCCACCCAAGCACCTGTCTAGTCTATTCTTCTAATGCCAAACTCCACAACATGACATTATCCCCCCGCCTGACACCCACAAAACACTCAAACCTGGAGATAAAGAGGAGGGATGATGAAAAGGTGGGCTGGTGCCAAGGGCGTCGGGGGCAAGGTGTTCAAGGAGAGGCTATCTCAGACAATATGTTGTCATTTCCCTTGGAAAGGGAGGAAGAGAAAAAGTATGGCATTCACTCACATATTCGTTCCATCGATATTGACTGACCGACTGCTAGACGCTATGCATGGTGTTACACATTGCTGGAGATGGGGTAGGCATGGGGTGCGAACCCAGAGATGCATCGATGTTCCTTGACAGCAGACTGTCAATGGAAATCAGGACAGGAGAGGGGTCTAACAAGAACAGGAAACTCCTAACAAGTTCTCTCTCGGCCCCAACATCATCCACTTATGTTGGAACTGTAGCTGTAGATAGGAACAGCGTCCACCCCACCCCCACTCCGGGGGCCCAGACGAATTTGTGTCTGCATCTTCATGCAGGCAATGGAGCCAGACGGCAGAGACTTTGAATCGCAGGTAAAAAGGAAGGTTGGTACAACTGGACACATTCATGAATTTTCCCCCCTTTGTGGAATGCACCTGACAGCTCTTTTGCACTTAAAAGGCAGAAACACCCCGGCTGCTTATCAAAAAGACTTCCCCAGGGATCCTTTTCCACAGAGAGCACATTCTTACAGCCCCCATCCACCTACCCCCATCAAAAAAAAAAAAAAAATCCCTCTCATACGGGTGGGAGAAATTGTGCTTATTTCCTGATCTTTTCCCAGCAAAGGGACTACAACTGGAACTGAAAGTGGTTGCCAAAGGATGTGATGTGGACCCTGATTTTTGGAATGAAGATTTGGGCCCCCTGTTCCACTAGCCTGGTTAGTAGGTGATTTGTGACTCGTAAAATATACATCAGTGTTTCCATGAAGAGCGAATTTACCTAGGGCAAGTTTTATTGATATCACTTTGAAATTTTTATCAGTTACTATTTTGTCAAAAAATAATAAGCTGAACTGCAAATTTATTAAAATAATTCTAATAATAATAGTAATAACAATAGTGAGACTCACAGCTCATTGAACCCTTACTTACAGAATGCTAGACATTGTGCTTCATATATAATTACTATATTCAATCTTTACCCAATCCTCACTTCTATGATAAATACTTATAGCCCTATTTTACAGACATGGAAATTGAGGCTCACAGCCATTATGGAAACTTCGTCAGAGTCACAGATAAAAAAAAATTTGATGCAAATCTGCCTGACTTTAAACATTTGCTACAAACAACTACACTTAACTCCTTCCACATCAGTTGAATTAACCTATTTAGCCATGAGCCAGGCATTATTATATTCTGTTATCAGAAGTAGAAATCACTGGCCGAGGGTACAGTCACAGAACATTAGAAGTAGAAGGAATTCTAAGTATCATCTAATTCAGGTTTGTTATCATACAGGTGAGATTATTTTGAAGAGGGTTAAGTAATTGACCCAAGGCCATCTGGCTAATGGCTCAACTGAGACCAAGAACCCAGGTCTCTGGATTCCCCACCCAGTGCTCTATCTCTCAACATGCCACCTTAGAGTAAGATGGGCAACAGCGACGTATTACCACTTAAGAAACAAGTCACTCATCCCCAAAGACATGAAAACCCCAAGTGATGTCAAGTTCAGATTTTCACATTTGATGTGGAATGTCCCTTTGTATCACCATCTGTCTTGCAAATTTACTTCCAACATTTTTTTTTTTTTCAGAGATAAACTATCAGTTGTGGAGTAGAGCACATAACACTGAGATAAAAGTGCTGGTAGATACACGTATTGCGCCTTATGCTTATTTCTCTTGGGTCTATATCACCACAGCCATCCCACCTGAGCACTGATCTACAGGCTGGATAAGAAGATGGGCTAATATAGCGCTATATATTAACTATACTGGAATTAAAAGTTTTAAAACAAGAGGATGGGTAAACACATTGGTCCTATCTCAGCTTGCTGAATCTAGGAAACAGAACAAGTTTGGAGAAAGTAGGCTTTCTCCTCTTCATCTGCCATCAGAGAATACAGGCTCATCTCTTCTGCACAGTCCTATTGGGTATCAGTCTGGTATTTACCAAGTAAATTTATAGACCTTACTAGAAGCATTATGCTAGAAACTATGAGAATTAAAAAAAATTATGAACCCTTTGCATTTGTTATTTCCTCTGCCTGGATGGTTCTGTTCCAGCTCCTTCTTGTCTTCTCCAGGTCTTAGCTCAACCTCACCCCCTTATCACCATCACTGAGGCCTTTCTGCAGCTGCCATCTTAATCAGCTCCCAATCCTGCAGCCAACTTCTATCACATCATCTGGTTTCAGTTTCTTCATAATATCTCTATCTAGATATTATCTCTATCTAGATATAATTATATCTAGAATTATTGCTTTCATTTATTTGTTACCTGCCACTGTCTGTCTCTCTTCACTAGGATATAAGCTCCGTAAAAGCAGGAAACTTTTCTGTGTCATTCATCATTAAATGCCCAGTGCCCAGACCAATGTTTAGATATAGAAGGTGTTAACTAAATGAATGGGTAAACCCTCTTCCAAGAAGCAATCTATCAAGTTGTGAGGGCAAAGCTTACATGTCTGGAGTAGAAAATAATCCAGAATACTATATAATTAACTACTAAATTGTATGTGCATGCATGATATGTCACTCTTGTCAGGCCCATAATTATATGAAAGGAATTGGGCATCACTACCACAATTGTCCCATTAACTAAAATGCTAGCCCTATGTTAAAATATGAAACGCTATAACCATTAGTGGTTTCCACAAGAAAAAAAATGGAAGCCTCTTGAATACTAATTAAAAAAAAAAAAAAACCCTAGAGAATGCTTGAGACAGTAAGATGAGAAGAGTGTTGCCTACAGTACAAAGTTTAGAAAAATCAGCTTATCACCTTTAGCCCTCATTGCTGGCATGTTTCCAATTCCCTTCAGTGCCTGAGGGCTTAAGACTGTTCAATTCTGCACACAAGCCTACCGATCAATGGCTTAATCAGAGAAAAGTCCTGGTCCAGAGTGAAAACCATTCAGTCTAGTCCTCTTATCTGTGACACTCCTCTGTGGGGATGACACCAGGACATACCCCTTGAGGCCACCATGCCGTGGCTCCAGCATTAAAGTTTCTGCATTGGACAAGACAAAGATGATGAGGGAACCCATTCCCTGTTCATCTTTGAGACAAGTCTATCACCTTCCTGTTCAAAATGGGCTCTTGGATTGGCAGCATTGGCATCAAGTGAGACCTTGTCAGACATGCAGAATGTCAGGCCCCAGCCAGACTTACTGGATCAGAATGTCCATTTTAACAAGATCCCAGGTGATACATATGCACGATTAAATTTTGAGGAACGTTGCCATATAGGGAAATAAAAACGACTCCAGCAACTGTGCCATCATCACTGATCGTGGCCCCCAAATCCCACAGTCAAAAATCCAGGAAACTCAAGGGGAAAAAGGCCATGGATCCACTATGAAGTCTAACCAGGGGTGACATCTGGCCTTGTTGAGTTCATCTTAGACCAGTAGCATGGCTTCATTTATGTCTTGTTCCCACCTCCATCTTGTTAACTTACCTTCCTACTTTAATCTCTTCTTGTGCCATTGGCAGGCAAAACGGCATGCAGCCGTCCCCAATATATCTCAGGAGGTCAAGGCATTCTTCTTGTCCCGGTTCTGCCCCTGATAGTTATGTGTCTACCTGCAAGTTATTTAAGCTTTCTGAGACTTGATTTCCTTATCCATAAAATAGGGAGGGTAAGACTTCAGGATTCAATGAGTAAAGGTATATAACATGCTGTTTGGTAAGATTATTCATAATGATGTCTTCCTTCAGCCTACAGATCCAGTTTACTCTGGACTCTGCATCAGAGCCTAGGGACTTGAAGATTCAAATTAAACCTCACCCATATGTTTCGGAAAGCTTAGCTCCTTTTCAGAGCCTCTGTTTATGAGACCACCAGGCTCAGCTTCAGCAGCACCTTCTCCAGGCCTGTCTGCCTGGGAAAGCCTTAGAGCAGCTATTTCCTCTAACCCTAAAGTCTCTCTCTGCTCACTACAGGGCTTTGCGTATAGCAGGCCCTCAGCAAATGTTTGAGGAATGAATGAATTAATCATATAAAGAAAATAGCTATATGCCATAATTGCTTTGCCACTGGAGTGCTAACTTCATTGTTGTAAACGTGCATAAAAAGAGCCTTTGGAGTTGGCTTGCAACCCTAGGGTTGTAAAACACAAAACATAATAGAAAGGTAAGTTATTACTCTTTGTTGGATTTCTATGTTGCGTTCCTGAACTTAATCAGATTTTTATGCCATTTACCACAATTATGTAAGTCAGCCTACAAACTGTACCATCAAGTGCACAAGACTGGGTCTCTGCTGACCAGCACTCACAGGTCAGGCTCAGAAGGATGACTGCTGATCCAGCTATTGTTTCTGCTTCAGCCATAGCAGAGATCTATTCATTATTCTGGGGAGAGGGACCAATGGAGTCCGTCTTGGGCTCTATCCACCCAAAACCAAACTGATGGAAAGTGGAAAAAAAAAAATCGATGGAAAGTGGAAAACATGGCGTCCTGTGTGGTAGAAATACAATGCCATCTAGGTGGCTTACTTCTTCCTTTGCCTCTAATTTGACTTAAGACTTCTTGGAGCTAGAGGGTCATCTTACGGAGAAAAAAAAGAAAAAAACCCTCAGCTTTGTATCATGGAAGAAGAGAAAACTGTTCTTCTTAGCTTTCCCCATGGAAAGGAGGCAACGGGCTAGAAACAAACAAACAAGCAAAAATCTAGTGGATTATGGACTAGAAAGTGCTGCGGAAAAGAAGTTTCCTGATAGCCACTTGTCAACCCAGACAACTTCCCTGATGTGCACCAAAATGGCAAGAAAAGATAATGACAAAGGTCAGATCTGAAATAACAATGAAAGTGGTATTGGAAAAGGAAAGGAAGAAAGCCCTGAGGAAATTCACTCCTGAACAGAGTATTAAAAAAGAGAGAGAGAGAGAGAGAGAGAGAGAAGGAAAGAAAATGTATTGTGCTTAGTGTGTCAGGTGGTAGATTAAAATTAAGCCCTTGGAAGTTCTTATTTGAAGAAGATTCCCTTTTTTTGTTTTGGTCACTTCTTTGGAATCTACAGATCTATAGCTCTTTATTAGTTTCTTCTGAAGTAAGAACAAAATAAAAAATTCATTCCTTCCAAAACAGTGGATGCTAATTATATGCCAGGCACGGTGTCAGGGATGAAGACGCAAATACTAATAAGACATGATATTGTTTTGCACTTCCTCCCAGATTTCTATCCAAAGTTCAGCTCTCTGTGGGTAATAATTGTACGCTTTGTTTTGGTTTTGGTTTGGTTTTTTTAAGTCAACTTTGTAAGTCTTCACTCAAGGTAACACAAACTTTGCAGAATATATTTTTTCAATGTGTTAAAAGGGTTTGATTGTAAAAGTGGCACATGCTTATTGTGGGAAAAGCAATACAGAAATTTCTAGTACAAAAAATAAAAGCCTCTACCCCATAGCCCTAATCTTGGAGCAAACAGACAATTTGTTCTCATATATATATATATATATATATATATATATATACACACAAAT